>NC_088648.1:23277398-23454898 GCF_964019385.1 Sycon ciliatum
CAATAAAGGGTTAACCAAGGGGCCAGCAATTGCACGGCGAAAATAATTATGATGGCCACACCTATATATATATACCACACAGCCCACCTGGGATGCAAGATAATCGTCCCTGGGGACGCCGTGCCCGAGGATCGCTGGATGCTTGGTGATCGGGGACAGCAGGTCATACTTGGTGCTGAGAGAGATCAGGCACACGATGCTGGCGAATGGCTGGTTACCGCCTTCCAGACAGTAGGCTCCGTCGCGAAACAGGATCTGAGTGTGATACGGGCCCTTTTCCGTCCTGCGCATTGAACACAGAACAAATCAAAATGTGAGAAGGTTCCGTCAGGGTAGCAGTGTATCATAACTTGGTCCGACTTATTAAAATGTGCGCTTCGCTTCAAAACTCAAGCATATGTACAAAGAAACACCTGTACTAAAGAATCAACCGAGAGACGGTGGATCGATAACTACTGTATCGTTTCTCGGCCTGACCTTCTAGTTTTCATCGCTGCTGGTGTCTCAGGGCGCATCTGCAAGTGCGTTAACCTGCAAAACGTCGACAGTTTTTTCATCTCCTCCAAGCTACACTGCGCTTCCTTGATTTTTTCACTCCATATGCACGATTTAGACGACCGACATTGCCTCCTCCTCGTGCAGTACGACTGCCAGAATGGTGGCTATAGGTGTTTTCACCTGACGCTCCCGCAACACCTTCAAAAGAGGCGAAGAAGTAAACCACCACGCATACAAAAATCATTTCTCATCCCCGTGTGCCGAGGGCGTTCTGAGTCTGATCTGTGTCGACATGACTGTCATGCATGCAGTCAGACAATGCGTGCTCTTCCCTGCCTATTTCACGAATCCACAGGCCCCGGAGACTGGCGATCTTGTGACGCATCGCGATCGCAGCTCCGAGGACTCTGCACCAGTCACGCACCGTATCCACAGGATAATTCACCCTTCCTGCGCTTCAGTTTTCCAGCCAGGTTGTCGCCTGAAAGTCGACCTCAAGGGCGGTTATTTATTCCGATCAACTTCTAGACGATCTCTTCTGTGATCTTGATTAGTCGGCAGCCACATCGTGTAGGACTGCGAGAGAGATCAGCAAACGGGACGGAGCGATGCTGGTGCTTTCTGCACGAATTTCTGGATGACGCGCTTGCTGAAATTCTGCCAAGAAAACAGCGACTGCAGCGATTTCATTCCGCCAGGAGGCACTCGAGAATGATCGCCCAGGAGTTTCTGGTACTCCATGACAATTCCCCATCGCAGTGGGGTGTTGATTTCAGCATCAGGCCTTCTCTGTGTTGCGCGAGAAGCAACAGGAGTCTTCTTACGACAACATTTGGACGCAAAATGCCCGAGACGACTAGGATCCTGAGGCGCTGCCTCCTTTGGAGTTGGAGCCATTTCTTCTTCAACATCACAAATCGACAACTGAAGGATAGTGTTAGGTAGCTGGATAGTTTTTTCCGTCCTGAGATTTTTTGAATTCGTTTGGTTGACGTTCGAAGCGAAACGCACATTTTAATAAGTCGGACCAAGTAAAAAAGATACATAATATATGATACTACCACGCGTGCATGATTGTGGTGGATCACTCACCATGTCCATAATAAAGTGCAAACTTTAAATTGCAATAAATTCATTTTTCTTCAACATGAAATCGAGGATGTTTTTGGATTTGGGCTCCCGTTTGTAACGACACCATGAAAGACCATACAAACCAGCGAGTAGTACAATATAATTATTCCCGTAGCTATGCAGAAGACGTTACTTCAGTAACGTCTGGCGCTAGCCAGGGTCCACACAGCTTTAATTTGGTATTTGTGTGTTTGTTTGTGTGTTTGTTTGTTTGTTTGTGTCACGCCTGGCGCTATCCCATATCTGACGGCAAAAAAAGCTGTATGTGGCCAGCTGTGTTTGATGGTACGGTACGGGAGACGGTGTCGTATTACCCTCGATTGTACCTGTCCCGTACCTATCCCCTACCGTACCGTACCATCAAAGACGGCTGGCCACAATGCATATTCAAATAGGGCTTTCAAATGCAAGATCATAATGTGAAGCAACTTGGAAGAATTAGTATGTATGCGAAGTGTATCGGGGGATGCATGCAGGGCGCGCGATAGTTTTTTTTGTCTAGGTCATCAAGGCAAAAAAGCATAGAGTAGGGCCCTGAGCTTCCAAGCTCTCTCGTTAGAACGTATTGTACTACTCCCTGATACAAACATGCATGAACATGCCTCCCCCGCCCCCACTCACACACACGTGCGCCTACGCATACACAAACTCACATACACGTGCCCATACGCATACACAAACTCGCAAACAAGGGCACACACGATAATGCCTACACGAACATACAACTTAGCAGTGTACAATTGTACACCTCGCCCAAAGCAAGCGATCCTTACACAAACGAAAGGACACACTCCACGCCCGGTGTCTTGCTCTTGCGTACGAGGAAGAAGCCATTTCCACCGGCCCAGTCCAACCTCTGTTCTGCCTGTTCACGTGTGAGATCTTCATAAAACCAACTGAAGGCGGAAAATCAAACAAAACCCATCAGATAAAAATACAGTATGAGATAGTGGTCGCGACTTCGGCGATGGCTCTATAGGAAAGGTGTTTGCTCCCCACACCGGAGCTTGCTTTAAGTCCAGTCAGCGGAAAAGCGTGACCTACGTTGTCGGGAGAAAACACCTTTCCTATAAAGATACGGCCTTTAATGAAATGCTCCAATTCAAAATGTTGCCCAATGACATCCGAGCCAAATTAAAAACATGGCACTTAACTGCATTCATCTACCAATCACATTGTGCGGTCCTTTGCAGCCTGCATGAATACCGGTACACGCACAATGCTGTGGAGCGTCATCTAACATTGTGTTGCATTACTGGCTTCCCTTCACATAATCATTACTGCTAAACTAAAAAAGGAATAGTGTTGGATTATGATCATGGAGAGGCAGGACTGAAACAACATATCTTCCTCCTGCTTTGCTACAAATGCTGTTTGCTCTGTGAAAACTATCCGTCTACCGGCTGTAAGCCGGACTTTAAAAAAACTGACAAAGTACGGAGACATTCGGGGACCTGACGGCGATTTGGCAGTCCGAGTTTAACATAAAGGTAGATGTCCGTATTTCGTGGAAAAAAATCTGGGTGCGGGGTATACTCCTGTGCGTAATATACTCCGGAAAACATGTTATGCTGGATTGATGTCCAGCAACTCACAACTGATCTTTCAGTGGTAGGTCCTCATCAATGATGCAGCTTTTGAAAAACTCCTTGGAGCGCCGATTCGGTCTTGTTTTCAGAGGCAGGTATCCCTGCAGAGCGGAACGAGAGCAGCACATGGACAAAGTCTGCACAGGTACAGTCCTGGACAGCGATACCCAACCTTATGAATATAATAGCAGTGCGGATGCCAGGCAGTCCTAGCACCACAAACACCATTCTGCTCACTTCAGCGCGCTGTCACTGTCTTCATGAGGTGCAGTCCTACCCAGAGAAGTCCAGTCTCATGATTAACATTGTGTTGATGGCTATGCAGCCTAAGCACCACGACACACACACACACACACAACAATATGCTCACTTGAGTGAGGTGTCACTTTATTCATGTTGCTGGATTCCTCTGGCCAGAACGGTAGATACCTGAAGATACAGTTGTCCCTCTCTAATCCGGCACCTTTTGCTACGGCATTTTCTGCTGGATTAACGAGGTTTCTGGATTAAGAAATCCTGCCCTCTGACCCGGCCCTACCCAATTGCATGCATGTATCATACGTCCAAAAGCAGGGTTTTCCGTGTCGACCCCAGTATTTGGTGCACGGCTTTATATTCTCAACTTTTCTCCAGGAATATACACAGTGATAAAGTAAAACAGAGAACATGTTTACGTACTCTTGCACACACACGCACAGTCGATTTACGACTGCCGGATTATGAAATCAAACTACGTGCAGTTTGAGCGATTCGTTTCAAAAAGTCACTGCCGGAGGCGGAATTCAAGTGCCGGATTAAGATGTAGGAATTGAACGAAAAAAATCGGTTTCGTCAGAAAGTGCGCCGGTTGGCAAGGGTTCCGGATAAACAAGTGCCGGATTAGAGAGGAACGACTGTACACACTTTGAAGTGACGGTTGCTATCATCCATGACGGTGATAAGTGTGTGTGTGTGTGTGTGTGTGTGTGTGTGTGTGTGTGTGTGTGTGTGTGTGTGTGTGTGTGTGTGTGTGTGTGTACCGTGACCTAGAACGGTCACATCAAAACAAGCAAGCCTGTGAACACATGTGGACAGCTGAACATACTGTCGAACAAACAGATGGTTTGAACATGCACGCACACACGCACACACGCACACACGTACGCACACACGCATGCACACACACACAATGCGTTTTCGCATTCCGTACCTCTGCTGCACTATACTCATGAGTATCACCATCTTGCACACTAGATTGCTCATCCTACACATCACACACACACACACACACACACACACACACAAAACAACCAAAATGGAGAATTTAGCCAAAGCAAGAGAGCACAGGACATTCTGGGTCAAGAAAGCATCGTTTTTTAATCTCGAGCAACGAAATCACCTCAAAGAGATCCTCCTCATTAATCCTTGCTAGAAGTGCTGCGCTGACATCCCGTGTAGCTGGCTGACTGCCCTGGCTGGTGTCCTCAGAGTTTGCATGCCGTGATATTATTGGTTCTAATCAAGCACAGTAGCTGGTCGAGCCACATTGTCTTGTCCGGTCTATGCAAGCACATTCGCATATGTCAATTTGACTGTGATTGAAAATTTCAGAATGTCGTGTCAGACTAATTGTTTTCTATTTTAAAGGCAAAAAGCTCAAGAAGGAAAGTAAATCTGCATAGCATGGGGGGGGGGGGGGTGAATCCACATGGTATGCTCGAGAGGGACATACATCTGCATAGTAGTGAATCCGCATGGTATATGCTAAAGTGCTAAGTCTTGGGGCATGTTCAATTGATAAGGATCGGGATCGGGATCCAGATCCCAGATCCCTTGGATCCTTCAGAGTCAACTGAACACTTTATTTTCGACCTTGACTGTTGCTATGTTGACGAAGTAATACAATGGCGCTCACGAGCCACCCAAAAGGGTGAAAGTCGTACTCATCGCGTGCGTCGTACAAAAAGTCAACAACCTCCACGTGTACGTGTCACGTGTGCGTACCACAATGTGTACAGAAATGTGTACAAAATGATTTTTGCCCGCCATATACGCACAAAGGTCACATTTGGATCCGTTGGATCTGGTCAACCCTCCCTGAGGTGGGTTGACCGGATCCGGATTCGACCAATCGAAACGGTGCGAATCCAGTGGATCTGGTGGATCGGGATCACAATCCTACCAATCGAATATGCCCTTGGAAGAGACCACCAATCACCACCAAAAGCATGTCTCTCTCTCTCTCTCTTAACTCACCAAATCATTGTATGAGGATTCCAGAGGATTGATGGCAGAGCGAGGTCGATTCCCTGATCTCGTCAGCGTGGCCTTTAAGTCCATAGAAACAGGTAAGATAGACACGAAGTAATGCTTGAGAAATTGTATCGGGTTAGTCTACCAATAAGATGGCGATGCAGTCATTTTTAGCATAAATTCGAGAGGGTTGGTACTCACCATAATGTAGACACAGTTGGAACCTCTTTTTTAAATCCCCCAAAAATGTTTTCCACACAACACAGTATTGTTGAATTCTCCTCGGTGAATGGGTCCAGGCAGACTATTCTTTGGGGTGGTCTTTTCGGGGATTCCCTTAGAGTAGAGTAGGGGTTATGAATGCATTGCAGATGCCTGTCGTGCTACCAGCGGACATCACACAGTTCACCAAGAGTTCGAGTGTTTTTCTGACTGATGATACATGCACGGCCGCACACCACACCTATACTGCACTGTCAGAGAGGCAGTTTCCTGCTGCCCTGCATGCGGTAAATCCTCTTTGGCGGTGCGTTGAGCTCAGTGCTTGCTTCACTTCTCTTACCTCTCTTACTCGTCGAATGCCAAAAATCAGCGTTGTTGGCACTGCATCTCTTTGATTAGGAACCGGCCGACTGAAATAGGCAGCGATGAGCTCTGGCACCGCTTTGTAATAGTTTTTGCCGTCGCGCAAGCCAAAGCCGCAATGCTGTCTATCCCAGCTAATTGTGAGGTGCACTGGGTGATCGCCAGCCCTGGAAAGAAACACAATATCACAAAAGAGCATCTGATTTTCCCTGCTCATTTTCAGCATTCCCTACTGTGTCCTCATCATTCTTAGCATTGTAAAATCTGGAAGATACCGCCAGTTGAGCAGTTTACAGAAAAAGCACCCACTTGTTGGTAAGAGTTTGCATAGAGCAACTATGCTGGCCTTGCTTGTTTTCTGTACGAACGATATTTCTTCATTTCTTCATCCTGGCTACAGATGTATTTCCGGCAGATGCACAAGGACGAATGACATAGAGTACTGTCTTAGTTCACCCACCACCACCCCCACCGACATGCTAGTGTCGCTCTCTATATGTTATCCTCGACCAGACCTCTCCTAGAAAGACGACGAATCATGATGTGCTGTCTTATCCATCGTATTCGACTTTCCAAAATACCCCCGCATCTTAAACCATGTGACTGGTTCCGACGGGATAACTCCACTAGGAACCAACTCTCCCTTCCTCTAGCCCGCTCTTCTGCATTGCTACACTCCCCCCTTTTCAATGGCTATTTGCATTGGCTTAAGCTGCACCAGGAGACAAAGGGCCTTTCTACTTTAACAGCGTTCAGGAACACCTTGCTTTACCAGTAGACCACAATTTTAGTCCATAATTGCTTCTTTCTTCTTTTCCTTTTCTTTTTGACTTCTTACTCTTTTCCATGTTAGCCATGGTTGGCTATAAAAACCCTGCAATCGCCACGCAAAGTGGTCATTGGCTACCCCAGCCATGTATTGCTTGAAATAAAATAAATAAATAAATGCTGCTCAATAAGAAACACCCGATCCAGGCAAGGTCGAAAACCGAAACTGCCAATGAAACTTACTCCATAAGTATTGTTGTTGTTACCATCTTCATTTGGTCTGTCCATCAATAGTAGGGGTAGATTTGTCTTATGATCAGATGAGAACACAGGACGCTTGCAGACACCAGCATGAACATTTCACCAGCCACACTCTGATGAATTCTCGTCATTATAATGGAACGAAACAAGGCTTGTCAGGAGCAACTTATAGCTGTCGTGGAGTGTGGCTGGTGAAGTGTTCGCACTGGTGCCTGCAAGCGTTGTGTGGTCTCGTCCGGTCACTGCAATCATCTACCATTATGAAACTCACTTCACTGAAAGGACGTATGTGTCCTCATAGCTATTGCTGTCTCGGACCAGGAAATGCCCAAGACTGACTTCGGCAAGTTTCTCGTTGGCTGATTTGCGACTCATGCATCCATGGTACCAACTGTAAACGAAACAAAAGAATACGCGATGTGAATTTTCAACAAGTAAATCAAGCTCACACAATTTTTCGGACTCCAACAAACCTATAAAATCGAGTAAGGACCATCTTTTAACCGTTTTGGTTGGCCTATGCCTTGAAAAGGTATTGCCCAGCCAAGACATCACACCTCGCAAACAGCCCAGCCTTTCTTCAAATGAAATGATTGCCATCTCTGCTGAGCAGAGAATCATTCACCTAGAAAGGTGAGAGCGTGTTCAAAAGGTAAAACTTACAGCTGGTTCTCAAGTTTAACACTCATGTCCACCTTGTCCGATTCAATTAAGCCCTTCTCCGATCTCTCCTGCAATCTTGCCGTGTTCTGTTATTAAAAAGGACAGTTGGAGCACAGATGAGACCAGGAATGTGTAAGCCCCTTTAGGTCACTGGCAGAAGACTGCTAGCCTATAGAAAACCTCCCCTGGCAGCCATCTCGAGTTCCCTCAAGATTTTCATCTAAATCACTTGCAGATTTCAGATCAGCACACAAATCTCAGATAGGACAAAGTTACCAAGAAAAGGCCCCTGGCAGCCGTCTCGAGTCCCCTCAAGATTTTCAGCAGATTTCAGAGTACACAAATCTCAGTTACTACACAGTTACCAAGGTAACATCACTCACCTGTCTCTTTCGCACCCTGGTTCGAATAGCCACGCCGCGGCTTCGCATGCCAGTTTCCACCTAGCAAGGAGCACGCAGGCACCAATGGGCCATGAATTTGCACATGACATTGTGTGCCATACATGTGATTTTAAACAGGCTGACTCTTAAAACCCTTTACAGTGCCACTGGTCAAATCAAGTTACAATAATTTGACTACTAATTGTTTGCTTTTCCATCATAACATCAGTTGTGCTTCACCGATTTTCACGATCTTTGGCTCGGTAGAAAGCTCTTGGAGAGAGGAGAACAACGATCCAAACTCATCAAGAGGATCCCAAATCAATCTCCGGAGAGTTGGCTGTTAAGATCTTTACAGGATCTCATCACGGGGGCTCAGAGCCACAGGCCGAACCAATCATTTAAAATGACATCCAAAGAATCACAAATCATGTTTAAACTTGCCCAAGCATTAACAATCAGAGCGCTCCAGCTACAATGAACACAGCGAGCTTAGCACCAGGGCAGATAACTTGCTAACCAGAAAGATTGCTCAACCAAGTCCAGGCTTGCTTAACATTGACAAAGACAGGTTGCACACAGCCCTCAGACACTGTGCCGAAAGAAGATACAGCTCCATCGCAGAATATGTAGAGCTGCAAGCAGGTGGCTTTCAGGTAACTAACTAGACATCGATGCCTCACCAGCCACACAGAACACTTACCGCAGTATCATACAGAACATCCGTGCCGGCTTCCAGCTCAACTCCTTGCACCATCGGTTCACTCTGTAGAAAAGAAGAACCCATGCCACCCTAACATCAGTCCGGTACACGCTCATGCTGGTTATAGTACAGCAAGCAGAGAACACCATTCCATGGCATTCTCAACATGATCAATACACACATGATCATTATCCACCTAATCACTCTCGACATGATCATTCTTAAATCCCCATGCTCCAGAAACACACCAGAAACGTGAGCGCTTTATAATTGAGCCGCTACGACCGCAATCGTCCAGACCAGGAGGACGTTGATGTATGTTGGTTGCTACCCACAGCGGAGCTCCTGCCTTTCCGCAGAACCGACTTGTCGATTGCCATCCAGAGCGCAGAGCTCTTCAGACACAATCTCCCTCAGCCTACTCAAGTTCAACTGAAAAAATGGAACCTACCGGCTTGTCTTTCTCCGACGATGCAACAACAAGAACTGAAGGTGCGGTATTAGAGGAGTCCAGGTCTGATTCGGGTTCAGAGGAGACCTCAGGGCTCTCGCTCTAGAAATGGATGTAGGTCACACACACAACCGCACATACAGAAAGAACACACAGGTTTACACGTGCAAACATCAAAGTGCTTGTAAACACAAATGCGCCAAACAATTCCACACAGAACGTAGGCACTATCTCTATACCATGTCTCTGTGTCTATCTTTTGCTCTCTCCCTCTCACTCCAATGAGAGGGGAATAAATACAAATTTGTCTGTATTCAAAGGGTGTATTCAAATTGTACTGGTGTGCCAAATCCCGTAGCATCATGTCGAACTGGTGGAGTGTTCAATGTGCAGGAGCCTATTTGTGTATCGGTATTGCGACTTTGAGCCGTGCTCTGACAGATGGCCTTTCATACAACGGCTTTGACGGACGCCACCACCGATTCAATGAGCAAGGCGCAGATGCAGCTCCTAAAAGGGGGCTATCCATTAGCTCTATCCAAAGTGATGAAGCTGGAAAAGCAAATCATATCACACCTACACGATTATCGTACTTCTGTAGTTCTGCACTCCCTATACTATGCCATTTGAACGAAATCACCTAGCATCAAACTCTCCCATAGAGTGTCAATGATCCAATGGAGTGCTATAGAACGGGAATTTTAGCGACGTAAAAACCCTAGCGAATTTAGCGATCGACTCATTTTCGCTAAAGTTTCAAGTCGCTAATCCGTTGAGACATTAGTAGTGCACTGGTGATCCGTGAGTAAAATCGCTGCAAATCACTAAAATAAAACGTCGCTAACCGGTTGACAATGGGAAAACGCTAAAATTAATAGTCGCTAGAATTACCCGTTCTACAGTAATAACTTTAACTTCACAGTAGCATGCAAGTGAATTATCCTATATTGCACTGTAATTCACTCACCACCTTGGCGTAGAGATGTTCAGAAGATTCCCCTACGCTGCACGCTGCTACATCATCCTTTTCATCCTCATTTTGCGCTTCCGTTGGCGCCTGAAGAAAAAGAATTGAAAAAACCCGAAGCGGTGATGACCAACTTATACGAATCTCAGAGGATTAGCGACAATTCTCCAGCTAGAGGATAGGTGAAATGCAGCCTCCACTCATGCAACCACATCACAGTCCTACACAGCACTAAATAGGAAAGACGTACACAGCAGGAGTTTTCACTGGTGACGGAGGATTGCGAGGCCGAGGGCGAAGATGGTCTGCTGTTTCCTGTGCTGGCATCGCTTGATACGCTGAGGTTGTCCCCTTCGGTATCCTGCAGCAATGAACAGAGGAGATTGATGGTCATGAACCTGTACCTGCTATCGCTAGCTAATTCTCACCATTGAGTTTGGTTCAACTTGCGCCCACTGATACGTACACACAGTCTAGGTTTTCAGATGCAGATTACTCACAATTCTCAACAACTGTTCAGATCTTTTAGACAGGAGTCATTTAACTGAAGCTAAGTCGAGAGTTTTAAAACATTGGCTATTGCTGATTAAAATGGGTAATCAAAAACAGTCAGCCCTCCGTAAACAGGGGAACTAATTTTGCGCACATGAACTTGAAAACACGTTAGTTCCTCACCAGGGTTGGAGACACAGCGTGCCTAGGAGAGACCGAACCTGGCGGAGATTCTTCTGTTGTGTCACGAGCAGGCAGGCTGTCACCATCTGGACTGATTACGGCAGGGTCTTTCGTTTTGGCAGGAGCATCGCGGCCATGCGCATCCATTGTTGCGGTCATGTTCGCGAAAGCATCACTTTCACTTGGTGAGGGGTCCGATGCCTGCGTTGACAAGCCGTCTTCAGCTGCTGCTGGATCGATACCCACCGTTGACAGGCCATCTTCAGCTGCTGCCGAATCAATACCCACAGCCGATGACATAGTGCGCTGCAGTGTCAGAAATCACACATTAGTTGCTTTGCGTCTACACTGAACACCGAAATATTATTATTATTATTATTATTACGGCTATCATTGTCTTGGGCCGCATGCCTCGACAGTACTGCAATGTTTTTGTTGTACGCTTTAAATTCTACTTAATTGCATACGAATACGAAGAGCGGACATGCAGAACCCAATAAACGCCAAATTTGAGGAAATAAGATTTTGAGCTCAGTGCAATCAAAAATCGAGAGGCATCACCAGTGAAAATTTCATATTCTGAAATCTGATTAGAACCAATTCAAAACTGGAACCCAAATTTGGATTTAGATATCAAGCTCACAAAAAATGAATACATTTTTGGCCATTATCCGCAAAGTGAAGAAATGGATTAAGCAGGTTTTGCATGTCAGCTCTTCATATGCATATTACACACACGTACCACGGGCAATCAAAAGCAGTGCCCACTAATGTTTGTTTCTAGATTTCTTTACCACAGGTTCACATACACGTGTCCAACTAAATGGCCAGAATGTGAGCGCCGCTGTCTGATGATCGCTGAAATGCGTGAAACTTAAAGTCACAGCTATACAGCATTTTGCCTCGGTTGTATGTGTATGTGCAAGCCTGACAAAATTACCTTGTTCATTTCATCACGGTGCGGACGCCTCCTCCAAGTGCCACTGGTTGTAAACAGGCTGTTGAGCTGTTCATACCTTTCTCCTGTTCTTATTGTACCTGAGGTATTTAAATGGGAAGAGGGAAACGGACAAGTACAATGCAGATTGGTGCAATATTCCGACACCGAGAGGCATGTATGTACACATGCATTGGAAGCAAATCGACAGCAAATGTGTGTGTGTGTGTGTGTGTGTGTGTGTGTGTGTGTATGTGTGTGTGTGTGTGTGTGTGTGTGTGTGTGTGTGTGTATGTGTATGTGTGTGTGTGTGTGTGTGTTTGTGTATGTGTGTGTTTGTGTATGTGTGTGTTTGTGTGTGTGTGTGTGTGTGTGTGTGTATGTGTGTGTGTGTGTGTGTGTGTGCATGTGTGTGTGTGTGTGTGTGTGTATGTGTGTGTGTGTGTGTGTGTGTGTGTGTGTGCGTGCATGTGTGTGTGTGCCTGTGTGTGTGTGTATTTGTGTGTGTGTGTGTGTGTGTGTGTGTGCGTGCGCGCCTGCATGTGTGTGTGGATGCGTGGGAGTGCTTTCAGGAGTCACAGTACTGATAAGGGTGTACATGCACAATCATCATGGACTGGTAAACACATCAAGTGCCCTACACCTGTGCTATCCTGCAAGGCTTACTCTCAGTTGCACTGTGGATGGCACTGATAGCTGATGGGCTGGTATCTTCGTCGTCACACATTGTGTACAGCTCCTGAACGACTTCGTTTAATGATGCTCCACGCCGAATCGTCTGCTCGATCTTCTCAATGTGTACGTCCGCTGATTCCTTCACCTTTGCTAGAATCTCTCCAATCTGCTCCTCGTCTTCACATGACGTCTCTGAAAAGGAAATAATTGCACAGAAAGAAAAGAAGACGTTCAGTGTGTTATGTTTTGTTAGGGACGCAGCACACTGTGCTCTCCATGAAGGATCACCGGCTGGAATACCACTCTCCTCGTCCATGCACTCTAAAGCCGACCATTGCTACCCTTGGTAGCCATTGGGTAGCCATGGTCGGCTTTAACGTGAATGGAGGAGGACAGTTTTCTGTATTTTTAACAGAAACAGCCGAATTGTACCGTTCAGAGTTTTATTGGCTGGAATACCAATTCATACTTGGTCCGCCAAGTTAAAATTGGCGCTTATCTTCTCACTTGGTTTTTCTGTGTTCTGCCTGTGTCATACGGCATGGAACCACCGATTCACCATCCGAACATAACCATTGACCATTACATCCGACGACATGGCAGCACAAACCATCACAGAAGTTGCGATCGGTTCGTTTGAGTCTTTTTGACGGAGCTGCCGCCGACGAACACTTCCGCCACCGCAAGAAAACACTGCAACCTCCGCTCGAGTCCGTAAAATAGGTCAGGATGTTCGCATTTTAGAGCGATGGAGTATACAGTTTCTGTCTACTTCCAGCTGTCTGATGGCAGGGATTGTTTACCCCGGGGAGGTATAGAAAAGCTGAAAAAGGGCTTCGTGAGCTTGAATTTCAGTGCTTGCACAGTACAGCGCCTAGTGAAGGGCTTTCACCAGCAAATAGCTGACGAAGAAACAGCAGGTCATGTCGACATCTCCAGTAAGTGAGACCAATCAGGCGGACACACTTTGAATCTCACAGTGGACAGGGTAAAGGCGCTAATCAAATAAAACACCAAGTCCTGAGGGAAACACTCATGCAAAGGACTTTCTAGAAACTAGCCGAAAAGGCTGGTGCACGGCGTTAGGACTTAGGTGCAGTACGCACAGGTGCTACATCAAGCGGAAGCTATCACTGCACTGCATGTACAAGCACCAGCGGCTCGCGTGGGTGCTGATCAGCAAGTACGACAAGCGCAAGAGGGGATTTGCAAAAAGGACACTGATATGGCATTTCCTTTTTATCTCAAACAAAGACGCATTATTGCAACGAACGGGGATAACACTTACAGTCAACATGCAGGCAGTCTCACTCAGCTTCTGATCGGCAAGGTGACAGGCACGCACTGCCTTTGAGCGTGATTCGAGACGAGGAGAAGTGGAACAAGCTATGAAACGACACGTGCAGCAGCTGTCCGGATTGAACGTTTTGACCTCTTCCTCCAGCGAGGATAGTGGAGAGGAGGATGTGTAACTTGCTTGAATTTTCGACTGAGGTGCTTACAGACATGTAAAAATCATATATATAGTGCTTTGTGATCGTGGCTTGCTTCAAATAGTCGTATTTCTTTCCTGAAACAAGTGTGAAGATAAGCGCCAATTGTAACTGGGCGGACCAAGTAGAATAAACGTGCAATGGTAAGCTTTGAATAACTTATAAAAAATGAAAAAGGACCAAGGAGCTAGAAGTCACGCTATGAAAAAAAACTTGTGGCAAACAAAAAAATCGACTTGAATGCTGTGATCGTGTCTTGGTGTTGCGTCGCCTGTTTGGATGGCACATGCATTGGACGCAAATCGACAGTGTGTGTGTGTGTGTATTTGTGTGTGTGTGTGTGTGTGTGTGCGTGTGTGCGCGCGCGCGCGCGTTTTAAAACGAAGTTTCAGTATCTGAATTTGAACGCGCTTCTTGTTCAGCGTCTTGTTGAGTGCTGAAGTGTCTGCCTCAAATTTTGATGGAGACGTCGACCTCAGCCGTAAGTGCGGCGAATCGAGAGGCCACAAACCCAAGCTTAGACAATGTTTTGCTTCAAGTTCTAGCTGATTTCTTCGTTTCGAGTGGACAAAAAGATTGGAAAAATCGCTCTGGGAAGTGACAATTTTAATGACACGGAGGAAGTATGCACCGCGAGTTGCTAGTGCAAGACCAAATGGAGCACTGCCGTGCAGTCACTTCGGCAACGCATCTCAACCGACGATGTAATAACATAACGCCCCCCCCCCCCCAATCCACTTTTTCTTGTTTTTCTCTTGTATTATTGCCCTGGCTGGGGATCACCCCTTTTCTCTGGGGATCCTCCTCACACTAGAGTTGCGTGCACATGCCACACAATTGAGTTTAATAAATCAATAAAATACCCTCTATGCGGTCATACCTGAATGAGCTGTACTGCTGCTTGTCGGTGTGGTGGTCTCGGTGCTCAGGACTGTAGCGCCGTCAACCGTGGACACTTGAAGGATGGTCTTGCTGCTCAGGCGGCCAGGGTTGTGGACGAGCAAGTCGTACAGCTGCTGTAGCGTATCACCAGGCATCTGCACGAACAAGACCGTCTTGTCTGCTAGCTCGTGAAAGCCCTGCAGGTTCAGCGGACAGCCGCCGAGAGCATCCTCCAGCTCGGAGACAAAGAGATCGACTAGTTTCCGATGGCCACTTTTGCTTTTGTAGTGAAAGTCGGCAAGGAGCTTGACAAGCACGGATCCTTGTCCTTAACATTGAGAATCAAATATCATTGTTATACTGTAAGACCAAATATTATAACGTCAATTAAAGTTAACGATCTCTGGATTTTGTGGGTTAGCAGGGTGGAATTCTAACGAATTCTGTCTCAAAACCGGCAAATGACTGTACATGTATACCTCGTTTTGCACATAACGACTTCAAAAGTTAACGATTCTTTCAAATTCGTTTACTCGTTAGAATCACCTTTCTTACAGTAGAGGGAAGCAAGCAGTGGTCGTATGTATCCACACAATCGCAAATGTCTCATTCTTCGCTGCCAAATGCGCTTTTTTTGTGGTAAAATATATCACCCATTCAGTCAAGAAAACACTTCTCATAATTGAGGCATTGAACATTTTCGTTCCCTTCACTGAACATCTTCCCATGCAACCAGTACTCCTGTCTTTTCACTGGATATCTGGTCATTTGAACAGCTGGATAGGCCTGAGAATAATCATGATAGATGATTTGATGAACTACTCCTCATACCGGTTGACTTTGCACCATGGTTTCAGCCCATCCAACTGCATGCAACAAGCCTTTTGCGCGTTGTACAGATGTACGGAGTTCAGTACTAGGGCCTAGGTGTGTACAGCCCTGATTGGGTGTTCATTGTGTGTTATGCATGCGTATTTGACCAATTTTAGGCTCATAATTAATGGGAAACAATCCCTTTTCCAACTTCTTCACTTTGGTTAGAACTAATGACTAGCTAGATCTTTGTCAGAAAAAGGTTTTCGTTTGAAAAGCCTTCAGGCCCCATTTCTTAGTGGAAATAGCAGAAAACACAATAGGGTCCTGCACATTCAACACCCATTAGGTTCTACGGGACTTCGTGCATCTGTACAACGCGCAAAAGGCTTATTGGACGCTAGCACTTTGCCAGGCGATCCAGGCCAAGAGAAAATATATGAGCTTTGTAGGAGTCAACCTGCTTTTCATTGGCGATGAACGAACGATGGTGTCTTCTAGGTTTCTACTTCCCGAAGACATAACCTGGACAATGTCTGACGGCTGCTCTTTTGCCAACCATAGCGCTGAGTCTATATCCGAGGATGATGAGATGTTTAATCCGATGGCCATCCAGAAGAAAGAGACTTTCCTTTAACTTTTGACAAAAAAAATACTTTTCCTAGTATGCTTACCTGTGACCTTACCTATGCTTTGTGATGAAGGAATTAAAATCAAGGACGGTCTGTCTGTCATGATAGCTGAATCTTGCCCTTGCCTGTAGCCCTCGTGCCTGCAGACGTTGGGCTGCAGGCTCGGGCAAGATTCAGCGATCATAATAGAACGTGCTTGATTACATACTTCAGCAGACTACTAGGCCGAAAAAAGACTGCTACCTCGTATCTACACCATACCAACATTTGAGGGTGAGTTTTCTGACTCTCTCCCTCGAAGGTGGGTTTTCTCATCAGCGAATCTGAATGTCAAACTGTGTAATACTCAAAGTGTGCAGTGGAAGCCTAGCACTGTATAAACTTGTAGTTCCCAGCTAGTATTCCAAATAGCTCCCCATGCAAGTGCCTGCCATCCCGCAGATAAGGTAAAACTTTAGATAGCCATGCTACATCTCCAGCCAAGTCCCAGCCATACCACAGATAGTATGAGACACTAGATAACATTACTAAGTCCCAGCCATACCACAGATAACGTGAGGCACTAGATAACCCTGCTAAATGCCCAGCCATTTCCAAGACACCATGGCCAGCAATCGAGGACATCTGAGAGTTGTAATTTTTGTACTCCTCCGAGGTGTGATTTTTGACGTGCTGGGCCAAGCACAAGGAAGCCATCTGCAAAAAAACTGCAGAAACTGGTTGTTGTTTGATCCTTTGGTGTAATCTTTGTTTCTAGTCGAAGCTAGTTGCTGTTTGGAGCAGAAACGCTGAAATTGACTATTTTCTGCATGTACTCATTCATGTACTCATGTACTCAGTCATGCAGTCTCACTCGTATTTTAGCTCTTTTTCTGGAATGGATGCTGCTCTGCGCCCCTTGGTGAACATTTCCTGCGCTCGTGGAGCAGCTGAAAAGGACCACTGGTATGTCTGGTTCCTGGTTTGAAAGTGGAGAGTCGACTTTTGTGCCTTGAAAAAGGAGTAGAGAGCGATAAAGGTACGTCTGTGGCTTATTTTTGAGTGCTCCTCGTACATGTTTGATCGTGATAGAAATTCTCAGACAAAAGTCAGACCAAAGTCAACGCGATGATGGCCGTACAGTTTTCTTGTGGATTTTTTAGTTGTTTCATCTCGTATCTATGTCAGTATCGTGATGGTGAAGTGGAGAGGGTGATTTTCTTCCTCTAGGCTTCGTTCGGCCGACTTTGCTTCGTCCTCGTTGAAAAGTGATCCGGAAAAAAAGGTCGATTCGAAAAATTATGTTGATTTTCAAAGTACGTGGTGACATGCGATTGCTGGCTATGCACAATAGACAGTGGATGTGAGACACTAGATCACCCTGCTAAATGCCCAGCTCACCATCAAATGTCTTCAGCGTGCCGTCAGTATCCTCCAGGGTTACCACGGTTACAGGCATGACACACTGGTGCTTGCGAACACGGGCGTTCTTGCTCACCGCACCTGCCCACTTCAGGTAGGCCAGGACCTGCTCAGCCTCCTCCTCGACCATGTCGTCTCGTTGGCCGGTGCACGACATGCCGAGAAGACAGGGCATCGTGCGACTCGCATGCCTGGCATCTTGTTTGCTATCTGCAGGTGAACAATGCGTAACAAACATGTGTTTATCCATCAGTACCTTTCACGTGTTCCTTTGGTACACTATGGAGCAAAAACCAAATCAGGTTCCTCACCATGAAGGTACACATAGTCAACTTCGCTAAAAACGACTGCGGATATAACCACAATTCGTGAATAACGACAGAATCTCCATGCCCAGAGCAAAGTCCCATCTAACTGTAATACAAATATAGAGACTACGGGTATACGGGCAATTCACGAAAAATGACATTTTTCTGATGTCCAGCCGAGTGTCGTTATACGCAAAGTTGACTGTAAATAACAAACATTTTAGACAAGATATTGTACTCAGCTGGGCTCGGCATGAACAGTTTGTGCTCGGTGGAACCGACCCAAAGCGCTTATTTGCTGCTCGAACTAATACTCGCACAGTCCTCAAAGTCCTGGAAGTGGTATGAACAGGGCTGGACATACGAGTGCATATGTACAAGTACAGTGCGAGAGAAAGGGAAGAAAAGGGCGCTAGAGAAGATGCCGAAACAGAAGGTTTATACACGATTACGGGAAGCTGTGTACGGGGTGCAGGCCAGCAAGAAAATGATGCGCAAGGAGGCAATGTACGGAAGAGGATACCTAACAAAGGTCTACACAGCGGATTTGTAAGGCCAAAGTAAGATACCCCAGTAAACTCAGCTATGTGCTGACCTGAAACACTTTGCTGTTCTGGTCGGTCTTCATCCTCGGCAGCCTCATCCCTATCGGAGTCATGATGAATACTGTGGTTTGTGACGTCGGACAAACCGTTCCTTGCTAGGTCAGCTAGGCAACCCATGCGGTCAATCTCCGATTGAAGTATTCCCAGCTTTTCTGCAAACATACACATGCGCACGCATACACCGACACACAAAAGCCCCCCCCCCCCACACACACACACATGCGCACACACATACACGTTCACACCCAAACACGTACACACATGCACGTACACACATACACACACACACCAGGAGCAGCATGAAGGTAAGTGAAATATGCACCCCAGCTCTTTCCTCGCCACACTCCAGGGAGTATTATTATTATATTATTATTATTTCTCACGGTGGCCGTTGGCCAATAAGAGAGATGCAATAAATAATGGTGATGATATGAGGCTATGAGGTAATATCAGTACACAAATCTACTATTAACACTGCCGCTCACAGGCACAGGGAAAACAAACTCCCAAAGGAGCAGTGTGAGTCGTTACAGACATTGACTCTCAATTCACAATGTTGGATTTTTAATGCCAAAACCTACCTTGCTGAACCCTACGCATTGTGTTGATAACATTCTTTTTGGACGGTTTCGGAACAGGTATGTTCATCCGCTCTTTTCGCCGTGATGTGCATAATCCAGATTGCTGGTGTTCGTGCACTGCGCCATTCTCCGTGTCCATGGCACGAGCCCGAACGAGCAGCTCCTGTCGATGGAAACGTCTGACACGATGCATGTGCCGGTCCATCTCATCACAGTTATCCTCCACATCGTCATCCGCCACATTCTCACAAGTCCAGGCTGGACATTCACACAGAACAGGGCAGAACATAGACAACAGAAAATGGTCTGTGGAATGGGGACAGGATCTGTTGTGGCAAAATCTTCTCTCGGAGCCAATCTTAGCAAATCATGGCCACACTGGGATACTTTGAAATCTAATCCCATGATCGGAAAATGAATCGCACAATTCTCAAGGGCACTCCACCATCCCTCTTCAATCATAGGTGCGAGACTACACGCCTGAATCATGGAATTCTTAATGTTCAGGCAGTAATTCTCGTTAAAACATTTCATTAATTATTTTTAAGGTCTTCTACAATACCCAT
Organism: Sycon ciliatum; assembly: GCF_964019385.1. Taxonomy (NCBI): domain Eukaryota; kingdom Metazoa; phylum Porifera; class Calcarea; order Leucosolenida; family Sycettidae; genus Sycon; species Sycon ciliatum. Next base: position 23,297,198 of record NC_088648.1, read on the forward strand.
GACAGGCCACTCTACATTCCAACAGTAATATCGGGAGAAGAACAACTTGTTGCTGTTGCATGTTCAGGCTCAAACAACATTGAAGCCTTCAGCCTTCTTTAGTCTTCAAGCTAGAAATGTTAGCAATGCTTGTATCTCGCCTTGTTCTTCCATGCCCTGCAGCCAGAAAACGAGGAATCCCGATGCCGATGTTGAAGCATCAAGTGCAAGTATGGACGACCTCGAAATAGCAGCATTGCATGCTGTTGCGCAAGTGATGGCATAGCTGCGATGTCAGCTGTCCTTTGCGTTGCTTCTGGCAGCCATTATGTGCATAGGAGGAACGCGCTCAGTGAAGCATCGCCCGTTCAATGCCTTGCGCCCCTGGCGATGGCCGAGGGTCGGTTGCAATCCTTCCCAGTGGTGTGCCGCAGTTTGACATTGTTAGGTACGTTATGTCCCTGCAATGGTTGCCAACCCGATGCACTAATTGACGACTTATTCCGGTAGTACTGTCGCGCGTGATGTCACGTAGAACAAGAGGCAAATGCTTATACAAGGAGGCAGTGTGTGGAGACGGCACACAATGAGAACGATGAAAATAAGTTGCAGGACACCAGTTGACAAGAGCGGAGATGAATCCGGGCCAAGGACAGCAGCCTAGTTGGAGCAAGGGAAAGTCTGCCATGTTTTTGGCAATGCCTAACACACTACATTCTGCTATACGTCTCCAGGTGATACTTTCAAGAAAATTCATTTTTGTAAAAGTGAGTTGTGAGCAATACTGTCTCGCATTCAACTACTGCACGTCACAAATCTAGTTCCGGAAAAGGATTTCTGCGATGTAGTGATTAAAGTCGATGAGCCAGCATTGCCCACAACCCACTTTTACTAATGAAGTTAAGTGGAGTGCCCCAAAACTTCTATGCTCATGTGTCATGAGTATGCAAGCTAGACATTTCCTTTTCCATTGAAAAATTCCGTCTCCACCTCGTACTTCAACTAGAAAACTGTTGGCAGTGATTGGAAAGAGAATTTGTAAGAATGGTATTAATTAATGTGACATATAGTCATACCTTCAGATTCGGCTCTCAGTAACTCGGCTGCCTGGATATTGTAGGACAAACCTGTCGCCTCCAATGCACAGCATAACACGTAGAAGGCAGTCTTGCCTCCGCGACAGACGACCTCGAGAGTCTTGTCCACCTGCAGGTACACAATCATACCAGTCAGAATAATACATTATTGAATCAAAAAAATTGTAACATGGATATTATGGGCACAAGTTATGCGATCGAGTCCACCAACTAAACCAGATTTTGAACAGTCAGTCTGTTCAAAATCTGGTTTAATTTCCATTTTTTCCTTGGCTCACCATCTGGGTTTGTAATGCACACGTAAATCAAAACAGGCAGCCGTATCATTTAAAATTTCACTACATCAAAATGCACCATGCGATGTTCATCCACGGTTGGTAGAGCGCTCAATTCGCCGAAGCCAAGCAGAATACACAGACAGAAGAACTAGCCATTGCCGTTTTGTCACGAACTGCTCGTTCTTCTGTCTGCGTAAATGAAAAGCTATCCTTGCACATCCTTGATGGCCTTGTGAATAGGTGCATCGATAGTTAATTTAGCGCTTGGCAAGTCCATGCATGTAAAATATTTCAGGCAAGCAGCTGCAAACCGTCATGCGCTCCATATGCCTTGTGTTTGAAGTTGGGCTGAACACAAGAGCTAATCACACTGTCAAAGCACCTGATAATACTCTGATCTACAACAGTACCTGTTGTGCAACGCTGTATGGCCTATGCAGTCTGTGAGATCGATAAACGAGAAACCATTGGATGGCGATAAACCTTCGTGGTGCCACAATTTTACGTTTTCAAGAATTGCGCCGGTTCATGGTGAGAAACCATCGCGGCTAGACCTCTTCAATTGAATCTTGTACAGTCTACAATCAATGTACAGAGCAGTTCACGGTGATCTACGGATGGATATTCGCGAATGTGTGACGATCGCAAACATAGCGAAGTTCAATCTCTAGCGAAAGTTTCTCTCTTTACAGTATTACCTTTTCTGGTCCATTTCTGTGCCTATTTCCGTCTCCGACGTACTTGATGTACTCGATATCCCCTTCTTTGGCTATAGACTCAGCAGCCAGGAAGACCAGAAACTGTTCATTGATGCAGACACTTTCCCGCAGAATAAGAGATTTGGACTTGATGATCCTTCTGTGGATGGTATCCATGCCTAGAATAAATCAAATCAATTGAAATCATCCATCGCATAGGAGATGGGACAAGAGTTATTGAAAATCAAATTCAGTGCCGAAGCCGCAAATGGATTTGTCATGGACTTGGGGCTCCCCGCGTGCTAGTTTGTACGTCAAGTGTGCGGGTTACAGTTAAGGGCTGCGCCCCACCCGCCTGTGTGGATTCACAGGAAGTGTGAGTTACAAAGTCGGAAGAAAATGCTGTACTGTCGCTGCTGAGATGACGCTTACACTATAGCCTAGTGGCACGGCATCGTTGGCCTCAAGCGAGGGAACCTGGTTTCAGTTTTGGTGGTGATAGCCAATTGTTTTCTTCAGGCTTTTCACGCTTGCGTCTTCCCCTCAAACCAATGAATTTTACTTCCATAAAAAAATTCTAGTGTTCAGATGCCTGAATGTTCTTGGGTATGTGTGTGTGTGTGGGAGTGGGGGGGGGGGGGGGGGGGGGAGTGGGCACGTGTGCCCGCGAGCGAGTGTGTGTGTGTGTCAAGCACAAGTTGCTATGTTTAACATAGCTGTTTGCTGTCACCGCTTCTGCGATGGGCAGGTCTGAGGTGTGTATGTGTATGTGTGTGTAAAGTGCAAAGAGGAGCGCAGCAAGCAGATCGCAGATCAGATTGGGAGCAGGAAATGCTGGGCGTGTAAGAGATGGTTCAGGAGTGCCGGAGGCTTCGCTTTCCATAAGTGTCTACCCGGCAACGATCGCTCTACGTGCCCAGTGGCGGGCCCTTCAATGTCTGAGCCCAACTCGGTTGCGGCGGTACCAGTTCTGGTAAGGAATCAGCTATCACTACCCTGCTGCCAGGCTCATTGCAACGCATGTGGCAGGTGCTGCCGATCAAAGAGGGGTTTCCAACTCCACAGCTTTGCGAAATATAGTACTCAACCGATCTGTTGGTCCACCGTATGAGGGGACATGTGACCGTCTAGGACAGGTGTGTGTATGTGTGCGTGGTGTGTGTGTGTGTGCGCGCTTGTGTGTATGTGTGTGTGTGTGTGTGTGTGTGTGTGTTTGTGGGGGGGGGGGTCATGCATGCGGGCGTTCGTTTGGTTGCCTGCATACATGTACGTGCGTGGGGGGGGGGGGGGGGCAGAGGAAGAGAGACAACTAACTTACGGGGTGGAGTACTATTGACCCCGACGGAGAGCATGTACAGCTACATGATCTTTCTCCAATACAAGGTTTACCTAATACTTACAATCATGTCATGATTGTAGAAGTGGGTTCGATATCGAGGTCCACTTACCAAAATAAGTCGTTGGCAACGTTATACTGCGTCATTTGGTCGCCAAACGAAGCAACACCATCCGCCCACAGCCACAGGATCCAGCCCGCTTGGGAAACAGGTTGGGCGTGGAAGATTCCTGGTAATCACTGACCAGAAGCAATGCTGATGAATGAAGCGCGGCCTTCTTCCGAAACAGGGGGGAGCAATGGCATGAACGCAGAACAGTTCGTAATTGTTTGAGCGGCCTGGAAACACTCGCCGATGTCCCTGGGTCCCTTTTCCGGAAACACTCGGGGTCGTGAAGATATCCCTGGAACAGAGAGCAGATAAAGTCCTCCATACTCATAACAAACCACAAACGTCCAAAGGCGAATCGAGACTCTCACTCATCTTTACTTATCGATTTATTTACAAAACCTACTTACCGATAAATGTGTCTTCAACGAATGGTTCAAGTGGAACCAGGTGCGCTGCGTCGCTCGCCTCTACAGGGCAAGGGGACGCTAACAAGAATGAGCTGAATGGTGCCGACCCTACAGAGCCGGCCAGTTGTTTGACGTAGGTCTGAAAGCAAGCGCTCGTTGAATGAAGACGCGCGGAGCCACAAATGAAGAAAAAGCTCATGACTGTGACTTGCTTTTACTAACTAAACTTACTTTGGAGCAGTTCTTGATGCCTGTACTGCTGTAGACTCTACACCGGGCCACAGTCTACCATGGTCTACACACTGGCTCACACAATCATGTCGACGCGGCCAAGGGAGCCTACCTCACGCCGCAAATGAAGTGCCAGCTGAGTTTGGAAATCGAATCCTGGCTAAACCTGATGCGATTAGGGAACGCTGGTATTTTGGCAGCTCGGCGACGCTCTGCCCCAGATCAGAATGTCAAAAAAAGCTCTGCACAATCAATGGCCAGTCAGCCCAGCCTATCAAGACTAGACCCCCCACTCCCAGACTAGCAGTTATAATTATGCTCGATCCGGGGCTTTGCGGCTTTGCTATCTTGTTTCGTGCAGGGAACTTGCCCGAGCCATGCCACCCTGCGCGTGATCAAGTGACACTTAATCTTTGCCAGCACAGACAGCAAAGCCCTGTGCAGCCTAGCACTTCTTCACGCCACCTTTTGTGGAGGGAAGCGACAGCATCCTCAGCACTGAAGACCGAAGTGCGACAAACACTGTCACTGAGAGTCAGACGCAATCAGTTCACGCGAATGTGCCAACCCTGAAAAAAGCCTTCCACGTCCAGCAAAATATCTCGTTCCGACTTTTGGGCACCGTAATTTTATTCGACACGTCTATTCTACATACCTTACTGGACCCGACCAGGATACCGGTTGTTGTCACTACCTCTGACAACTACTAGTAAGTAGTCTTTATGAAAGGTAAAGAAACCAGAGGCTTTTCCATGTTGAGAATTTCTCTCTCGCCGACCATTTTTTGAATGCATTCATACAATCATCATGTACATGTACATTGTACAGTTGTGCATGTACATGTACAGTGCTGACAACTGAAATCCGACCCCGATGCCGGCGCGGCGCGCCGGCAACGGGGTCGGATTTCAGTTGTCAGCACTGTAGATATACATGTAGGTACTACTACATGGACTGGTTTTGTTTCTCAACACGACTGATCACACAGCGTGGGGCTGTGTTCCCAAAAAAATAAGCCTAAGAAAATGTACAAAACAAATTATTGAATGCAAACCAGAACATGATAAGAGACAAACGCACAGGAGGGAAGCGAGAAATGGCAACTATTCTCGTGAGGCGTGGGCTTCCGACACTGCCAGAGTGTGGGATACCTCATTAGCAGCAGCACGATGCATAACACGAGAGCCATGGCATGGCTGTAAGATTGATATTGTTTTTCTGAGCGCAGACTAGCAATACGCTTGTACAAAGCCGCCGCTGCCCGACTGAAGCCTCCGGATGCGGACATCACCGCCTACTTATAAAGCCTCTTGTATGGGCAAAAATAAATAGATCGTGAAATCAATGTGAAAATCAATAGTGATGAAAACTACAACGCAAAGAGCAAGCAGAACACAATGTCATTGGTCCGTCTAACCAGCCACGGTAGTTAGAGCACATTAAACTTTATGTACACCAATACAGCATGGGCGTACAACAGCAAACCAGCTGTGCAAATAACGTTTAATACCACCATAAGGACCACTTAATGCTCCAGACATCACCCGACAATCATGCACAAAACTGTATCGACGTGACCGGTATGATGTCCGAGAGCCTCGCCGGCAGGTTATTCACCACCGAAGCAAACACAACGAAAGGCGGCATTGCAACTGGCTCACAACAACAGAATATGCTAAATCAGCATTCTTCTCCAAAATCTGGCACACCAAGGCCTTCAGGAAGATGGAGTATTCCTTGCCAAGCATGCCGCCTACTACTACTACTAGCAATAACCCCAAGAGTGTGCAACTTTTTATTTATTTTTTTGAAAAATAAATAAAAAGTTGCACACTCTTGGGGTTATTTCCTTATTTAAATATTCGACGAGGAGACAACAATAAGGAGGACGAGCTGAAGTGACATTTGGATTACTTTATTAAACAATGTTTTAAGTGACGGGGACGATGCGAAAACGATCTACATGTAAGGAGAATACAATGTAAGAAGAAAAAGCGATGGAAAATAAAGATGATTCGAATAAGTTTCCGTACAACACTCTTCAGGAATCACCCTTGTACTAAAGAACAAATAAGAACAAAGGAAATAATAATCATAGCAATCAAGCTAGAGTAGCAGGGTTCAATGTCAGCACTAAAATATCAAAGTGTGATACGTCTCACAAAGGTGTGCTCAAAACAAGGGTATGAGAATTACTTCAAGTATAAGCGTGGCGTGTGTGTATCAACAACAAAAGAAGGTGAGAATGAATAATACTAGTAATAATTTTAACCTACCGTTTCACACCGAGTATATCCACAACAAAATTCATAAATTACTCCGGAAGTACAAGATAAATGCCCAGCTGATTTACAGGAACCGCCGACTAAGTTCTATGATTTGCACGTCTGCCCTCGGCAAACCACCATGCCGCAGGTATGTAGACCCGTCCAGGCCCCGTAAACGGGGGCGGCCCAAAGCTGCTTGTGTCGCCTGCATGTCCGGTTCAGGGGCATGCACGGAGCGAAATGTTGTATACCACCTCGAGTGCAGGTGTGGTGATAAATATGTCGGAGAGACGTACCGCAGCCTCGCTACCAGGACAAAAGAACACAACGACGACGCACGCAACACAGTGAGCGGCACCGCGCTGGGTGAGCATTTCGCGGCCAAGCATGCATCTGACCCATTGCCATTGGGAGCAACGGCTTTCTCAGGTATCCGGGTTCTCGGTTCTGAGCGTGACCGCCCCAGGAGGAGGATCCGGGAGGCCATCAATATCAGGGAGCGATCCCCGGAAATTAACAATAACAGTGGCTGGGATCTGCTATAACACCACCTTACTGCGAGTGGCGCGGGGCTCTAGACACCTCACTGGTGGTGTGAGACTGGAACTGGGCTGTTATCACTGCTGTAGCGCAGTATCTACTTTCCTCACCGTTTGTGCTTGTGTTGTCATGTATATGTAGTAATGCACACCCGCCATGACGCGCTTTGCACTTCTCTACGCGCGCTGTCACTATGTACCGCGCTTTGCTTGCTTGCCTCCTTCTTTTATACTGCTGTTCTTTCCATGTCCACTTCATTCCTGATGATGGTCATAAAGACCGAAACGTTGTAACGATACCAATGGATTTGTGTGAAATGCAGTGCTCTCTTGAGTGTAGGCAGGTTGCCTGCAAACAATTCAAGTACAAGTATAATGAAGCTGCGTGAAGCGTCCTTCAAAATTTTGAAATAATTTTAACATGGCAATAAGTAGGACGAGCTGAAGCGACATTTGGATTACTTTATTAAACAATGTAAGCAATGGAGACGATGCAAAAACAATCTAAAGGGTAAGGCTAAATACATGCACGATCATACCCAAACAAATTGACGGGTTCGCGTACCAGGCAGGTTGTTTTTTTTGTTATTGTTTTTTTATTTGAATTCGCAATACCAAACCGGCAATAAGCCCAATTACATGGAAGCGAATAAAATAATGCTAAGAATGAGGCATTGGGGTGGATGTTATTTCAAGTGGAAAATACCCCACACCCCTCTACTCTGTTATCGGCCCTCTTAAGAGTTGTGTTCATCACTGTTGAGGCTTCCGATGGAAAATAAAAGAATACTACTACTACTACTACTACTACTGATCCCGGGAGGTACTACAAATAGGTACAATGAAAATCTGAAAAGGCCATGGTACTGTCGTGTACCATGCTGGAAGCAGCTACATGGAGAAGGAAAAACAACAAGAAAGACGTTTTATCTCATGTATTGGACAAACAGAGCTAACAGGAAAAGACCGTTCGTTATATCCCTATACATACTGTCCGTGTGTGTGTGTGGGGGGGGGGGGCATGTCACTGTTTCTCTTCTTTTAAAAACGTTTATGGCCTGAGAGTGTACGGGTACACGGCTGCTGCGAAATCGGCCACGGCTTTGCAGGAACGTACACTGGCTGGCAGAGTGTTCCACAGCGCAGGTCCACGGAAGAACGGTCGGCGAGTGCCTGTATTCGTCCTGGCCAGCGGGAGAATGAGCCCGGCGTTGGCTTGATGTCGAGTTGGGGCCGTGGTTGCGGGCGTCAGCTGCTTTGAAAGCGCTGTACTACATTGGCCGTTCAGGCCGCGCCAGATGAGATCGAGGAGTCGGTGGTGTTGTGTCTCCTCGATTTTCCGGAGGAATATGCTCTCCCTTTGGTGGCTTACCGAAGATGTGGGTGGTAGGCTGAACACAGCGCGGATGGCACGGTTCTGAAGACGTTGGAGTTTCCCTAGAGCGAAAGCTGAGAGGGACGTGCTATAGGCCACACTTCCATATAATAGGTCGGGCATCACAACGGATTTTAGGTATTGGACCCTGGCCTTCTGGGAAAGGGATCACCGGGCTCGCCACAATGCTCCGACTTTCCTGTTCACCTTCGCTGTAACATCGTGGATATGATGGTCCCAGGTCAGTTGCTCGGTGATGGTTAAAGGGGAAGTGCATCGATTTTTCGAGTAGGGTCCAGAAGAAAGACAATTTGATATCGGTTCGAATGGCATATCTCTCGTTTCCACACGATAAGCCAAACTTGCCAAATCGCCAATTGTATGCTCACGTTGCCATAGCGACCAGCGGAGTGATGACGTACGAAAGGCTTAGCTCCTCCACAGAGAAGGTCGATCACTGCAGAATTTGGTCATTTTCAATTGGTTTATTGTATTCACGATGTGAAAGAAGTGCTGTGTTCAATGCTGTTAGTGCCGTGAACTATTTGTCGCCCTTCTCATGCATTTCCCAAGGCTGACTGTGCCTAGGAAATGGTTTCCTCCAGGACAAGATGCTTGGAAGTCGCCGTCTCTCCTGAGACATTTTCAGCAAACTTTCAAACCTACTACATTATTTCATTCGTCAATCTCCACCACCCGTCGTCTCACCTGGCTTCAGAAGATGTTACGAAAGATAGGGAAGTCGCCAGGAAGCATCACAATCATCTTCAGGAAGTGGAAAGAGCAAACGGCATGGTCCTTGGTTGGGGGAAATGCTGAACGTCTGATTTGTCCCAACCAAGATTTCAGCATTTTGTTCGTCACTATTTTCGCTTGTTTGCTGGTGTCTCCGCGCTCCAGCTTTCTCCTGTCGGTGTCACGTCCAAGTACACAACCGAGAGGACTACTAACAAACAGTTCACTGCACTTACAGCATTGAACACAGCCCTTCTTTCACTTCGTGAATACAATAAACCAATTGAAAATGACCAAATTCTGCAGTGATCGACCTTCTCTGTGGTGGAGCTAAGCCTTTCGTACGTCATCACTGCGCTGGTCGCTATGGCAACGTGAGTATACAATTGGCGATTTGGCAAGTTTGGCTTATCGTATGGAAGCGAGAGATATGCCATTCGAACCGATATCAAATTGTCTTTCTTCTGGACCATACTCGAAAAATCGATGCACTTCCCCTTTAAACCCAAGTACTTGGCCGCAGTACAAGCAGGTAAGCGGGTCTGATGGCAATTTACAGCGATACTGGTTTGCGCATCCCTCCCACAGATGGACAGAACTTGACTTTTGCGTTCATTCAATATCAGGCCGCGGTTTTCGAGCCAGTCGGCCAGCGCAGTGACGGATGACGAGAGTCCCAGTGAAATAGTTGCCGTGTTGGAACCACTTTGGTACAGTGCAATATCGTCAGCAAATTGTATGCTAGGGGTCGGGTGAGCTACTGCAGCTACCGCTCGGGTGTATGATGGGCCCCAATACAGATCCCTGGGGTACTCCACTTGTGCATACTGTGATGTTGCTCAGTTCGCTACCGATGCGGACTTGTTGTGTCCGGTTTGTAAGGTAGCTAACGAGCCATTTCATCACCGTACCGCCAACTCCAATTTCAAAGCAGTCCTGGATCATACTTGGTCCGACTTATTAAAATGTGCGTTTCGCTTCGAACGTCAACCAAACAAATTCAAATAATCTCAGGATGGAATAAACTTCACAGCTACCTAACACTATCCTTCAGTTGTCAATTTGTGATGTTGAAGAAGAAATGGCTTCAACTCCAACGGAGGCAGCGGCTCGGGATCCTAGTCGACTCGAGAATTTTGCGTCCAAATTTTGTCGTCAGAGGACTCCTGTTGCTTCTCGCGCAACACAGAGAAGGCCTGGTGCTGAAATCAACACCCCGCTGCGATGGGGGATTGTCACGGAGTACCAGAACCTCCTGGACGATCGTGCTCGAGTGCCTCCTGGCGGATTGAAATCGCTGCAATCGCTGTTTCCTTGGCAGAATTTCAGCAAACGCGTCATCCAGAAACTCGTGCAGAAAGCACCAGCATCGCTCCGTCCAGTTTGCTGATCTGTCTCGCAGTCGTTCACGATGTGGCGGCCGACGAATCAAGATCACAGAAGTGATCGTCGAGAAGTTGATCGAAAAAAAATAACCGGCCTTGAGGTCGACTTTCAGGCGACAACCTGGCTGGAAAACTGAAGCGCAGAAAGGGTGAATTATCCGGCGGATACGGTGAAGAGTCCTCGGAGCCGCGATCGCGATGCGTCACAACTTACACAAGATCGCCAGTCTCCGGGGCCAGTGGATTCGTGAAACAGGCAGGGAAGAGCACGCATGGTCTGACTGCATGACAAGTCGACACAGATCAGACTCATGATCAGTAGACCTACGCGCGCGGTACACGGTGGTCAGAAGTGATTTTTTATGCGTGGTGGTTTACTTGTTCGCCTCATTTGAAGGTGTCGTGAGAGCTTCAGACGAAAACACCTACAGCCATCATTCTGGTAGTCGTACTGCACGAGGAGGAGGCGAAGTCGATCGTCTAAATCGTGCCTATGGAGTGAAACAATCAAAGAAGCGCAGTGTAGCTTGGAGGAGATGAAAAAAATGTCGACGTTTTGCAGGTTGACGCACTTGCAGATGCGCCCTGAGACACCAGCAGCGATGAAAACTAGAAGGTCAGGCCAAGAAACGACAGAGTAGTTATCTATCTAACGTCTCTTGGTTGATTTGTTAGTACAGGTGCTCCTTTGTACACATGCTTGAGTTTTGAAGTGAAGCGCACATTTTAATAAGTCGGACCAAGTAATTGCATGCCGCACTTTGTCAAAGGCCTTCGATATGTCAAGGAAGCACACTCCAGAGGAGTCCTTCTTGTCGCGAGCCATTTGCAGCTGATCAACCAGTAAGGCTAGTGCATCACCCGTCGAGTGCTGCCGGCGAAATTCAAACTGAGTTTCCGGGATAGCGTCGGTGTGGTCGAGGTGCCGTACAAGCTGCCGCTGGACCAGCTTTTCCAGCAACTTTGACAAAATCGGAAGTAGCGACACTGGCCTATAGTTTGTCGGCTGAGACGGATCCCCAGACTTGAACAGCGGGCTTACAGCCGCCAACTTGAAACCGGCAGGCACTGCACCAGATTTCAGTGACAGGTTGAAGAGTGTGGTGACAGATGGTGTGAGGACCTCGGCACAGGACTTCAGGAGGAATCCTGGGACACCGTCGCTGCCCGTTGCTTTCGCAGGGTTGACTTGACTTAGTAGACGGTAGATTACGGAACAAGAGGCTGGCTGGAACGTGTGCAGGCTACCCGATGGAAGTGGGCCGACGGGAGAGGCTAGGCATGATGGGCGCTTTGGATCCGTCACAATGTCATGAAACACGTTGGCTACCTCTTCGATGTTGCAGGTTGGTTCGGTTTTCTGCTTCCCGCGTCCGGTGACGGTATTGATGACTTTCCAAATCTGGCGGGGGTTTCTGGAATGTTCTTGGCATTGACGTGCGAAGTACTCATTCCTACAACGGCGATACATGTTCGTTGCCTGAGTTCGAACCTTCCGGTACTGCTGGTGGAGTTGAACATTTCCTTTGTCGGCCAGCCAAAGGCGATGATACCTTTTCTTCTTCTTGTCCAGCTGATAAATGTCGCGGTTTGACCAAGGCACAGGTTCTGCAGATTTCATTGCCCCTTGTACAAGCGGGGCATGTGTGTCCAACACAGTCATAAACCGATCGTGCCAGAGCTCCCAGTAAGTGTCGACATCGGCATCGGAGGGGAAGTCTTGCGCAAAGCAATATTTAAGGTCCTCGCGAAGGTCAAGAGCAAGGAGTCATACAACTCCCTGGTCAAGACCCACCTTTCCGCTTCCGTGGGACGCCACCACCCCATGATCAGGCGTCAGATGCGGCTCCTAAACGGTGGGGGAGGATAGATCAGATCCACCAACCATAGGCCAAAGGCCTAAATCCCATTTGCCTCATCCATGTTTTACTCATGCCAGGCCACGAGTTCCCAATTAACTGTGGGTCGCAGCACGGCAGGAAAAAATCCTTCCGCTTCCAAGCAGTACTTGAACCTGGTACCTCTCATTTCTCAATCATGGTCTTAGACCAACCCACTGTGCCTGCCTGCTGACGACGATCATACAAGTACATGTAATAATAATAACAAACAAAAATGTGACAAAAACACATTTAGGCGCAAATGGCAACAACTTTGCCACACTACAACACAAACATAATTTGAACAATTTTAGGATAATGATACTATCTTTCTGGACACACATAATGTTTATGAATACGCTGACAAATACGCCACTTCACACTCTTCCACCCAGCGCACGATCTAAGAGGCCCAAACGCTGGAGACCCAGGAAACAACCAATATTGTGTTGCATTGTGAAAAAATACCTCGAAAAAATGGAAGAAACATGCACAGTGTCATAGAATGTGTAAATGACATCGTTGACTGAGGCATTACGCACGAACAAGATCTATCCAGACAGCTCGAATCCTAGTTTCCAATGCACAAATGTGCAGAGCAGTATACACATGCGAGACAGCCACTGGTACTCGGCAACAGATTCCCTGTAATTTTCGAGCTCGTCGTTTGCCAGACCCGTTAACCGGCGTACCCGGCCTTGCTCAGCTGTGTTTTGCATACATGTACATGGTACATCCATCCAAACACTGATACAGTAATTCACAATCTCTTTGTATCTTGTCTTTTTCTCCCATCGCTTAGGAGCTTCATCTGCGCCTTTATCCTAGAGGGTGGTGGGCCTGGTGGCATTCCTACGGATACGGAAAACTCGGCCGAGTCTCACGAGAAACGTGATTTTTTCTTAACACAAACCCTCACATTTACCCATTCTCCTTCCCCAAAGCTAGATTTAGCTAGATCTAGCTAGATTTAGCCACGCTTTACATCTCTGTTTCTTTTTTCCTGGTGCGTGCTTGTGGTATTGAAGCCGAGACCTTTGGTCGGTGGAGCCCCTGGTACGTCACCATCACTGCTGCCCAGTGCAGGCCCTACTCAGTAGCTGTTTGTTTTTGTCCACCTACATTGTAATTATTTTTTACGAGTTTGGTTTGTGAATAATAGTAAAAAACAAAAGAACATGTACCATAATCAATATTGAACATCAACAGAATGTCAGGTCGGTAAACTGAAATGAAGAGATAACGTTGAATGTAAAATTTATTCTTCACTAGTTTGAGGGAAAGAGACGAACGGGAAAAGTCTGAAGAAAAAATTGACTGTCACCACCAGGACTCGAACCAGGGATCCTCGCTTGTAGCTAGCGATGCTCTAACCACTGAGCTATGGTGTAGTCGTTGGTTGTTGGTTGGTTGGTCGTCATCCCAGCAGAGACTGTTCAACATTTTCTTCAGACTTCGTAACTCCCACTTCCTGTAAAATTAATTATTGATAATCATGGAATATGGTTACGTTGGTAGACAGTTAGTTATACCTCGTAACATTCTGTCCTTCTTCTTTTTTACCGAAATGAAAAGATACGCCAGATATACTGCTAGCTGGTGATAGTCACCAAATGAATTATTGGCGTGGTAGCAAATTTTTCAGGCAGGCATAGCGGGATGGTCTAAGACCATGATTGAGAAACAGAGGGTACCAGATTCAAGTACTGCTTGGAAGCGGAAGTATTTTTCCAGTCGTGCTGCGACCCACAGTTAATGGGGAACTCGTGGCCTGGCACGAGGAGAACATGGATGCAGTGAATGTGATTTTCGGTCTTTGACCACTTGCTGGTGAGCTGATCTACTCACCTCCCACCGCTTCAGGAGCTGCATCTGCGTCTTGGTCCTTGAAGGGTGATGGCGTTTCTACGGATGCGGAAAACTCGGTTTCCAGCCGAGACTCACGCAAATCGTGAATGTTAATTTAGCAATTTATTGTTGTTGTTTTCTTTATATGAATTTGCAAAACCAAATGGACACAACTGTCTCCAGTGACAAGAGAACGAAGGATGAGCATCAGATCACTATGCAATAAAGGATTTCAGGGCAAAATGGGACAGAATTCTAAGAATAGAAAGAGGGTTTGTACAACGATAGTGCAGAGAGGGGAGTACGAGAGCGAGGGAGTTTAGGGACTCTAGGCAGGAAAGCAACAACCCCTTGAGTTGTTCTTGTGTACCAAACAATCAGTGAGAGGGAGAGAGAGAGAGAAATCGGGAAGAAAAGCAAGAGAGAAAGCGATAGCGCGAGAGAGGGAGAGAGTAAGTTACATTGAATTTGACAAAGTCTAGCAAATGAGGACTGAGACGTCTGCAACATGGTTTCACGCCCGACGGCAGGTGCATGACTTAACAAGAAGGTTGTCAGAGGCTGCGTTTACACGGAGACGAAACGAAACGAAACGAAAGAAAACGGAATGAAAACGGGCTGGCCTCGAATCGTTTTCAAACCGTTTACACGAGAACGGCAAAATTGTTTTGAACCGTTCACACGAAAACGGAAACGGGCGATCAGGCTGGAGTTAGCACGTGCTGGCTTGGCGCAAGGGCGGGAAGTAACACGTTAGTTGGAGTTGGTACGTGCTGGTGGTCGCAAAGGTCAGGTATTTCCCGCGAAATATAGTCCCGCGCGGAATGGTTTCCATGACCGCGCTCCCTTTCCAATCGTTTTCACTGTTTTCACCGTTCACACGAGAACGAAAACGTTTTGAAAACGTTTTGAAAACATTTCAAAACACGTTTCCATTTCGTTCCGTTTAGGTATCGTTTTCGGGCGTTGTCGTGTAAATGATAGTAGTAAACGCAACGATTTCGTTCCGTTTAGGTCCTACTTCGTTGTCGTGTAAACGCAAATCGTTTTCAATCGTTGTCGTGTAAACGCAGCCAGAGGCTGCGTTTACACGGAGACGAAACGAAACGAAACGGAACGAAACGGATCGAAAACGGGCTGGCCTCGAATCGTTTTCAAACCGTTTACACGAGAACGGCAAATCGTTTTGAACCGTTCACACGAAAACGGAAAACGGGCGAGCAGGCTGGAGTTAGTACGTGCTGGCTTGGCGCAAGGGCGGGAAGTAACACGTTAGTTGGAGTTGGTACGCGCTGGTGGTCGCAAAGGTCAGGTATTTCCCGCGAAATATAGTCCCGCGCGGAATGGTTTCCATGACCGCGCTCCGTTTCCAATCGTTTTCACTGTTTTCACCGTTTACACGAGAACGAAAACGTTTTGAAAACGTTTTGAAAACGTTTCAAAACACTTTGAAGTGCGTTTCCATTTCGTTCCGTTTAGGTATCGTTTTCGGGCGTTGTCGTGTAAACGATAGTAGTAAACGCAACGATTTCGTTCCGTTTAGGTCCTACTTCGTTGTCGTGTAAACGCAAATCGTTTTCAATCGTTGTCGTGTAAACGCAGCCTGAGAGACAGGGAGAGATACAGGCCGGCATGCCGACAGATCGACATAATAAATATAATGAGAATATGGCGATACAGTCAACTTCGCTAATAACGACTGCGGATATAACGACAATTCGCGAATAACGACATAATTTTCATGCCCGGAGCAAAGTCCCATCTAACTGTGACTCATAATAATGAGACTTCGGATATAACGACACTTCGCGAATAACGACACTTTTCTGATGCCCCGCCGAGTGTCGTTATAAGCGAAGTTGACTGTAGTGATCGGATTGATCTCAAAAATGTATGCTGTGTGGCATAGCTGCAGTCTATGAAATTGGGCTGGTTGGGTTATGGCCTGTACCCTGCTGCATGGTCAACACATTCTAGAGCCTAGCTCAATGGAGGGCGAGACCATCCTTTCCCAGCTCAGTGTGGGTTGGCGGTGGTCTCAGGGGCCGTTTACATGACAAAAATAAGTCCGAACTTGTTCGCCTCGGGCTTGTTTTTCAACCGTTTACATGAAGGATGTACGGCGCTGAGTTCAGGTGAGTGACTGCGAGTTCTGCGCGCATTTTATTATTTTTCAAATCGCACATGAATGCAGTGGTAAATGTTCGTGTATGATGAACTTGGGATCAACAAGTGCCAACTGTCTTCCGATAGTCGCTTATTCTTCGAGAAGGGGAAGCATTGGCCAGGACCTTCCACTGAAAGACAAATCAGAAGAAAAAATGCCAAGGAAGAAACAAAGGAGACGCACTGTCCACGGCGACATCCTCTCTGGTTCTCGAGGCAAAATCGAAAAATACGGAAAAACTCGCGTATAAGCCCTGGAGGTTGAATAATCTCGGGGTTCAAGGGTAGGGCTAGGGACGAGCTTAATAAACCCGCCTCAACATTTCATTTTACCTAATCCGTATTGCGATAGGCAATCACTAGCTGTAGTAGCTGTGAGGCGTCTTACATCCGGAGGATGGTCGAGAGCTTCATTTTAGCGCGTTGTCGCCGGCTATGTTTCTTTCAGGAGGAGTGTGGTCCCCTTTGCACATCAGTGCTACAATAGTGGCACTTCGTGCTCGAAAGTAGTTAGGCCCTGGCGGATAATGCCGGCAGAATTTCGAGCAGAATATGGGTTATTTTAGAAAAGGAGCAGAATGAGCAGAATTCGGCAGAAAAGTGCAGAAGAAGGAGCAGATACTCTGCAGAACCAGCTACGAAGTGCGGAGAGGGCTGCTGGCGCCTATTTATGGCTCCATTGTGTTCACAAGACACAAGCACGTGAACTCACTGGCACAAGGTCCCTTTTTGATACCTTATGGCCGCATTTGATAATTTCGCGTCGTCGGATAATGCCGGCAGAATTTCGAGCAGAATATGGGTTATTTTAGAAAAGGAGCAGAATTCGGCAGAAAAGTGCAGAAGAAGGAGCAGATACTCTGCAGAACCAGCTACGAAGTGCGGAGACTCGGGGGAAAGGGCTGCTTGCGCCTATTTACGGCTCCATTGTGTTCGCAAGCACGTGAGAATCCGGCAGAATACGAGCAGAATGGGGCAGAACATCAGCAGAATACGAGCAGAATGTGGAGCAGAAAACGCTACTTTTCCGAGCATTACCCGCCAGGGCCTAACCGTAGTACAGATTCTAGCTGCCTTTATCAATTCTTGGCAATGTACACGCGCGTGCTGGGTTTTGATATTGTGCGCTCGCCAAGATGTGGTCTGGTCAAACAACAACACCAACAACAACAACAACAACAACAACAACAACAACAACAACAACAACAACAACAACAACAACAACAACAACAACAACAACAACAACAACAACAACAACAACAACAACAACAACAACAACAACAACAACAACAACAACAACAACAACAACAACAACAACAACAACAACAACAACAACAACAACAACAACAACAACAACAACAACAACAACAACAACAACAACAACAACAACAACAACAACAACAACAACAACAACAACAACAACAACAACAACAACAACAACAACAACAACAACAACAACAACAACAACAGCAACAGCAACAACAACAACAACAACAACAACAACAACAACAACAACAACAACAACAACAACAACAACAACAACAACAACAACAACAACAACAACAACAACAACAACAACAACAACAACAACAACAACAACAACAACAACAACAACAACAACAACAACAACAACAACAACAACAACAACAACAACAACAACAACAACAACAACAACAACAACAACAACAACAACAACAACAACAACAACAACAACAACAGCGACGAAAAATGTTTCTTCTGGAGCGAAAAACTGACCAGCTAGGCCAGCATTAGCCACGTTAATTCTCGTTCTTGCTTTCTGCGAAGAATTCAAAAACAGCATGTGTCACCCGGAAACATTATCTTCTTCTTCTAGACGGCAGTGTGACAACATGTTTAGAACAATATCCAAACAGCAATGGATATTGGGAAGGACAACGAGTTTTGAATGTTATTATGACTAGCTGGCCACCAATGTAAACAGATATTGTACAGTCATCTTGAGTTCATACATGTTGCGATTTTCTTCCCCTTAAAAAAAAATCTTTCCTGAACCTTTCCTAACCTGAGGGTTCCAAGCCTTCCTTTCTCGGAGACGTGTTGGAGATAGGTGTCAGTTCATTGAATGGCTGGGTAATCCTTGTCAGTTTTGTGCCATTATGTTGCATCAGCGGACCGTATATTATTATTATTATTATAATTATTATATTAACTGGTTTGAGGGAAAGAGACAATTATTATTATTAATTATTATTATAGGCTTTTCCGCGTTGGCATCGCCAAGCAAGCTTGACTAGCCTTCGCATAAGCTGCTCTATAATGATGAGACGAAACAATGAATGCATGTATAATTATGATCTAGGACAGAACCAAGGGACCGTATAACGATCTGTTTTCATTGGTGGACAGGTCATAAAATTTGACTTCCGTTTATCCATTACAGTCAACTTCGCTAATAATGACTGCGGATATAACGACAATTCGCGAATAACGACAGAATTCCCATGCCCAGAGTAAAGTTCCATCTCACTGTAATACATTATAATGAGACTTCAGGTATAAGGACACTTCGCGAATATGGGCACATTTCTGATGCCCCGCCGAGTGTCGTTACGCGCGAAGTTGACTGTATTACACTGGTTCAACATGCGAGTTCAAACAGCAATGCTGCTACCAAGTCTTTCTGTGCCGTTACTCCGCGTGTCCTGCCTACATCACCGAGAGCATGTGAAGGATTGTGCTACTGACTATCATTCGGATATACAGAGCACTACCGTATACGCACCAGACATCTGACACTTTGTTATGATAGCCACTGCCAGCAGCAGGCAAAGCAGCCGATCAAGTCAACTCTACGTCTCTTCTATATATTATTCGGTTATTGTGCGCTCATTGTTATTCTCAACTTTGATAAATGTGGGAAAAGAAGCAAATGTAGCTGGTGTATTCTACTTCTTCAATTGTATTACCCACTAAGAAGTAGATCCGTTCCTATCTATAGATATGGCGAGTACTTCTCGGGTTAGTATGGCGTCTGTCGCACAGGACCAATACCATCGATTTGGTAATGCTGTGCGCGTATCCTCTGTGCCGAGTACCCTTGCTCGAGATGTGGAAGCAGACGCGCTTGTCTGCCCGAGCGATACTCCGCTGGTTGGGCTGGACGCAGAGCGGTGCGATTACAGCGAGGTGCTGGAGTGTGCGCCCAGTCCCCAGGCGAATCCCATTCTGCGATACAGCTTCGCGATGGCGTTCGGCACCGGCTGGAAAGTCAGGCGATGCCATCCACTGAGTGTAATGTTGTTGTTCCTGATGCTGGTTGGCTATGCCGTGTGGATACGAATAGCTGTGTACAATGTTCAGTGCGAATGGACAGAGACCATAGCCCGTCATGGGAACAGCATCAAAGCTACAGCTGCATCTCTGCTCCTCTGGGCGTCAAAGTTCTTGGCAGTGACCGTGTTGCTGTGGTCGTTCACATGCTCCGTACTCTACATCCACCTAAAGAGATACTCATATTGTCCATTTTCCAGTCGTTTCCACACGTCGCACTTGCGACGTGGGTGCAGTACGTCAAATCGGGTGTCTGGCATCAACACCCAGCATTCATCTGGTCACACGAAGTGGTGTTGGCTTCACGCTTTACCGGATGTTATTTCTCTTTGGAGTCTGGCCATTACGGTAGCTATCTCTTGGGATTACATCTGTCGTATGGACATGAGCAATGTCCGCTTTCCCGAGACAGGGCGTTGGTGGAAAGTCTTGGAATCTGTGTTCTACGTGCATCAAATCTGGTTATCGCTTGGTGCATTCTCTGGCTTGGCGGTATTCGCCGCAATTTGCAATGACGTCATCGTAGTCATCCGAAGCAACGGGCAGGTTCTCTTGGGCATGGCGTCATTGGATACGGTGATAGCACGATCGGGGGTGCTGGAGAGCGGGCAATACCATCCCGGGCTGCTTGACTCGATGGGCGGCCGACCATGGCCTACAGTGTGTGATCCATCTCGGCCACTGTCCCCGTCTGCTAGACCACCTGAGCCTTGTTCCGGCCTTGTCAACTGCACATCTCGATGCCAGGAGGCAAACACTTCTCTCGACCTGGTCCATCCAGTTTCCGAAAGCATCGTACGACTTTTGACCTTGCAGCGATACGTAGAGGATGCGACTAAGCTACCGTGTCACTGGTTCGCAGTGCACTTCTGCCTGTGTGTGTTATCCTTCGCGTCGTATGTTGGTGGGCAGCTACTGTTTTACCTGGCACGTGAAAAGAGAACGGAAGGAGGAGACTACGTGTTCGTCGGCATACTCATGCTGGGGATGATGGCTTCTTTCTGCATGCCTCTGTTTGCAGCTTCGCGCGTCACTAACACTATGGATGACTTGGTGAGGGACATGCAGCGAAGCTTACTGCTGGCCCGCTGCCTCAAGGCTGACGACCACACACGCCTGCTCACCTTCCTGCATACGTTCCGCCGCGGCCTGTATGTATGCGGTGCGCGAATCACGACCCTGCGCACACTGGAGGCTTTGGTTGTGGTGGCGGGCGCTATTGGCCTGACCCGATCCATATGATTTTACTTGGGTAGTATGCACGAGAATATCTGCAAGTAAGTTCATTGGCTGCGCCCTATCGTATTCTGGGAACACAATGTAAAGTTCAATATCCTGTGTGCGTTTATTTGCTACAGCATTCGATCTACATGTACATCTTCCGCATCCATCCTTTTTGGCCGATTTTAATGATTTGATTTTAGTATAGCTGAATGCTGTGTGTGACCGTCTCATATCGTTGAGACACCATATCGGGTGCCCTTAGGAAGAAAGAGAGAGAGTACTGTTTAGGGTGCAGAAAAGGAAATTGCCTGAAGGTAAAATTGAGTGTCACCGCTTGTCAGCATGTACGATTCAATTGTTATTTTCGCAATTAGTGTTCATACATGTAGATGGTTACGTAATTTACGTCCATACAGGTCAACCACTTTGACGAGGTGTGTTGTGTTCCATTAGCCTTTCTATGCTTGCATGCACTGGCGAATGTTCCTCCTCTCAGTATATGTTTGTTTTGCGAATGACTCAATCTCTACTAATAGTATTAGACAGAAAAAGGACTGAGAAAGAGAAGAAAAGATAACGACGAACGACTGTCTGTACAGGCAGCTAGGGTATCAGAATGAGAAGTGCAGGCGGGGTGTAGTGGGCTCCCCTTTCCACTTATCTCGGGTTCCTGGCCGTACTACTCGCACCCAAGATGATAATGATAGTAGTAATGGAGTACAGGAAATAAGAAAGATCGTTCTTAGAAGTACATGTATAGGTGGTCTCTATTAATAATAATATCTTTATTAGGATGACCGAGAGGCTTGTCGCCTATCAAGGGGTTCACGATGATGACAGCAATGAGGGAGAAAGAAAACGAACTGTGAAACGGTGACGGGCACTAGTATGTAGGTGGGTCCACAGGCATACTGTTCATGCAATCTGCTACAACAACTGTGTTCTTTATTCAATGTTCGCTGTGACGAGCATGAAATACCTGAACCTGTTCCACTAATCAGTGCGAGAACGTGGTGAATTAGAACAACGAAGGCTGCGAATATTACGCCACCCATTTCTTAACCTCACACCGCATGGCGATATGCTTCACGAAGCATAGCCGCGCTGTGTTTCCAGACGCGCCTTTTCACGATAGCAAGCAACCAACAGATGCGTCGAACGCATTGCCTGGCAGCAAGGTGTTCTTCTGTGTCCGTTCGTACTTCAAGCCGCTCCCGTTCAAGTGTCTCTGTACTGGACGGAACTTGCGAAGGTGATAATTATCATCATTATGCTAGCCTGCTCACTTTACCTGCAGACCCAGAAAATACAATACGATTGCAATTACAATTACCGGTTCTACGAGTCTGAAGGATCCGATCTACGAGCCATGTCCTACATCCTAGACGGGGTTCGGTTGGCAGATTCACAAAGTTCGTTATGATCCACGAGAGAATTCACCCATCATCTTTTCTACGAGAGGGACTCTGCGGGCACAAAGAATACAGTATTGGGTGCGTTGAAGGGATAAAAGGGCCCTTGCGTGACTAGACTACCGACAGTGCACTTATCATCTAATGAAGAAGGCTACCCTAGACTCTCCGAACGTAGATTGATCTAAGATGTTACGGTAACCAGGGAAGAAAGTGGCTTCTCAAAACCTAATAATGACTGACTCACTACTGCGTCTGGAGCACAAGTGAAGCCCGTCAAACCTTCCACTGGATTGGTTACATTTATCCCGCTGACGAGATCTAAAAAAGATCGACACAGTTAGCTGTATGGAGATTGAGTGTTAAGCTTCACGTACTGTGATCGCCACATCACTTCCCAGACAGCAAAGCTGCACGTCTAGCCCAGGATCAAGCTATCACTCGGATGACCACCGCCATTGCAGCACCTGTGGACCCGAGTGTCGATCACAGCGATAGTGAGGCAGTGGGTGCCCAGCGATTGAGCGATGTCGACGGGTCGGCACCGCAGTCCATTACAACCTGCGACCCTCGTAGCGTGCTCGAGTGTGCTCCTTCTCCGGAATCTCATCGTTGTGTGCGCTACTGCTTTGCCTTGGCCCTCGGCGCCGGCTTGAAGAGAGGTCGTGTGTACCCGTTGAGCCTGCTGATTATTCTTCTCATTCTGTTCGGACTGGCAGTTTGGATTCACGTAGCCATTTGGTCTTGCAGCCACGTCTGGTCACAGAAGCGAGAAAAGCACTGGTTAAGGTCGACCATTGCGTACCTGTTACTGTGGGTGTCGAAAGGATGTATCGAAGTGGCTTTTACCTGGGCGACGGTCTGCGCCGTGATCTACATACACCATCGCGGGTTCAACTATGACCCATTTGCCAACACATTCACCACATGCCCAGATCGCCTGACTACTATCGACTGTGTGATCAGACCGCACCGTGGGCAACGTCGGCTGGGAGATCGTCTACATGCGTTTTGGCCCGACACTCTAGCACTATTGTCCGTTTTCTTCAGCGCTGCGCTAGCATGGGACTATATACAGCGATATCACATGAGTATGACCCACTTTCCGCCCGGCAAGATGTCGACGGTTTGGAAGGTTGTTTTCTACACGCAGCAGGTGTGGCTGGCCTTCGCCGCCGTGAATGGGATTGCCGTTTTCGCCGCCCTATGTGAGGACACAGTGAGCGTCATACGATGCAATTCAGAAAGGCTGATGCATAGAGTTGCACAGACTGCGTCTTCTGTCCGCACGGAGGAAGGAGTCTCCAGTCCGTGCCAGAACCGCATCGCTCCGAGAGTCATGATCGAGAGTTTGATGGTTCTGCAGCACTATATTGACTTTTCCATGTGTCTGCCCCTACGTTGGTTCGCTGGAAATGTTGTTCTGTGTGTTATAGCAATGCTTTCTTACGTCGCTGGACAAATTCTGTATGTGCTGGCGGGAGAAAAGGAACTGGAAGGGGGAGACTACGTATTTGTCGCTTTGATTATGCTTCTGGGTATCATGGCTACTTTCTTTGCTCCGATGTATTCAGCCAGTCGTGTTACCAGCACAATGGAACAACTCCGAAGAGACCTTCAGGAAAACATTCAGCTCCCCCGCAGCTTATCCACAACTGAATACACCTGTTTGCTGACATTTTTGCAGTCCTTTCGCTGCGGACTGCATATTTTCGGTGCCAAGGTGACCAACCGGCGAAGCATTCAGTTTATTGCACTTGTGTTTACCGCGGTTAGCGTGGGGCGCTCACTGTGAGCGTAGCCCCTTTCGAGATAAGAGTAGGGGCTAGCCACCACCCATATCCATAATATAATATTGGACGACCAGATGCCGGCAGATGTACTTTCCTTATAACCCGTATTTAATCTGGCATTTCGTTTCCATGCGCTGACACGGAGGCTGGACGTCGTTGGCGAAAAGAAAAGAAGAAGAAAAATATAACAATCGGAAATCAGACCAGCTGCTCCATTTTTTCAAAATAAAGCAGTAATATCGAAAGGTGATGGTTTTTGGTTATCTTGTAAAAAAAAAAATACATAATGATGTATTATGTATCATGTCCTTCTTGTACTGATTTCCCTATACATGCTTATACGTGCGTAAGAACTTTATCACTATCTTAAAGGCGATATGGCCGAGTGTTAGGTAGAGTCACAACTCATACAAAGTGTTCGTGTTTCACACTAGTAGTACATGTATACAATTTTTGCGCTCCAAATCGAAGCTGAGATCTGCCGGTAAATAGTTAGACGGGAATGGTTCCTTTGCACCCTAAATCCTATCGGATTGTTTTAACAATAGTTCTCTGCCAGGTTGTAAGGAATTGACTGCTTCGACACATCATCGGTCATTTACACTTCATGTGTTTGGTTTTCCAACAGGTTTTTCAGTTACCTTCCATGATTTCTTTCTCTTGTCATTTTACCTTATCCCCTCCACAGTACTATTATTAGTATACATTTTTATGTAGCTCACATGTATAAAAGGAGGCGCCATTGCCTGTGTGTTTCGAATTTTGAATAAAATTCAGCAACAACACAACAGCAACACCTGTGAAGCTTCATTAACCTCGCTATTCATGCTCCGAAATATGGTATGGCCAGTTGTGCTCGTTGTTCGAAAAGTGTTCAGCAGCCTCCAGTACCATCCAGTGCCATGTTGGAACAACTCTCGTTGTGGATGTACATTCATGTTGCAGTCAGTCGCTGTGGTAGGTTGCCGCTTAATTTCCGTCACCATTTTTCGTACATTTGCATTGACGTCATCCGCATTTAAATTAGCTGCACTGAAAAAATTGAGGGTGGTTGCTGACGCCATGACATCCTTCTGCGACAGATACGAACGGCTGGTTTTAGCCATTTATTCCGGAAAGTCAAACACACATTATCATTGATGTACATAATGCTTTACATTACATTTACACAAGCACCAAGTCATTCCTAGGGTTCCCAGTAAAAAGGCAACACCTGTTGGGAGTTCCCTAGTAAAATTATAAATTCTACTACTACTACTACTACTACTACTACTACTACTACTGAAATGTGTCATGCCTTGGTTGCATTCAACTGTACTTGATCAACTCAAGCACTGATGCAGGGAACAGAGTTGTTGGGAGCATCGCGAATGTCTCTGACCTGACACAGGTATCTGGACGGCCTTTATCGCAGAAGGCATCGACTGCATTCGAGACTCTTTGAAGCACATACATGTACATGTACGTGTCGTCCGGATGGAATTATTATTATTTTTATTATTACGCAAACACTCATGGCCAAGGCCAATCATTGGCAATCAAGGAGGTGTCGAGGGCGATTATAGCCAGCCATGGCAAAAAAACACAAAAACAAAACAAGAAAGTGGAAAGAAATGGTTTGCTCCCCACACCGGAGCTCGCGCTATTCCGCCGACTTTACTTGTTGTTGTTGTTGTTTGGCTTTATTTAAAGTGGAGTTCCAAAACAGGCCTAAACCTAATGACAATGGTCCCACTGATAATAAGAGAAAAGAAAATATAATAATAAGCGGACAAACAGAACCAAGAAGAAGATACAGCTGTAGTTAGATAACTAATATGAGCACGGCAGCAGGGGAAAAAAAGTCTTGACACTTGACTGACTCACGACTGCCATCCAGAGCACACGAGAAGTCCATCGAACCTTCGACTCGGCAAACCTGCAAGAAAGCACCACTCCCTGCTCAATACACAGTGTTTCGGGGAATTCACCCCTCATCAGTTGAGCTTGAGTAGGCTGAGGAAGATTGTGCCTGAAGAGCACCACTTATATAGTGCTCTCCAGGCACAAACATCACCAGGGATACAAACTTACAGAGACGCTCCATTTCAAGCGCGACAAACACCTCGTGAACACCAGATAGCAGCGTGAGTCAGTGTCGCTCCTGGACGGTGGGACAGACGTCGAGGACCCTCGGTCATTCGCAACGCTGTCACCTCCAAACCAACTAGTCGCAAGCCCGCGCTGGGCACAACAGTACGAAGTAGTGGTTGCGACTTCGGCGGAAGAAAGTGGAAATCAGAACAACAACAATAAAAGAACTATCTTCCCATATCCCTTCTCTCAACGATATCAAAGCTGTGTGAGCGAATAATATATGACAAGTTATATGCACATGTAGATCCATATCTCCATCAATCACAGTCCGGATTCCGTCGAGGTGATTCAACAGCCTGGCAGCTATTTCGAGTTGTTCAATCCCTGCATGACAATCGCCATCGTAGCGAGTACAGCCTAGTCTGCTTCTTCGATTTATCTAAAGCCTTTGGTACTGTGTGGCACCGTGGGCTGATGGCTAAGATAGCATCATTCTCGATTCAAGGACGCATACTGCGGTGGCTTGAGAGTTACCTGTGTGGCCGCTCACAGCAAGTATATATCTCGTGTCAATTGTCCCACCCTGAACGCGTGTGGTCTGGTGTCCCCCAGGGATCAATTCTCTGGCCCCTGCTTTTTCTAATGTATGTGAATGATATCGGTGCAATTCCCAACACCTCGCTATATGCGGACGACACCACTCTGCTGGCTAGTCACGGGGTCGCTCCCCGTCGCGTGTCAAGACCTGCAGGTAGGAATAGACTGTGTGGTCAAGTGGATGCGAAGGTGGAAACTCCGGCCGAACTCCGCCAAGACCGAGGTCATGTGTGTCGTCCCCAACGCGTCATCAGATGTTGCACATCTCCAAACTTTTATTTTCCATTTCCCCGATGATCCTACCCCGATACCTATAACCTCTCGTCACAAGCACCTTGGCGTTACATTTGATAGCAAATTGGACTGGTCCCACCATTTCCAGAATCTGGAAAAGCGGGCAAGCTCAGTCGTCGGTATTCTTTGTGGCCATCTCCCCTACATTTCACCAGAATGCCGAAAGACCTTTTATCATACATACGTTTTGCCTATTTTTTTGTTTTGCTGTGTGGTGTGGCGCTGGTAATGGCCTCTTTGCAAAGCTGGAGATTGTGCATCGACGGATTCTCCGGGCAATACTTCGTTTGCCGCCCGAGACCAACATAGCCGTTCTCTATGAAAATTGCTGTACATTTCCTCTGAAACATTACATTGACCGATCCTCCTGCGTATACATTCACAAAATCAAACTTATCACTGCCCCTCAGCATGTGCAGCATTCCTTAAACTGGTTCAATGAATCCTCAACAAGCCGGAACTCGCTTCGTTTCCCGATTGCAAGAAACAATTCCATGAGCAAACCGCCTGTATTCCTAGCATTCTAATTATGGGATTCTCTTCCTCAGCAATTAAAGTCCAGCAACACCCTCAATGCGTGTTTAAAAGCTTAATATACACGTACGTCGATCTTCATTTACTAATCATTGATTTTCATTCTCTTTGTGTATTACTTCAAGCTCCAAAGTAAATCACATACGCTACCTGTACAATTCATTTGGGTTTTGGATTGATTTTTAAAATTGATTTTGGTTTTGGATTGATTTACTTTTTATTTCATTTTCATTTTCATTTAGCTTGCCATATTTTGCGTGTGCATTTTTGCCTCTTCTTGTTTTTTTATTCCATGGCTGGTAGCGCTCATTCATAATATTGGTTGACACCATGTCATCCATGAATTGAGAATAATAATCATAATAATAATAATAAAAAGAAGAGATTGGGCTGCAAATCAAGTTGTATTATTAGGTTTACGGGAAATGGTCCGAGAGATCACGAACAAAGGCAGAAATGTTTTCACATGATTTCAGTTTTTGGGGAAGCGAGTTCCAGACACAATAGCTAATGAAAACAGAATCCTTCTCGGGGAAGTAGACAATTTTTGACTCCGTGTCGAAGCACAACAGCATAGTAATGTACAGACCTACATGTACTTACAGGATAGTATTTCAATGCTAGGATTTTAGTATGGCTGTACCCAGTGTGTAACCGCCCCCCTGATGTTCGGACACCATTCCTGGTGTACTCAGCGAGAGAGACTTGATGGTGCAGAAAATGGAATGGCATGCAGAAAATATTGAGTATCATCGCTTTTTCCTAATATGTTTGATTCAATTGTTATCTTCGCAAACAGTGTTTACAAAATAATTCTGAATTTACGTACATATACGAAGTAGTGGGTGCGACTTCGGCGATGATTTTTATATTGCAGGTTTGCCGAGTCGAAGGTTCGATGGACGTTTCGTGTGCTCTAGATGGCAGTTGTGAGTCAGTCAAGTGTCAAGTCAAGTCGGCGCAATAGCGCGAGCTCCAGTGTGGGAGCAAACACATCCCCATGTACATATACGTTGATCATTGTTTACTTTGGCACCGTATTATGATCTGTGCGATTACTCTCTCGATGCTGGCATGTACTGGTGTATATTCCTCACTGCATGTTCATGCCATTTCCTACCGGAATTGTGCTCTTCATTCAAGGTTGGCTGTGATACTCCTGAAATACCGTACTCGCGCGATTAGAGCCCTCTCTTGAATAGTGCCCTATCTCGAATAGTGCCCTAGTCTCCAAGAGCCAGTGAAAAATAAAGCCTTCTCTTTAATAGTGCCCCCCCCCCGGTCTTGTAACCAAGCCCATGTGCAAGTTTGGTGTTCTTTTGCTAATGTTCTTGGCCATTGCTTTGCACTGGTGTTTTCAGGTACAAAATCGCAGGTATTGTTCCCGTTTCTGTGGAGTCGTGAGCGTTTACAGTACACTTAAGGTGGCAGACTACCCAAAAATTCGCTGAAGAATCGAATTTGTAAATTCATATTGAGTGCAACGTCAGTTGAAAGAGCATGAATAGCTGCAAAGTCTCTGAAAATTGTGTTTCGATCTGACAAGCCGTTCAAGAGTTATGGCCGAAAATGTGCCCTTGCAAGGAAAGATTTTTTGTTGCACGCTGTCATTTGTTGGCAGCAATGTATTTGAATGTGAGCAGACCGTGCGCAACTTGTCGTATCATGGAAACACGCGGAAGTGTGCAGAATTTTGCTCCAAGTCCAAAAAAGTCCAAAAAATCACGTTAAAAACCACGTATTGGGCTGTACGGCGCGGGCGAAGCCCGCCGCCGTGCAGCAGGACCTTTGCCAGCACCCTCGTGACGTTGCAGATATGCGTCTTGATTATTGATTGATTGATTGATTTTATTTGGATTCGCGAGACCAAACGAGCAGGAGTGCTCAATAACAGGGTAGAGAATGGTTGAGTTGTGCTATGTGACAATGTAGTGTGTGCGTGGAGGGGGGGGGGGGAGCTGCGGAGGCCCAATACAATGTAAGGGGATGGGAGGAGAGAAGGCCAGCGGAGAGTCAAATTCAGAAGAGGGAGGAGAGAATAGCTGAAGTACACGTTACTGAGCGAATTCAAATAAACCAAACAAACAGCAAAACAAGTACACAGCTCACGAGAATAAAGAGGACTGGAGCACAGAATTGAACTGCTGATGTACACAGCTGACGAGAATAAAGACAGGAGCACAGAAATGAACGGGAGGCAGTCTACGAAGTGGTGGTACCATCGGTGCATGCACCACGGTACATTATCATATTATCGGCGCGGCTTTGCAAAGTTCGTGGGTACTGAATACCATGGTATGACCAACTGTGTAGCAGTCCACAACGTGTAGGGAATGACAGCTCGGCGGAATGCTGGGATGTTGCCCATGGCTCGCACTGTGTCAGGTATATGGTTCCATAACAGGCAACCGCGAGATGCCGGTCGGCATTGGCCTGCTCGGCTTCTGGCTATTGGTTGTTGCAGGCCCAGACTGCGCTGAAGGCGAGTTGCTCCGCAGTTGCTGACAAACAGTGCCTGCAGAGCAGGACTGGCACGGTTATGAACGCACCGCCATACCAGCACGAGCAGGTTCTGGCGATATACCTCGTCCACGCGATGAACAGAGAGCCTCTCCAAGAGGTCACTGGCCCTGGTAAACCGTGGTCGTCCGAACACCGCCCTTGCTGCGCGGTTTTGGGCTACCTGCAAGCGGTTTAGCTGGTTGTGGGTCAAGCCAGAGCCATAGGCGGACGATCCATATATCAAATCCGGCATGATGACAGATAGGAAGTACTTTCTTCGACTAGCTAGAGTGAGGCAACGTCGCGCCCGCCACAGACTACCAATCTTCCTAGCAGTGCGTGAGATGCACCGGTCAACTTGCGGTTGCCAGGCCATTCGTTCATCGATCAAGATGCCGAGGTATTTCGCGCTGGTGGTGTGCGGAAGGACATCATTACGACAGCGTACAACCACGTCCGGCTGCTGCCTACTGTTGCTGGTAAAAACCAATACATTGCTCTTCTTTGCATTTAGTACAAGACCGCGAGCGTCCAGCCAACTTGAGAGGGAGGTAACCGCCAAGCTGAGCGCATCAGAGACCTCTTGCGCTGTCCGTCTTGCACATGTCAGGGCGATGTCGTCCGCAAACTGCAGTGATGATGCCGGCATAGATTCAGAGGGGACATCTCTGGTGTATATGGAGAACAGCATGGGTCCTAGTACAGAGCCCTGTGGCACACCACAAGTGCACGGTACAGTTCTGCCCAGTCGGGAGCCCATACGAACGCGTTGATGGCGCCCAGACAAATAGTCCCGAAACCATTTCAGGGCTGTGCCGGAGATACCGATGCTGAACAAGTCCTGGATGAGGGTGGCATGCTTCACCTTGTCGAAGGCTTTACTCATATCTAACAGGCATGTTGCTACAACAGAACCATTGTCTCTTGCTTGGAGGACGGTGTCCGAGAGCAGTGCCAGTGCATCTTCGGTCGAGTGTCCAGGGCGGAATGCAAACTGGGTGTTAGGGAGAGCTGGGTCGACGAAGTCAACCAGGGCTTTCTGCACCAGCTTTTCGAGTAGCTCAGAGATCACGGGTAACAGCGACACAGGGCGGTAGTTTGTGGGCACGGATGGGTCTCTAGCCTTGAACAGGGGTGTGACGTGTGCTAGCTTGAAACCTCTTGGCACTTCCCCGCTGGATTATTGTAGTTGATGTTGATTTAGTAATTTGGCAAGTTTAAGTCGTGTCAAGAACCCAGGTAGGATTCAGTACTAGGCAGTAGTGGAACGTGAGTGGCAGTCTTTGCCGATTTGCGAGGGTCTCCTGGATTTGGTGTGCAGCGCTGTGGAAATGGCTTGCTGTGGACGTCCCAGCACTGGATGTTGTATCACAGGTACGACCTCGTAGCACGTACTTAACCTAAAAAAATTCAAAAATTAACTTGCGTCTGTGGGAGTCTGTGACAGAACGCCCACTCCTGCCGTTGTGACAGATTGCAGGGCCACGTTGAGGGGCCCTACCCCACCACCCATGGCTGCTTCTGGACTTGTTTTAGGTTTGGGTCCCGCGCACGGACAGAATGGGCACGAAAATGTGAAAAATTTGTAAATGCATTTGTTTGGCTCCTGGGTGGCTCGCACACCGTGACATTATGCCGGAAATTGTTTGAGTTTTTGGCACTATGCCGGAAATTTGAGTTTTCCCGGAAAAACTCAAATTTCCGGCATAGTGCCACGGTGTGCGAGCCACCAAGGAGCAAAACAAATGCATTTACCATTTTTTCACATTTTCGTGCCCATTCTGTCCGTGCGCGGGACCCAAACCTAAAACAAGTCCAGAAGCAGCCATGGGTGGTATCCTACCTGACTTCTTGACACGACTCAAACTCGCCAAAGTCACTAAATCAACGTCAACTACAATAATCAAGCCACATATCTGCAACGTCACGAGGGTGCTGGCAAAAGTCCTGCTGCACGGCGGCGGGCAAAGCCCGCCGCCGTGCAGCCCAATACGTGTCTCAAAAACGTGACTTTTTGGACTTGGAGCAAAATTCTGCACACTTTCGCGTGTTTCCGTGATACGACAAGTTGCGCACGGTCTGCTCACATTCAAATACAGTGCTGCCAACAAATGACAGCGTGCAACAAAAAATCTTTCCTTGCAAGGGCACATTTTCGGCCATAACTCTTGAACGGCTTGTCAGATCGGGACACAATTTTCAGAGAATTTGCAGCTATTCAAGCTCTTTCAACTGACGTAGCACTCGATATGAATTTACAGATTCGATTTTTCCAGCGAATTTTTGGGTAGTCTGCCACCTTAAGGCTCTGTTTTTCTTGGTTTTATGCTGGATGACGCAAACGTACCAGCAATGAAAAAATAGTGCCCTCTCTTGAATACTGCCTCATCTGTGATGGACATTGAAAACATTGTGCTCCATGGGCACTAATCGCGCGAGTACAGTAACTGAAACTGTCATTTAGAGTGATGATGTGTTAAATCAAAACAACGAAGGGAAACGAATATCATGCTCTCTTTTTTTCAACCTCACACCGCATGGCGATATGCTTCACGTAGGATCGCCGTGCTGTGTTTTCAGATGCAGCACTCAACGATACTAGGCAAACAACAGATGAATCGAACGTTCTGTCTGGCGGCACGGTGTTCCTCTGTGTCCATTCGCACTTTCAACCGTTCCCACGCAGGTGCTTCTACTGAACGGAACTTCCCAAGGCGATATAACAGCTTGCCAACTTTACGTTCACGCCGGTGCTAAGAGTTTGTGGGATCCGATCTGCCATCCATACCTTGCTTCCTGGACGGGGTTCGGTGGGCAGATTCACAGAGTTCGGCAATATGCACGAGAAATTTCACCCATCAATATCATTCTGCTCTAAGAGCGAGGTTCCCTGCGGGCACAAAGCCTATAGTATTGGGTGTGATAAACGTATAAAAGAGCACCTAGGTGACTAGACTACCGACAGTGGACTTCACATGAAATGAAGAAGGCTATCCTAGATTCTCCCAAACTAGATTGAACTAAGATGTTACGACATCAGCGGTAATTGGTAAAGAAAGTGGCTGCTCAGAAGCTGACTTGACCCTGGACTCACTGATGATTGTGTCTGGAGCAAAGGTGAATCTTGTCCAACTTTCCTAGATTGGTTTCATTCATCACGCTGACGAAATCTAAAAGGATTAACACATTTGAGTGGTCCGGAGATCGAGTATTACATTTCACGTACCGTGATGAACAGCAAATCTCCTCCCAGACAGCAAAGCAGCTCAACTAGCCCAGGGCCAAGCTATCTGATCACCTACAAAGTCGCAGAACCTGTGCAGTTGGTTGTCCAGCCCAGCGACGGTGACGTAGAGGCTGCACATCGACTGAGCGATGTCGATGGGTCGAAACTGCAGGCCTTTGAAACCGGCGATCTTCGTAGTGTGCTAGCTTGTGCTCCTTCACCACAATCTCATCGCTGTGTGTGCTACTGCTTCGCTCTGGCCCTCGGAGCGGGCTTGAGGAGAGGTCGTGTGTACCCGTTGACTCTGCTGATTCTTCTGTTCATGCTGTTCGGACTGGCAGTTTGGATTCACGTAGCTGTTTGGTCTTGTAGCCAGGTCTGGTCGCAGAGGCAAGGAAAGCATTGGTTAAGGTCGACCCTGCCGTACCTGCTTCTGTGGGTGGCGAAAGGATGTGTCGAAGTGGCTTTCACCTGGGCGACGGTGTGCGCCGTGATCTACATACACCATCGCGGGTTCAACTATGACCCATTTGCCAACACATTCCGCACATCCCGAGCTCGCCTGACTGCTATGGAGAGTGTGATCAGACTGTATCGTCAGCAACGTCGGCTGGGAGATCGT
The DNA here is from genome assembly GCF_964019385.1 of Sycon ciliatum. Taxonomy (NCBI): domain Eukaryota; kingdom Metazoa; phylum Porifera; class Calcarea; order Leucosolenida; family Sycettidae; genus Sycon; species Sycon ciliatum. The sequence continues at coordinate 23,331,123 of NC_088648.1, forward strand.
CTACATGCGTTGTGGCCCGACGCTCTAGCACTATTGTCTGTGCTGCTCGGCGCTGGACTAGCATGGGACTATATACAGCGACAGGACATGACTACAACCCACTTTCCGCCGGGCAAGTTGTCGACGGTTTGGAAGGTTGTTTTCTACAGCAGCAGGTTTGGCTGTCATTCGCCGCCGTGAATGCGATTGCCGTTTTTGCCACCCTGTGCGAGGAGACAGTGAGCGTCATACGATGTTATTCAGAAAGGCTGATGCACGGAATTGCACAAACTGCGTCTTCTGTCCCCACGGAGGAAGGGATCTCGAGTACGTGCCAGAATAGAATCTCTAGGAGAGTCGTGATCGAGAGTTTGATGGTTTTGCAACAATCCATCGACTTTTCCATGTGTCTGCCCCTACGTTGGTTCGTTGGAAATGTTGTTCTGTGTGTTATAGCAATGTTCTCTTACGTCGCTGGTCAAATTCTGTATTTGCTGGCGGGAGAAAAGGAACTGGAAGAGGGAGACTACGTATTTGTCGCTTTGATTATGCTCGTGGGTATCATGGCTACTTTCTTTGCTCCGATGTATTCAGCCAGTCGCGTTACCAGCACAATGGAAGAACTCCGAAGAGACCTTCAGGAAAACATTCAGCTCCCCCGCAGCTTTTCCACAACTGAATACACCTGTTTGCTGACATTTTTGCAGTCCTTTCGCTGCGGACTGCATATTTTCGGTGCCAAGGTGACCAACCGGCGAAGCATTCAGTTTATTGCACTTGTATTTACCGCGGTTAGCGTGGGGCACTCACTGTAAGCGTAGCTCCTTTCGAGATAAGAGTAGGGGCTAGCGAGCACCGATATCCTGTAGTGGACGACCAGATGCCGGCAGCTGCACTTTCTTTTTAATACTTATTCAATCTTGCATTTCGTTTCCATGCGCTGACACGGAGGCTGGACGTCGTTGGCGAAAAGAAAAGAAAAAAACCAAGAATTGGAAACCAAACCAGCTGCTCCATTTTCTCAACACAGGGCAGTAGTATCGAAAGGAGAACATGTGTATCATGTCCTTCTTGTACTGATTTCCCAAAACATGCTTAGACGTGCGTATGAACTTTATCACTATCTTAAAAGTGATATTGCCGAGACATCAGTGTTAGGAGCACACTTTTCGTACACCGTGTGCGTGTTTCACACTGTAAAGTAAAAAAGTAAATTATCGTGCCCGTTCCCGAAGCTGGGAACTCACGACGGCCGCTAACACCCGGTAAACCCTGGACTGTAGTTGTATGCAATTTTTGCACTCCAAGTCAAAGCTGAGATCTGCCGGTAAACAGTTAGAAGGAAAATTGGTTTCTTTGCACCTCAAATCCTATCGGGTTGTTTCAACAATAATGCTCTGTCAGGTTGTAAGGAATTGACTGCATCGACACCTCATCGGTCATTTAGACTCCATGTGTTTGGTTTGTCAACAGGTTTTCAGTTTCCTTCGATAATTTCACTTGTCATTTTTGCCTCATCCCTCCACAGCACTATTACTGATATACTTTTTTTATATATGTATACACGTACCTCACATCTACATGTATAAGGAGGCGCCATCGCCTGTTTGTGCTTCGACTTTGAATAAAATTCAACAAAAACACAACAGCAACACCTGTGAAGCTTCATTAACCTCGCTATTCATGCTCGGAAGTATGGTGTGGCCAGTTGAGCTCGTTGCTCGAAAAGTGTTCAGCAACCTCCAGTTCCATCCAGTGCCATGTTGAAACAACTCTCGTTGTGGATGTACGTGCATGTTGCAGTCAGTCGCTGTGGTAGGCTGCCGCTTAATTTCCGTCACCATTTTTCGTACATTTGCATTGACGTCATCCGCATTTAAAGTAGCTGCACTGAAAAAATTGAGGGTGGTTCCTGACGTCATAACATCCTTCTGCGACAGATGCGAACGGCTGGCTTTAGCCATTTATTCCGGAAAGTCAAACAAACATTATCATTGATCTACATAATGCTTTACATAACATTTACATTCACACCAATCAGAGTGATTTTGTTTACAGCCAACAGTATCTCCTGTACCCGGTGCGTGAAGCACTGTATGAGTATTGGAAAACAATATTTCTTATTACACTACCCGTTTTTTTTCTGTGCACGTCACGTGCCTACAGTCATACCTTGGTCGCATTCAGCTGTACTTGACTCGAGCACTGATGCAGGGAACAGAGTTGTTGGGAGCATCTCGAATGTCTCTGACCTGTCACAGGCATCTGGAAGGCCTTTATCGCAGAAGGCATCGACTGCATTCGAGACCTTTTGAAGCCAACACGTGTCGTCCGAGTGGAATCCTTCTTGGGGACGTAGACAATTCTGACTCCGTGTCAACCACAACAGCGTAATAATGTATAGACCTACTTACAGGTAGATAATCAGCAACAAGTTAGTAATCAAGTCAAATGAAATAATAATTATACATAAGGAACGTAAACCTGAAAAATCCGCTCCTGCCGTGTAATATTTCCACGATAGGATTTTAGTATGGCGGAACCCAGTGTGTAACCGTCCCCTGAGGTTCAGACACCATTTCGGGTGTCCTCAGCGAGAGAGGCTTGATGGTGCAGAAAAGTGAATGGCCTGCAGAAGATATTGAGTATCATGGCTTTTCCATGATATGTTAAATTCAATTGTTATCTTCGCAACCTGTGTGTGCAAAAGACTTCTATTTACGTGCATAGAGGAAGATAATAGCTATGAAAAGTATGAATGCCGCAGACATCACCACGCAACATGACAATTTGTTCAAGGTTTGGTTTTGTGTGTTTCCAAAATCGATTTTCACGCTCCGATCATCAGTGGAAATACGGAACTAAAGAGATCAAGGGAAAAACAAAGGTATGTATTTGCATACCTTGCATTTGTTATCTCGTCCCGATTGTTTGAGTGTGTATGATGATTCCCACTTCTCTGTACTGTGTCGTGCCCGTTATGTCCAACAGTTGAAGGTCCTAGAAGCTGTTTGTATTCGTACGCATAAGCCCGATTTGTGTAAGCAAAAAGAACATGTTTTAGCACTTAGGTTATTTTCGTGAGTTTGCACCCCGTGTTCATGAGTTGTTTCTGCACTGTTCATGCCCGTTTGTCACACTTACTCTTTATTTTAGTTCTCACTTTTTGTAATACTTACCACAAGTTACCCGTCATGTGTCACACTTCTTTGGATTTTTAACCTTTGTTTTTCCCTTGATCTCTTTAGTTCCGTATTTCCACTGATGATCGGAGCGTGAAAATCGATTTTGGAAACACACAAAACCAAACCTTGAACAAATTGTCATGTTGCGTGGTGATGTCTGCGGCATTCATACTTTTCATAGCTATTATTGAACTTTTATCTCCACGTAGATTATTTGTATAGAGGAAGATCATTGTTTATTTTGGCACCCTCTCATCTCTGTGCGAGTAGTGTTTCAATGCTATATTCAATGTTGACTGTGATAAGCGTGCAATAACTGAGCCTGTTCCACAGTGCAGTGTGAGCGTGTGTTAAAAATCAAAACAAAGAATGGGAAACGAATGTCACGCTACCCATTGTTCAACCTCACAGTGTATGGCGACATGCTTCACGCAGCATAGCAGCATAGTGTTTCCAGACACAGCACTCAACGATACTAGGTAGTAAGCAAACAACAGATGAATCGAACGTATTGTCTGGCGGCAAGGTGTTCCTTTGTGTCCATTCGCACTTTAAACCGTTCCCGCGCAGGTGCCCCTACTGGACGGAACTTGCCAAGGCGATATAACAGTTTGCACGCTTTACGTGCACGTCGGTGCTTAGAGTCCGTAGAATCCGACCTTCCATCCATACCTTACTTCCTGGACGGGGTTCGGTGGGCAAATTCACAAAGTTCGGTAGGATCCACGAGGGAACTCACCCATCAATATCTTTTCTAAGAACGAGGCTCTCTGTGGGCACAAAAGCTGTAGTATTGGGCGTGATACACGTATAAAATACCAGCTAGATGACTAGACTACCGACAGTAGACTTCACATGAAAATAATGAAAAAGACTATCCTAGACTCTTCGAAACTAGATTGAACTAAGATGTTACGACATCAGCGGTAATTGGTAAAGAAAGTGGCTGACTTGACACTGGAATCACTAATGATTGTGTCTGGAGAACAGGTGAATCTCGTCCAACTTTCCACTAGATTTGTTTCGTTTATCACGCTGCTGCCATCGAGATCTAAAAGGATTGACACAGTTAGCTGGTCCGGAGATCGAGTACCACGCTTCACGTACTGTGATGAACAGCAAATCTCTTCCCAGACAGCAAAGCAGCTCATCTAGTCTAGGGCGAAGCTATCTGATGACGACCAAAGTCGCAGCAACCGTGGAGTTGGTTGTGCAGCCCAGCGACGGTGACGTAGAGGCTGCACATCGACTGAGCGATGTCGATGGGTCGAAACTGCAGGCCTTTGAAACCAGCGATCTTCGCAGCGTGCTAGCTTGTGCACCTTCACCACAATCTCATCGTTGTGTGCGCTACTGCTTCGCCCTGGCCCTCGGAGCGGGCTTGAGGAGAGGTCGTGCGTACCCGTTGAGCCTGCTGATTCTTCTGTTCATGGTGTTCGGACTGGCAGTTTGGATTCACGTAGCTGCTTGGTCTTGTAGCCAGGTCTGGTCGCAGAGGCAAGGAAAGCACTGGTTAAGGTCGACCCTGGCATACCTGCTTCTGTGGGTGGCGAAGGGATGTGCCGAATTGGCTTACGTCTGGGCGACAGTGTGTGCTGTGATCTACATACACCATCGTGGGTTCAACTATGACCCATTTTCCAACACATTCACCACCTCCTCAGCTCGCCTAACTGCTATAGACTGTGCAATCAGACCGCACCGTCAGCAACGTCGGCTGCGAGCTCGTCTACATGCGTTGTGGCCCGACGCTCTAGCACTATTGTCCGTGTTTTTCAGCGTAGCGCTAGCATGGGACTACATAGAGCGACATCACCTGACTATCACCCACTTTCCGCCCGGCAAGATGTCAACTGTTTGGATGGTTGTATTCTACACGCAGCAGGTCTGGCTGGTCTTTGCCTCCGTGGCTGCGTTTGCCGTTTTCGCCGCACTATGCGAGGACACTGTGATCGTCATACGAAGCAATTCAAAAAGGCTGATGCATAGAATTGCACAGACTGCATCTTCTGTCCGCACAGAGGAAGGAGTCTCCAGTCCGTGCCAGAACCGCATCGCTCCGAGAGTCATGATCGAGAGTTTGATGGTTCTGCAGCAATGCATTGAATTTTCCATGTGTCTGCCCCTACGTTGGTTCGCTGGAAATGTTGTTCTGTGCGTTCTGACAATGCTCTTTTACGTCGCTGGTCAGATTCTCTATGTGCTGGCGGGCGAAAAGGAATTGGAAGGGGGAGACCACGTATTTGTCGCGTTGATACTCCTGGGCATCATGACTACTTTCTTTGCTCCGATGTATTCAGCCAGTCGCGTTACCAGCACAATGGAACAGCTCAGAGGAGACCTTCAGGCGAACATTCAGCTCGCCCGCAGCTTATCCACAACTGAATACACCTGTCTGCTGACATTTCTGCAGTCCTTTCGCTGCGGACTGCACGTTTTCGGTGCCAAGGTGACCAATCGGCGAAGCATACAGTTTCTTGCACTTGTATTTACCGCGGTTAGCGTGGTGCGCTCACTGTGAGGGTAGTCCTTTTCAGCATAAGAACACGGGCTAATAAGCACCGATATCCTGCAGTGGACACCCATCAACCGGCAGTTCTACTTTTGTATGATTAATATTCAATCCTTCATATCCTGTCCATACGCTAAATACACGGAAGCTTGACGGCATTTGACAAAAGAAAACAAATGGAAGCCCAATCTCCTACTCCGTTTCCTCAACAAAAGACAACAGCTTTGGTTGGAGTAGGTGTCCTCTTTGACTGATTTTGTTTTGCATGCTTGGACGTGCGTATGAACTTTACCACTAATCACCATTACTTATAAAATTGATAATACCTAGACGTCAGTATTATTTTTAGTGCCCACACTTCCCGCAACTTGTACGTGTCTCACACTGCTAGTACATGTATACCATTTGGACACTCCAGCTCAAAGTCGACATATGCCGGTAAATAGTTGGAAGGAAATGTTTTCTTCGCACCTGTGAAGCTTCATTACCCTCGCCGATCGTGCACAGAAATGTGGCGGGGTCAGTTGTGACCGTTGTTCTAAAAAAATTTCAGCAACCTCCCATGCCATGTTGAGACAGTCCTTGTTGTGGGTGTATGCTGCAGTCAGACGCTGAGACAGGTTGCGCTTGATTTCCATCACCATTTTTATTCGCATTGGCGTCATGAAAATGTAAAGTAAAAGTTGCCGTTTCATATTGCACTAGCTGCACCTGAAAAACTGCTGGGGGTGCTTTCGTCAAGAAGTCCCTTTGCGACAGACACGTTGAACGCCTGACGTTAGCCATATTCCCCTGAAATTCAAACTCACCACAGCATTGATCTACATCTGCTTTACATTGTCAGTTACACAGATAAAACACACGGTAATCAGACAACAATTATCTAGGCTGTACCCGGACTGTGCGGCACAGTGTGAGCACTGGAAAGCAAAATTAGTTACGTGTATTCGTCCGTTTGTGAGCAGGGGAAGCCTGCTGTACAAGTTGAATTCAAATTAAAATCATTTTTTAAACTGTGCAACATATCCTTGCACTCTACTCCGCTGCCTGTTTCCTTCTGTGCACGAAACGTACCTACCTAATGTCACGTTTCGCGTTACGCGGAGTCAGAATTGTCTACGTCCCTGGGAAGGCTTTCAAACGAACGATCCATTTAGGTTTCTAAAAAGTCTCAAACGCAGTCGATGCCTTCTGCGACAAAAGAAATCGAGCAGTACCTGTGTCAGCTCAGCTCCCAAGATAGGTACAATACATGTCTTGGTCGCATACAGCTGTACTTGACGCGGGCACTGAAGTAGGCAACACATTTGCTGGTACATGTACCATCGCGAACGTCTCTGAGCTGACACAGGTACCGCTTCCTTTTGTCGCAGAAGGCATCAACTGCGTTTGAGGTGTTTTAGAAACTTAAAAGGATCGTCTGGTTGTTAGCCTTCCCAGGGACGTAGACAATTCTGACTCCGCGTCACGCGAAACGTGAAATTCTAAATGCAGTCCCTGTTGAACTGCATCTCTGTGGCAATTCACGGGTGGTTATAATGTGAGAACCTGATAAGAAACTCTACGACTCGTAGTTGTGCATTACGTAATGGTACGTGGTTTTTGTCCCATTTCACTTTTTGCATTGGAAAGATAATGCCTACTAATGGACTCGTGGTTTTGGATCAATAAAAATGTATTGAAGTTGTACATGTACGTGTCGATTTCCACCTCTGATGTAGCCATTTGAACACGAATGCCTAAGTTTGAAATGATGAAAGCAGAATGCTTTTATCTGGGTGCACTACAAAAGCTTTTGAGCATGTGTTTTTGTAGTTAACCAAGCATTGCCGCTCTCGGCAAAAGCATGATCGCGAAGGGAATTAGGGCATGTTAGCACATCACCAGCCTACTGGTTTGCTGTGGCTTCTTGAAAATCTCCATGAAAGCAACCACGACTGTCCTGCATGGCTGTCACTTTGGGAATCCTTTCAGTCACGCCACCACTCCCCTTATTCATGGCTCACACATGACGGGTTTACGTGGCTCTAGTAAAAAATGAAATAAAATAAAGAAAGTCAGAAGTATGGCCAGCTAAGTTTTACAGGCACGTTTGACGGGTTTGTTAGAATACGAAATCTAAGGAAATCAATTCTAAGCCCATAAGCAGTATTGTTCTCAGGTGTGACCCATGATGTTGAGACTAGCCAGCTCCTCCTTTTTGAATTTTGAACATGATTCCTAAACAGCATTTCAAAAGAAAGATGAAGAACGCTCGAACTGTCACAAAAATACTGTCAGGACAAGCTCAAAAAGAGACATGACATGATTGTATCAACATCAAAAATGTTCCGTCACTATTCAAAAGTGAAAACTGTTTCATCACGTAAGGGCAGGGTTTATTCGCTTTTTTGTCTTTGTCCTGGTGCAATTGGCTGTATCTGAACTGAACTGAAACTGAACTCACACTGCTCAAGTGAATAGCATAGATTCTAAGCAGACCACGTGAATATGCAATGAACATGATTGTGCCTGTCACATGATTACGCCATTTATTCGTGTCCAACGTTCATAAATGAAGAACTTGCAGCTGAGGATCACACTTTACTGTGAGCTGCAGTAACACATACATGTACATGTACATGTACATGTGCATATCATTAATTTTATATTTAGCTAGTTTTGACAACTCACATTATACATGTGGTTTAGCAAAATTAGTTCAACATACGAGTGGGGGATCAATCCCTTTGCAGCACACTGCATGAACTCATTCATTGCATATCAAAAAATGGGGAATAGACGTTGACTCAATGCTGCTTGAATCTTAGGAGAAGAACATAATTTAAATTATGGAGCTACTGACAACATTCTTGCCAAGATTGACTGCATGCACTGATATAATTATGGCACTGATGCACTGCATGCACATTTGTACCTCCCCTTTAGAAACAAAGTTTCCAAATGCCCTGTAGCCCAATGGACAAGCCAGCAGTCTTGACATCAGACACTGCTAGCCGTTGCAGTGCTGGTCCAGCTACTTGTACATGTACGTAACTACAGTACAGCCTTGACTAGAAACACTTGAAGGTATGGTAATTTGTTGCAATATTCTCAAGTGATTCAAGTGCATCCTCACAGACCTACACTCATCAAGCAGTGCAGGAGTATCACTTGCAGTACATATACGCCCAACAAGTCACACTATTGTAGTATTCACTCTTACCTATGGTATAGCTAGCTGCACTCATGTCATACCTACAGTGAAACCTCGTTAAGAAGAACACTGATAAGACAAACTTTCGCTTTAGAACAACTAGTGTTCATAGCTCTATTGGATAAATCACTGTGTATTCACTGGGTATAAAATATGGATAAGAAGAACTCCCGTTATTACGAACAAATACCATCGGTCCCTTGGTGTTCGTCCTAAAGAGGTTTGACTGCATTTCTCCTGGCAGAGGATACGTAGTGTGTGTGTTTCTGAACATTCAAGCGATGCCAATGCGAATCCCGCGAATTATTATTATTATTTAGACGATACGTCTCGGTACTGTTTGCCAACGCTACAGAACTCTCAGTCATATCAGGACGATGCGAAAACAATAGTGGAATCAATTTTTTATTACTTGGACAGACTTGGAAAAAAATTCGCTGCCTGGCTGCTACGAGCTAAAACAGTTCTGCAAACTACAAAGCAATCACTGGACACGGGTGGGATACATTTCTCTCAGGTCCTGACGACTATGTAGTCACTTGAGAACTCGTACCTCCGTGGATGAAGAGGCTACTTGACAACTCGACTACTTTCCCAAACATCAGTATTGTCAACGAGCGACATTTTTTCCAACCATTGCTAGCTTGTCCTTGGTGCCCAACGTCTTGACGAAGTGCAGGGGAATAACTGAAGCCATTCCTCCTCCCAGCACACACCTCCAGCACTTGGGCGCGGCACAGATGTCCAAAAGGGAGAAGGATAACTGCAAAACCTAATCTGAAAAGAACAAGCACGAAGGCTACTTGAAGCGAAAAAGTGACAAAGCATTCTGATACCGGATACCACGGCCCCGATGGCCGCGGACTCTGCAAAGACAAGACTGGTACTTAGTTTGTCGATCGTGATGCGCAATAAACTGCGCAGTGGATTGGGGAAGCACGCCTCGTATAAATAGACTGTACATCAATGCTTCATACCATGTACTGCATGCAGGAAATGTCCTGCTTGCTCTTGATTCTATTCTGATGTGTGTGAGTCCTGTCTGAAAATCTCCCCGCGCCTCCTAAGACAGTCCTGGAAAGGCTTGTGTAAGGGAAGCACCTGTGTTCCACGAGTCACAGGCTGTAATTCCCTTCTCTCATTGCTATATAATTTGCCACGTAGTGTAGTCGAGTGAACATGAGAGCAGTGCTCTAACGAGTATAATTATGCCGTGAATCTAGGAAAATCATCTCCGGCGGATCATTGCGCCTCCATCACCGCCCGTACCTTACACGAGATGGACAGTTCTCCCGAGCGGCCAGACAACCATCTCAACATCGCCAGTTATCAGGTGAATGGCGCAGTCATGCCGCTGGAGCTAACGGCCCCTGCCCTGTACAAGGACGGTGAACATGAAGAAGACGAGGCGACACCTAGCTTAGTTGAAGCGTACGATTATCGAAGAGTGCTGAGTTTTGTACCAAGTCCGAAGTCTCACCATTGCGTTCGCTATTGCTTTGCCTTGGCTGCAGGAACAGGAATAAAGTTCAGAAGCATATTCCCGTTGAGCATTTTCCTGCTTGTCCTTATGCTGTTCGGATTCGCTGGGTGGATTTACGTAGCCGTTTGGTCCTGCGCCCAAACGTTATACAACGCGCAAGACAAGCAGTGGACAAAGACGACGACAGCATACATCCTGCTCTGGCTGGCCAAGGGCTGCGCTGAATTGGCGTATCTCTGGAGTTTCCTGTGCTCCGTGATCTACGCTCATCATGTCAGGTATAACTATAGCCCTTTTCGAAGCAGTTTCTGCGCATCTTCACTGCGTCTAAATGCTGGTGGCTGCAATGTAGAAAGCAGGCTCTATAGGTCAACATTCGGAGGTCGAGTGCACTCCTTCTTGCCCGACGCCATAGCATTGTCCTCCATCATTTTCTCTGCTGCACTTGCTTGGGACTACACCTGTCGCCTGTACTTGACTAGCACGTACTTTCCGCCGGGCAGTTTCTGGAATATCCTGTTCCACACGTATCAGGTGTGGCTTCTCTTCGCTGGTGTGTCTGGAGTCAGTTTGTTCACCGTGCTGTGTGACGATACCGTCTTCGTCATTCACTCCAATCAACAGAAGCTGATGCACGGCATTGCGCTTAAGGCAGCAGCCGTGGAAAACGGAGGCGATGCTTCTGGATGCTGTTGCCAGACCGCCATCACAAATCCGAGAGCCATTATAGAGCATATGCTGACCTTGCAGCGCTACGTGGAGGTGAGCATGAAGGCACCAATGCGATGGCTGGTTGGAAACACTGTCCTGTGTGTATTGGGCATGCTGATTGATGTGGCCGGGCAGATTATGTACCTGCTGTCGGGCGACAAGCAAGCAGAAGGTGGTGACAGCGCGTTCGTCCTGTTGATGCTCCTGGGAATAGTCGCCACGTTCTTCGTTCCAATGTACTGTGCTAGTCGTGTCACCAATGCCATCGAGCGACTCCGGGCGAACCTTCAAGCCAACATCCACCTGGCGCGGCTCCTCTCCGCTGCCGACCATAGCTATCTGTTGCTGTTCCTGCAGTCGTATCGCTGTGGTCTGCATGTGTTCGGGGCTAGAGTGAGTCACCGGCAAAGTGTCCAGTTAATGGCGCTGATATTGACTGTCGCTAGTCTGCGGCGCTCGTTGTAAAGCACTTGGGTCTCCAACTACCCTCTGGACCACGGTCATACATGTAGGAAGGAAGCACAGTCGCCAGAAATCCCCCCCCCCCCCCGCCACAGAAGTTGCGGATATGCGCCCAGATTTTCCGCTAGCCGCCACCTGTGCTATGCCCTGTTCCTTACATGCAGAGGAACTTCACAATAGCCCATGCACCATGTACATGTACATGGTGGCTGGAGGTTAAGCGTGTATCACTCAACAACATTGTTTACCAATTCCAATGCACCTTAACTCCCGCAGGGACTTGATAGCTCGGCAAAATTGTCATGAGCTCGAACTGGGTGCATTTGAATCGTATAAAATGAAGTCTGCGATCGTACGCTGCACAAACATCCCAATGCTGGATGTGGCACTGAGCACAACAATCCTGTAGAGGACGAGCAGTTATACTTGTCGCTACTGTACAAGGAACTCAGAGTTTCCCCGTAGAGGGTTCATTAGACTATCTACACCCTTCCTGGTGCGCGCATCCACTGCTGACTCCCAGACCTCTGGTCGGACTCGCTGGACTCGCCTCACCTGAACCTTGCTTTTGCATGCCCTACCTCTTTGGTCTGTTTGTCCTAGTCGTCTGTCCCAGTTTACTGTTACCCCACATCATCAGTAGGACCGTGTGCTTTAAACAAAACAATATTAATTTTAAAACATGTATCAATAATTACTAAAGTATATGTACTTTTTTTTTGTTGTTTTTTTTTGGTTTCCCGTTCTCGGGGCCTTCTATTCGGTACTCTTTGTAGTTGTACTTCTGTACTGTTGAGCTATCCGAATTCAAATAAACATTAAAAAAAAAAAAAATGTACATCTGCAGTGTCTAATAGCCCATGGCGGATAATGCCGGCAGGAAATTGGCAAAATTTGTATGTCATGTTTTGGTATTTGTTTCATGGATTTTGGTATGTGGATAAAGATATGAAGCCGAATTCAAAAAGTGCCTAGTCAAAACGTTTGTATGGTTCTGCCAATTTCACTGGTTTTCGAGCGGAATCTGCCAATTCCTCCAGCATTATCTGCCTAGGGCTGGTGTCAGTGGGCCTGCATTATGCATGCACATGTACATGTACGTACATGTACATGTACATGTACATGTACATGTACGTACATGTACATGTACATGTAGGTCTACATGAATGTCGGTGAAAAAAAGTGCATGTACAATGTACAGTGCTGGCAACTGAAATCCGACCCCCTAGCGGTCCGCTAGCCGCGTTAGCGATTCGTACGAGACGGTAGGGGGTCGGATTTCAGTTGCCAACACTGTAGGTTGAGGATGTTTTTTATTTTTTTTAATTTATTTTTTTTATTTTTATTTTTTACTATGTTCACACTCCCAGCTCGAAAATAATAAAGAAAGACAATGATACTGAGACTAGGACGAACGTGACAACTATTGAGCAGGGGCTGCACCGAGGCGCAGCAGTGATGGTGGGGCATTGATGGCTCTGCCGACCTGAGGTCTCCGCATCAAGGCCAAAAACACGCACCAAAAACAAAAGATAGAGCTGTACGAGTCAGCAAAATGAAAAGAAAGGAAGGGTTAACATCAGCGAGTGTGCGGGAGAAACTGTGAGACTATTAACAAATTACAAGGGCTGTTACTGAGAGGAGCATCATCATGGCTGATCATGGCGAGTCGGTTGTCTGAGCCAGTTGTGGTGCATAGATAGGGATAGAGGAGAACGACGAGAGCATCATCATAGCGAGTCGACTGCCCAGAGCCAGTTTGTGCTTCGCAGATGGCGATAAACATTAGTTTTGAATGCTTGCATTCCCTTGCTGTGGGGAGGCTGGGACAGAAGAGCGGCGGGGAGGGAGTTCCAGTCATTAATACTGCAGTGTGGGAACGAGCGCTTTAATGCCAGCGGGACAGATGCAAGCAGCTGGTGTTGGAGCCGGTGGTCATGGCCAATGACGTTACCATGCTCGCTGCGAGTTCTGGGGCTGGATGAGGGGAAATGGCGCGGTGGCAAAACAGAGAGCAGCTGTGTAGGGCCAGGCAGGTAATGCAGCTTGTATAGGCAGGCAAGCGAGGCAACAGTACGACGGATGGCCAGGCTAGGTAATAGTGCACCTGGACCGATGATTCGCTGAGCACAGCGTTGGATATGATCCAGGCGTTGCAGGTAGCTGGGCGGAGCACCTATCCAGACGAGGGGGGCATACTCCATAACTGGTCGAACAAATGCCTTGTATACTGTGGTGCGGCCGGCTGGAGAGAGAATGTGCGCTGCACGGCGCAGGAAGCCCAGGCGTTGTTTGGCTCGAGTGGCAACCTTCCGGAGATGAGTGCTGAATGACAGCTTCGAGTCAAAGGTCACTCCAAGTAAAGAGAGAGCCTTCTCCTCAAGGACAGGAGTGCCGCCGAAGACAATGCGAGGCAAATTGATGGGGGATCTGCGGATGTACATTGTACATGTAGGTTGAGTTGTATTAGATAACATGGTTGAGTTGTTCTAGACTACAGCACCGGGTGTTAGCGGCCGTCGTGAGTTCCCTTCGGGAACGGACACGATAATTTACTTTTTTAATTTTTAATTTTACAGCACTGGGAGTCCTCTAATGATAATAATAATTACTAGTATACGTACATGTATGCCTGTGACAACATGGTTGAGTTGTTCTACAGCACTGTGGGTCCCCTTAACTATGCCTGTGTATGACACATCTAAACAATCGTACACATGATGTACATCTCTGGCCAGAGAAGTCCGACCACATGAGTAGCGCCGCGCTCAAGTGAGTAGAGCTAGAGGGGAGGCTAGGCCTATGCTAGAACGGTGTAGCCCTCGGCGCTATTATGAGTAAAAAAGATATAAGTCATACATGTACGGTTGGATTTCTCTGACCAGAACTGTCATTCTACCACAATTATGCATGTCCAATTATGCATGTCCAATCATGCATGTCCAATTATGCATGTCCAATCATGCATGTCCAATTATGCATGTGCACACACGTGCACGTCCAATTATGCATGTCCATACATGTACATGTGCATGTCTATGGCATTGCCAACGCTGCTGATGCATTAGCTGATCACGCACAATAATAATAATTATTATTATTGGATACCTCCAGGGGGAGCGCCGTACAAAACATGAATTCCTACGCTGTATGGCCTACTCACTACTCCTAGTACTAGTACGGTGACTACTGAGTACTGCTAGTATTGTGAAACGATTTGCCCAGTTGCGGTGTTATAATGATAAACCCTAGGCGAAGTGCTACGTGCCAAGCAATATAAACTATCCTCGAGTCCATACCACTTAGCGCATGTGACGAATCCTAAGACTTAGTGATATCTGTCCAGCCTGAGCTTCAGTGGCAACGTTTTGTGCAACGAACCATCTGTGATAGACAGTAAGGATCCTAAGGACCGCTCGCCAGGACTGTCATCTTTGAAGTCGAGTGTGTGATCGTCTTTGACGATCACAGGTTTCGCCCGAGATCAAAACCAAAAAACTCGTTGCTTCGAAATCTCCAGCATTACTATTGATTACAGTAAAGTGCAGGTGAATAGGTTCGTGCTGTATGCATGTACAATGCACGCATATACAATGACAACAAAATACATGTACATGTACATGTACATACATTTGTTAGATTGACAGCATGAAACAAGGAGGAGGACACTGTGTTCGAAAACAGTGACCTTACTACAACCTTCCGCAGTGGGCAGAGCCCCGGTCCCTGCGGACCATTTAAACCATATGGGTATCGCACCCGGAACTTCTGACCATCGTTATGCTTGGGGGTTAGGAGACTACTCCTGATGTCGTCTTGTTATCTTCGCTCTTTTTAACTTGTATAAAAACAAAACTTTTTTTTCTTTCCAACTTTTGGCCGAAAAAGAGCGAAGACAACAAGACGACATCAGGAGTAGTCTCCTAACCCCCTAGCATAACGAGGGTCAGACCAGGGTGCGA
Source organism: Sycon ciliatum (assembly GCF_964019385.1). Taxonomy (NCBI): domain Eukaryota; kingdom Metazoa; phylum Porifera; class Calcarea; order Leucosolenida; family Sycettidae; genus Sycon; species Sycon ciliatum. Next base: position 23,346,613 of record NC_088648.1, read on the forward strand.
TACCCATAATTATGGTTCAAATGGTCCGCTGGGACCGGGGCTCTGCCAACCGCGGAAGGTTGTAGTAAGGTCACTGTTTTCGAACACAGTGTCCTCCTCCTTGTTTCAGGCTGTCAATCTAACAATTGCGTGAACTACAACAAGATTAATCTAATACTGGTTTACCAGTTTTTGGATTATATCATATGTACATACATGTACGTACAATGTACATACATGTACACCCACATGCGCCAGAACGACCCAGAAGCCAGATTCGCCCGGATGGCTCACTTGTTGACGAACACACACCTACCTTGTACATGACATGTAGACGGCAGAACAGTTTCGGATTGTTACCTTGATTTTGAGCTAGAGCGGCCATTATACTAGGAATCATAATTATAATTCCTACCGCAGTTGGGGCCCACTGGAATCCGACCCTCGTTTCATAGCGAATAGCTCCGCGGCCGGGCCAAGTGCAGCAGAGCAAACTCCCACAATGACGCCACAACTCCCCCAAAAGTCAAAAAGTGCCTAAATCTAACACTGGAGAGCGCATAACAATCATGACATTGTAATAGCATTGAGGCATCATTCTACAGCTTCACAATTCCATGGAAAATGGCGAGCACACAGGATCCTTCCCTGGCCACTGAAAATTCACAACTCAGTTCGATGATAATGATACAGTTGAACATCGATTATCCGACCACCTCTGGGCAGACAACTGTCAGGCGGTGTTCAGATAAGGCAAATGTTCCGGATAAGAAAACACACTGTAAATACATGGTCATGTACATTGTAAATAGAATAGAGTGCTACTTTTCAAAATTTTCGTATTTTTGAATGGCTCACTACATGCACAGTGCGTACTCTACGGCACGTGCGCCCAAAAAACTGTTACGGATAATCGAATGGTCGGATAGTCGACGTGCGGATAATCGATGTTCAACTGTAAAATAATAATAATACTCAGTAACCAGGTAACTGTCATGTACAGTGAACTGAGTTGTGAATTTGCAGTGCCCGGGGAAGGAGCATGACTGTTTTCTCATTGAAGCGGATAATACTTCAGAATTGTCATCAATATGAATGTTGCATGGCAACGGGGGGCTGGAGTTTATTGGCACTGCACATGGCCAAAATTCTGCTGCAGTACTTTCACGACAAGTAAAACCACATTTTGTTTAAATCGTATGATGGTCAGCAAAGCAAACCAAGCAACGTCGTTGAATCCTGCCGGTCTGCTACTGCTTCAATACAGTGCATTGACCCACGCAAGCACCATATAGCCGCGAACTACTAAAAGTCCGCTCGTACTCTCCAATTCAACCGTTCATGGATTTTACAGGTCCCCCAGTACTCAATTCTGCTAATCAACCTCAACAAGTCTGACCCTGGGAAAACTGGTTTTGCTCCGCGCACTGTCGGGCTACGCCGCACATTTCGCAATCCTTGTGTATAGAAATACAATGTGCACTCAGAAGCGTAATGGAAGCGGCAGTGCCATACTCCTATCTAGCATAATTCACAGGCAACCAGTGAGCCATTTTCTACGGTTTATCAAAGAGCAGGATTCCAGGCGTAGACGACTACCCTACAAAACCAACCAACTGCTCTGCGCTATCCTCGAGCTGTAATGGCATGCTGCAGACCCTGGTAAACTCTGTTGTTGTTGTGTTGTGTGTCGTGATTGTGTAGCGCCGTGCATGCTTGAATCGCGTGAGCTTCCGTGACTGCAGCGTGACATGCACTTTGCGGTACGGTGTACGGTGCAGTGAGGGGACCGGCGGTGTGGAAACGTTGCTAGCTGCAACGCAAAGTGCGCTAGTCACACAAGGTCAAGCACCAGGCACGGTTCACCTAGGTCACATCCAAGGCAGGTATACGCACGAGGAGTGTAGATTTACGCTCTTGCACTTTGCAGCCGAGGATCCTTCGCCGAAAAGACTAGTAGTAGAATCTACGATCCAAAGGAAGGTATGGCTTGCTGGATACTAGTACTGTAGTGTAGTGGAGCGTCGACTACCAGTGCCAACACTCGACCGCGGTACCGAGGTGTCGCATGTGTTCATTCGTGGTCGGGAGTGCAGCGGACATCCTCGGTGTCTTGAGGCGGCATCAGTACCTAGCGTCACTTCCACAACAAGGAAGCTGCGTGTCAGCAGTGTTTTCTTGGCTTATTGAACCACGAGACTCTCTGGGGCTACCGTAACACACTATTGATAGCCGTTCTACTGCTGGGATTGCCAGTGAATGCCTGCATCTTTACATCTGAATTAGAACGGTAAGCGAAGAAAGGAAGAAAGCTCGAGGGTTGCTCTCCAAGTAAACCTCGCCATGGATCGACAAAAAACTGGTGAGCTTTTCAGGCGAATTGCCAGCAACGAGGCAAGCCGTGAAGAGCTGGACGAGATGCTGCAGAGCTTCCCCAGCGACGCGACCATTGTGGACGGATTTGGCTTTCCCGCCATCAACTCAGCGGCCATGCATGGCAATCACACTGCCATCGCTGCACTACTCGACTGTGGAGTTGACCCGCACACCAGAGATCCGAATGGACACACGCCACTGATGATCGCGCTGCGAGGCAGAGGCGACGGGTTCACACGGACAGTGGATGCCATTCTGGAGGCCTCTACTAAAAAAAGCAGTGAAGAGAGCAGTGATAGTGGAGATTGGATTCACCTGACGGACAACCAGGATATGACTGCGCTGCACTTCGCTGCTAGGTCAGGCGACTCGAACACTGTGGAGAGGCTTGTGGCTCTGGGAGCTGACTTACAGAGAAAGGATAGCAAGCGACGCACGCCACTGCACTACGCCGCACTGAAGGCCCGCTTCCATGCCGTACAGACTCTGCTCCGCCTGGGCTCCAAGGTGGACGCTACGGATAACGAGGGCAACACGGCCGCAGTGTGCTGTGCCTTGGAGCTGCCGCACGTACACGAGGCGGCTTATCGTCGGCGCCTGAGCAGTGTCGGCGATATGAACATGCCCGCTGGCATCGGTCTCACTTCCGAAGACAAACGCGAAGAGGACTGGAGAAGGGCAGTCGTGGAGGTCCTACTTGCCGCTGGTACGGAAGTTGACCGGGCGAACAAGTGGGGACAGTCGCTGGAGCTCCTCGGCAAACGCCACCGCTGGGTTCGTGTTGCACTAGGGGAGGAGAATGAGGATAGCTGCTCATCCCAGGACAGCGAGAACGGCACCCCGAACAAGCTGCGGAGACGAAGCCGGCGAGGCAGTAGCAATGTTGCCTCTCTGAGTGTTCCTCAGCTGCGGAAACGCCACGGAAAGCTCTCCGGCGGTGGATCTGGTGTGCAAGAAGTCGGAACGGACACACGCAATACGCCAACGCCACTGCGAGACAGCTCTGTGGAAGACGATGCATTTGATGAGGTCACAAACTCTGATGAGAAGCCAGCAGAAGCGGATACTACGCCCAGCCTACAAGAAGAGGAAAGTGCTGAAAAGCCAAAAAAGCTGTCGTGGGAGGATATAAAGCGCACTGTGAAGATTGTCGCTTTCTTTGTTGCTGCTCGCTACATTGCTTTTCATGTGGTTGGCTGGTGGCATTCAAGTAGTGGAGAAAGCAACTCAACCCCAATTGAGGCCATGGAGTGATTTATCTCTCCCTCTTTGGTCAACATTCTCTCAACGCCCCTATTTATCATTTCCCAGATATGAGGAAGAATATAGAGACTTTACCGACCCTTACTTCAAAACAATGTTTTCACCATTGAATGTTGATTTTATGTATACTATTATTTTCGATGTTGCTGATCTGATCAGAAGGTAGAGAGAATGTGGATACTCTGCCCTTGCTAAAGCATAGATAACTATTCGCAACAACTATCCTGGACACGTTGGCAAAGAGCATGTGCGTCACACCAATTCACCCTTAGGTTCTCACCAAACATTAGATATATGTACATCATATCAATGCTATGACTGGACTTGTTCATTATCAATTTTTAGAAAAAACACACTCGCGATTGTGGCACAACATGGTGCAGTTTCGAATCTATGATTTAGTAGCAAGCCTGCAACAGAGTCAAACACCACTTCTAGTCATTTCTCCAACCTTGAGCACACGCTCTCAGAACAGAGAGCAGTGGCGGTTCACTGAATTTGTATCATTCAGGTGATTGAGATACTCGCACAATACGTCTATAAACATTTTTTAACTCCTTCCAGGATTGTAGATGAACTCTGAAACCTTCATGCCAACAATGGCATTTTGATGAACTCTGCGTAAAGTCACTCTTGACATGATCGTTTGTGTGTGCGTACGTGTCCTATTGTATGTGTCGGGGGGGGGGGGGGGATTTCAGGATTATCCGAACCCTGCCGCCCATTGAATGGGGGGATCAATCCCATAGATAATGATCGTGTGAAACCGAAAATGGGGACCGGGGGGGGGGCTTGTGAGGTGAAGAGCAAGACCAAAGATTTCATACATAGGGTGGTGTGTACACATACATGTACAATGTTTTCAATGAGTGATGTGTCGCTTTGTTTTGCTTTAATTGGTGCTTTCCTCCAATGTCATGCAGTCGTATTTATTCAGCTTTTATTTCTTGTGTACTTGTATACTGGTATTAGTTTAGTCCCACAACTTGCGATAAAATGATCAGCTGCAGCACCTACTCCACTTTTATGTTTATGTATCTATGTCATTCGGATCTTCCCAAGTTGTACAATGTACTGTTGAGATCATACCGAATTCAAATACATCAATACCAATACAATACAATGTACGTCGAGCACTTTCAACTAAAGGATTCCACAGTACAGATATCCGTACCCAAGAGGAACTGAACCAATAGGCAATACTACTTTGCCACTATTTGATCATGTACTGGTTGGTTTTACCTAGAACGTACCTGTCTATGAAAACCATGCCTAGGGGAGATCACTACTCCTTTTCTTCTTGTCGACGATGCACTTACTTGTTTCGGAGAATGGCTTGGTGTTTTATTTTATTTTTGTTATTTTTACAAAGACCACTTAAATGCCAAACATGAGATGCAGCTAGGGGAAGCACGCACAACCTGAATCGTGGCAGTGGTGGTGAGGTTTAGGGAGCTCTGCCGACCTAGGGTCTCGACTTCATGGCCACCTAGACGCACCAAGAGTTGCTCGTTGCATGCTGTTATGGAGAGGTGGGTAGCTCGAAACGCTGAATTGGAATGTCCCATTCTTGTACAGGAAGAGCACGAATGACCTGTCAAGCCTGCTTGCTGGATGGCCAAAACACCTTGTTAGCAGGCAATTGAGAGTACACGGATCCACGCAAGATGTTGTAGTACGATCATGGTTGGAAATACGGTGCAGCTCAATGAAATCCGAGCGACGGAGTGAATGCCACCAAGGGCGCTCTGCATCCCTAGACCTGAGAGCACTGCCGGGCCTGGGTTGGTGAACTGGTGCAGAACGCTAACCTGACTCACACGATCGGATTTCATTGAGCAGCACTTTACTGAAATCCTATGAACCAAGGAACGGATGAGCGCCTTTTTACCAGCACACTTACCGAGATCAGGCTCGAGATCGTCGATGATGACAGGGATAAAACCGGTTTCTTGTTCACTTTCCTCGACGACTTGATGTAAACAAAACGCTCCCTAACGATTCCAGTGCCCTCAGCTCGAAGTGACTTGCATTTGCCTACCTCCGGCCACAACTCACAAGGGTGACTTGCAGCGGAGAGCCTGTGCACGGGACACAATTGAGAATGAGTACCGTGCAGGCAGAGGGACCCCAGCTTCATCCAAACGATCATGATCTTTGAGTAGGTCTACTTAAAGCCTTTGGGCCGGCTGTAAGTGGTAGAATCTACCATTGCTCGGGCTGGGTGGCGTAGCCGGGCGCGGCGTTACGAAGAATGCCTCATGAGATCACAGACCAGCGTCCATGTTCATGCAGACGCGTAATTTTGCATCCGTGATCAGGGCGACAAGTGGTTCCTTCCTGATATTATGCGCTACACGTGGCTTGCGCCACCCGTTCCTCTACTCTAGCTCTGCGTGTCACCCTACTCCACAGGAAACACCAGACTACAGTATTATTATAGTAGTACGCACCGCTTCAAACGGGGCCACTTGCGTAAATCAGAAAGGCTGCGATCGCTTGCTTGAGCCACACCACCCAACCAATCTCTCAGTTCAGGGCTGAGAAGTCAACACTGCCATGCTATTTTGGAGGAAAAAGCTGAGGTCTTGGCAATGTACATGTATATAACGCAACGGCTTGGAGGCATACAGTATGGGGTGGACACAAATTGTGAGGAATGCCACCCTATTTCCGCAGATTGAATTACTCCCGAAAGATACGGATCATTGTTGATAGAGATGACGCTTGCATTTCACCATTGCAGTCATTCTATTGCCTTGCCATGACGCCATAATTATCATGGATGATCTCTTTGGCTCTGCCCTGACTGCCAACTTGTCACGAAACATTTTCCGCTCGCTGTCTGAGGTACAAGTACATGCACGTGTAAACATGTTGATAATGATTGCATGTACGAGAGTTGGAATGATGATTTGACTTTTAAAATTTTCATGACCACCAAAAATGGCAAACAGGCCATCCTCAGCACGCAGCACAGCGCTACTGCACAACATAATTATGTCAGGAAATGCCCGTCTAACTTGTGGGCACTGTCACCGTCAGAATGTTTTACATGACGAGGAACATGTCCGATGTAGGTATGGTGCAGTCCATTTTGATTCGGTGCTTCAAACAAAACTGCCGGCTACTAACAGAGATCCGACTCGGGAGAAATGAGGATGTCCAGTACTACACAGAAACAGTTGAAAAGAAATGGAGCAGAATACACGGAGGAGTCTGCCATTCGGTTTGTATGGTTCGGACAATTTCACTGCTCTTGGAGCATTATCGCATTACATGTATATTTCGTAAGCTTTTCAAAGACTATTCATTTATAATGGACACACTCGCCGCCTCCATGTTCGTTACTTCAAGCCAGGTAATTTCAACATCGACGTACTAGTATAGTCCAATATGTATTCATTAGTTGAGGGAAATCAGGGAATAGAAAAAGGGAAATCTGAAGAAACAAATTGACTGCCACCACCAGGACACCAACCAGGGACCTTGTCTTGAGGCCAGCGATGCTTCAAACACTGAGCGATGGTGTAGCTATCATCCCAGGGGAGACTGCTCAACATTATCTCTCATTAATTTGTGTGCGAGTGTCTTTTTATAATTAGCTTTCCTGAGCTACATGTGCGTGGAAGTCTGCGTTGTGCAGAGCTCACCCACTCTTGAGTTTGAGCACTCTGGCAAGGAACGTTCAGGTCTGGTTTAAATCTGGCTTTGGAAATTTAGTTTTTCATTGGTATCAGGTTCGGCCTCATATTCTCTGTGCATGCTGCGCTAACGAGCGCACAAAGGGACGAAACAGTTCTATACGCAGATTGTGTACTTAGAAGTATATGCCCATGTGTAGTTGTTTCGTTTTGTTATGATTGTATGATTACCGGGTGTTAGCGGCCGTCGTGAGTTCCCTTTGGGAACGGACACGATAATTTACTTTTTTTTATGATTATGACAGATCCACAGCTCAATGGTGAAGAGTCGATGCTTGTCAGTTTATTCGCTACTACCGGCATAATAACATTGCTCAATGTCGTAGACAGAGCGTCGGACCTAGCAGACTCAGCGGAGGACCCGGTACCCAGGTGTGTTCCGTGTGTACCGAATCATGCCAATTTTTTCTGCCGGCATTATCCGCATATGCCTATTCATCACTCCACATTGCGCTCCTGGCCCACAGTCACGACACAATAGCGAGGGAAATCGGTTTGGAATAGATGTTGTATATTTTCTGGACAGCTGTTACGATATACCCCACCTTGTATACATGTATGTACAATGTAATACAAAAAATATTTCTTGCGAAGTGATGCTTCCCCCCCCCCCCCCCTGGCATGATGATCTTGCTGCACCTCTGTCAATCTGATGAGTATGACTTTCGTCATACCTCATGACCACGTGATTGGCATAGTAAGCTCTGAACATGCTGTGCACCAAGTACACTCAAAGACTGTACAGTACATTCGGACTCAGCACATCTCACGTTACACTTAGATCTACATGTACATACATTTTTTTTCTTTTTTTCTTTTGAACACTCACTGCATGATGAGCTAAAATGAGGAGAAGAACATGTACTAACAAATTCAACTGCCTCAGATCAAAGTTACTTACGAATAAAAAAACTAACTATCAAAACCCTTATTCATTCATTCATTACACCTTGATCCAATCACGTAGTGTCAGTGAAAGGTGTGAGTGCATAAAATTTAATAATAATTATGACTGTGACGTCCGTCCTGTCTCAAAATTGTTACGAAACCCCGACCCAAGGACATTATTGCTTTTGCGACTGCAGCATTCAGCTAACCGAGGTCAGCGGCTCAGCTGCCTGGAACCAGTTTCGGCCAGATATCTGTGCACCTACACGATACAAGCTATCATTATCGATTGTACCAACGTGGAGATCATTTTGTTTGATCACCTACATAAAGATGACAATAAATTAATCATTAGAGAGGTTTCGCTTCACGTTGTTCTGCACTACGCCGTGAAACTCGCGTTCACGTCTAACGTGAGTTGACCTCAGCTCACGTCATGAACGGGAGTTTCGACGCCAAAATTTGCCACACCGACGTGAAATTTCACGGTGTAGTGCAGAACAACGTGAAGCGAAACCTATCCAAAGAGATTCGGACAGCCCCTGGAGTGTTTTCGTTATGCAAAGAGACTACACAGCGAGACAGCTCGCAACTTACTCAAAGGTTTCTACGAGTAGGAGGTCTAAATATTTCCACGGGACTGAGGAGTGTCTCATCTGCTGGAATTTGAAGCGCTCACCTGCCAATGTGACGCTAGCAGCACGATAGGAGATCTGGATCATTATTATTACTTTTAAAATTATATTGCGCTCAGTGTCACTGTGTGGATATGTCATTCATTCGACGATTAGCACCGCTGTTTAGGTTCGTGCTCATAGATCTACTATGGACGGCATGCATTTTGGCAGGGCCTACTGTCGGAGCCGGCACACAACAGTCCGTGCCCATTAGTAGTCCCATTACGTTGGAGTACAAGCGAGTCAACAATGTCCCTTTGAAAGTCGACGTCTACCCGGTGGGAGATCATCTGGTGACAAACGTTTCCGAGTCATGCCTGAAGGAGATCGTCAGGTACTGTCCAAAGTCGTATGATAGCGATCCGACGTGCAGCGAGTGCATCGGCGATCATCAGATCCACATCAAAGCATCTGGATGCCCACAAGACTTGTATCTCATTCAGAACTTCTATTGTAGTACGATGCCTAACGGGACTGTGGATACTGGTGGCAAAAGAACAGGTACAGAGCACAGAGGTGGCAGTGAACTGCGTCCCCTGCTTATATACATTCATGGCGGTGGCTGGTCACATGAATCAAAAGAGCAGGTGCCCGATTACGTGCGTCAGCTGGCCGAAGCCCAACGTTATGTTCTAGCCAGTATTGAATACCGGCTGACGAGTCAAGCTGAAGTATACGGGGGAGACGAGGCAGTGATCTGGCCGGCGCAGCGCGACGACTGCATGGACGCAGTGCGAGTGCTCCACGAGAAAGCGGCACAGTACGGTGCGGACAACCAGCGTATGGCCTGCATCGGCACGTCGGCGGGCGGGCAGCTGTGCTCGGTGACGGCAGCGTACGGACGACAGCAGAGCACGACGACATCGCTCAAGCTTGCCGCACCCCTATACGGTCCAACGAACCTCGTGAACATGACGCTGGACATCGACCCGAGTGTCGGTTGCCGTATCGACCACGATGCGGTGGGCTCGTTCGAGAGTCGATTGCTTGGATCGGCAATCACGAACATCAGTGTTGCTGAAATCAGACACAATCTGCAGAATGCAAGCCAGCCTTGGCCACGCCTAGTGGCACTGGCAAACAGTGCTAATGCAGTGAACTTCGTTGACAAAAGCACGCCACCGATGTTCCTTGCCCACGGCACAAGGGACGGCATCGTACCGTACGAGCAGACGCAGCGGCTCGTGGCGGCGCTTCAGACGGCCGGAGTACGTCACGCGTTTGCGCCGGCGGTAGGCTGCGATCACGCATCTGAGCCACGTGACTGCTGGCAGGATGCAGTGAATGCAGCACAACTATGGATTACCGACAATCTGTAACCATGGTAACCTGTGTACATGTTTACAGTCTGTGATTGGTGGTCACCTGACCTCCGGACGGATGTGTGTGTGTGGGGGGGGGGCTAGATTTCATTTTAGTCTGGCTGATTTGCAAGTATATTTCAGTACTGCAGTGATCCTACCACACCATGAGGTACATGTACGCACAAAGAGAGAGAGAGAGAGATAGAGAGAGAGAGAGAGAGAAAGAGAGAGAAAACAGGGTTCTGTTTTAATCTTCGTCTGCACACTTCTTCTTGACATGACAACTCTTTGCATCTTTCCTCAACCATACTGTCATTGCTGTTTGCAAAGCTGAACCATTCTACTGGAAATTGTCATGAAAGTATGGAAGCTCTGAAACAGAGGGCCTAGTTAGGTTTTTAGGACACTCCTCGTTGCCACAAAAGTGGGAGCTAACATGGATAAATGTGTTCTCCTCTTTCTCGCCTTTTTGTACTTGTTGCCGCCTTATAGCACTCCAGGCCAGCACTAGATGTGCCCGTATAAAAGATGCGTGCCTGTCACCAGTCTGTCCTGCCCCAATCCCCCCCCCCCCCTCCGTGTCATGTTTGATGGGGTCATGCCGAGTAATTTGTGAGCCCTGCATTGATGCTGACCTGAACTCTAATTTGGATTCTATATTTTGCTCTAGCGTTTATGCAGACTTGTTAGAATCACATAGAACCTCACCTTCTCCTTAGCTCAACCCGGTTTGCTTTTGTTTTCATGCTGTTGCATTCAGATCCATACAGCTATCTACTGTCGTGGACATGGAGATCAAGTCGAGTGACCGTGACCGGCGCTCAGTGCATACAGAATGCGGCATGTGTGTACCGTATGTACTCAAGGCTTCACGGCCAGCGCCCTGGGGCCACTTGACTTCCGACTTGATTTCCATGTCCACGACAGTAGGAGAAAATGTCGCCTCATTGATTGGTACTGTGTGGAGCACACACCATCCGGGGCGTTTTGTTCCACAGCATAACCGGAAAACACCTCTTGCCAAAAGAATCACCACACATACTTGAAATGTACACAATGCTATCATTCCTTTGCCCAGCCAACGCATTTAGATGCAGAAGAACACTCCGCTATGAAAAAAGGAATCACATTCTATGCGAGAAGATACGGAAAATAAAATACGCGCGGCGATTAGAAAATGATACAGTTCACCAGTCACGTATGGTTACCTAAGAAGGTATGACAGGTGCAGCGTGGGAATGCAAATGGGGTCATACTCGAGGATAGAGAGAAGAAGACATGCACAGTATGCTGAAGCAGGCGGTAAGGAAATTGTACAATTACGTCATATTATTATTATTATTATTATTATTATTATTGCAAGGCTGTTCCTTAGCATATACCTACTCTCTTTCTCTCTCTCTCTCTCTCTCTCTCTCTCTCTCTCTCTCTCATACACCTGACACACATATACAAACACACCCTCACACACATATATACACATACACCCATGCACACATACACACATAAAACTGCTCTGGCCTGAAGTGGGGAAGAAGACAAATTGAGTGCTCTATAATTATTGTTCGACTCTCTCTCTCTCTCTCTCTCTCTCTCTCTCTCTCTCTCTCTCTCTCTCTCTCTCTCTCTCTCTCTCTCTCTCTCTCTCCTTCTAGATCTAATGATGGCTTTACAGTGCGGCAAAATGTATCAGGAAAAGTATGACTAAAAATGATCTTATTGAAAATTTATAGTTCAAAAACTATGTAATTGGGTATTAAAAAAAACTATCAATTTCGAACTGAACGTCTCCTTGGGCTCTGAGGGGAAGAAATCATTGCCCTGAATGATTTCAGTATCTAGAGACGCTAGTTGTGAAATGATTAGAACATTATTCTGTCCGGACAATACTCCTTTAGATGACCGTGTGCTAGAAAACCATTTCGGCGAACGGATAGCCTCAGAATACTAGGGAATACCTTGACTCGCAATGCTATAGGCAATATTCATCGTATGCGTCTGCCCATTGCCAATTGCCTTACCATTCAAGCAGACTTGGATTTCTATTGGCTGACAGAAATACCTCTTTGGGATGTAGAACACAGCATCAAATGTTGGCGCTGGCAAGTCTGCCTTCCGGACATCGTTGCTTGGCCTACATTGGATGTGCTGCAAGGATAGGTTGGAAGGATTCTCCAAACGGGCGCTAGATGAGGTTTGCTGGACGGTTGCAGAAGCACCGCCGAGAGATAAACCTGCGAGGGGAGAATAGAAACGAGAGAGCTTGGAAGCTCAGAGCCCTACGCTATGCTTTTTTTGCCTTGATGACCTAGACAAAAAAAAGCATAGGGATGTTATAAATTCTTTTAAAAAATCCTTTTTTTTAAGACATAACCTGGGATTCGAACCCGCACTATCGCGCGCCCTGCATGCATCCCCCGATACACTTCGCATACATTTGTTTGTTTGTGTCACGCCTGGCACTATCCGTATCTACCGGCAAAAAAAGCATAGGATGTTATAAATTTTTCAATTCTCCTATTTTTTTTTCAGGCATATCCTGGGATTCGAACCCGCACTATCGCCCTACATGCATTCCCCCATACACTTCGCATTCATACCCATTCTTCCAAGTTGTTTCACATTGTGATCTTGCATTTGAAAGCCCTATTTGAATATGCATTGTGGCCAGCCGTCTTTGAAGCCTAGTTCACATTCGACGGGGCGCGACGGGACGCGACGTAAGGATCGACGGGAAGCGACGGGACGGACTGACGGCGTCCAATGTGAACAACAGGAACGGGAACGCAACCGTACTACCGTACAGATCAGGAAGCAACGGGAAGAGTTGGATCGAAACAAATTTTCATACCGTAGACGGGCGTAGACGGGGACGCAAGCGTACAAAACGGCTGCAATTCGAGTGTGAACAGGAGACGGCGTCGTGCGCCGACTACTCCCGATTCGTACTTGGAATTTTTTAGCATTTCGAACACTGCGCTTCCCATGATAAGTCACAGAATGGCTAGCACGACTTCAGTTGAATTTTAGCAACATAAGATCTCATGTCACCTATTGTATTTAGGGATAGTTCAGAAGCGTGACAGACGAACTATTCTATCATTTCTTGGGGCTATTATTTGAATGCCACAACTTTCAGGGCTAATTTTTTGGTCTTCATGAAAAACTGGTATTGTGAACTTGTTTCCGCTTCTTTCAAGGAGAAATAATTGAATAGAAGTCCCGAAAAACGAGAAATTAGGTCCGAAAGTCACCCCGTGACGAACCGTGCCTTATGACTCGCGCCGTTCGACGTTGAACGTCGCAACGACTGCTGCATGTCGTGTCGTACCAATCGTACAGGATTTTACAGCTCACCCCAGCCCTCCCGACAAGCCCTTACGTCCCGTACTGTCGGCGTTGCGTCGAATGTGAACTAGGCTTGATGGCACGGTACGGTAGGGGATAAGTACGGGACAGGTACGATCGAGGGTAATACGACACCGTCTCCCGTACCGTACCGTACCATCAAACACAGCTGGCCACATACAGCTGCCCGCAATATTCAAATAGGGCTTTCAAACGCAAGATAATAACGTGAAGCAACTTGGAAGAATGGGTATGAATGCGAAGTGTATGGGGGAATGCATGTAGGGCGATAGTGCGGGTTCGAATCCCGGGATATGCCTGAAAAAAAAATAGGAGAATTGAAAAAATTATAACATCCTATGCTTTTTTGCCGTCAGATACGGATAGCGCCAGGCGTGACACAAACACACAAACAAATACCAAATTAAAGCTGTGTGGACCCTGGCTAGCGCCAGACGTTACTGAAGTAACGTCTTCTGCATAGCTACCGGAATAAATTAATTTAGTGTCCTGATTGCAGAAATAAATTAATTTAGTGTCCTGATTGTAGAAATAAATTAATTTAGTGTCCTGATTGTAGAAATAAATTAATTTAGTGTCCTGATTGAATTAGGGTAACCACCTGTCTGCTAGTATCAGCGACATTTGGTAGCCTTTGGTGGATAATGCTTGGAAAATTGGCAGAAACATACAAACATTATGGCAGGCAATACCCTGAATTCTGCTTCATTTCTTTATCCACATATGCAACATGCAAGAAACAAACCAAACAAAAAAATTCCAAGTTCTGCCAATTTTTCTGCCGTCATTATCCACCATAGAACTATTGACAGTTGAAGTTTTAAAAAATAATTAAAGAAGACATAAGCCTGGGTCACACCGCGCCACTTTTTTGGCCGCTGCTCCCACACCGGACCGCCTCCAACATGACATCAGCAGGCTGTGTGGGATGACATGGCCTAACCGTTCACACACCACCTAAAGCGATTTCTCTAGTAATCCTATCTGTACAAACAATAGGGAGGTTCCGGAGTACGATTTTTCGTGCCAAAATTCGTAGAGGCGCCACGGATTTTTTATACGTCGTTTTCGAGCAGTGAAATGTTCCGGAGTACGGAACTTATGTGTTTGCCGTCATTGCCTAGGTTACGATCGCAAGCAAGTCACATTCCCGCGCCATGTCTTGTTATTTTGAAAGTTTGTACCGAAATCAAAACTTCCCGCCGAAAATCAATGTTTCTCGTACCAAATTTGCACGGTTAAAATCTTCCTACACCGATGACCCAAAATCTCCATACGAAACATAGTTCGTATCAAAGCCAGTCCACACGGATTCTTCGCGCCGAAAATCGTATGGAGCACGCCTCGAAAAAATCCGTAGCGCCCAAACGGATTTTGGCACGGAAAATCGTTGCCCGGAGCCTCCCTACTGTAGCTTCACTAGACCGTAGTAAACCACGGTCGACTCTAGGGAGAAATTGACATCTTTTTTACACGAGCTATTTGGCGAAAAGCGCGTTATTAGCCATCCAGTCCTACCAGTTCACCGTCTGCATTATCGTTCTCTGCTGTCATGATGAAAATCCGTCAGTGATTGTTCGGAAACCCTCTCCGCCATGTGTAAGCACTAAAATCGGCCGACGTTTCGGCCAAATATCGACCAGTTGACACTTGGCTGAAAAATTGCACGATAAGAAAATTACCAGAAATGTGTAGAATTTTGTACTACAAATCCGTTCACACAGGGTGCATTTTGCATCTTTGATCTTGACAATTTTTCATAAAACTCCTGGTAGGAAGAAAAATTGGCCTCGTGTGAACCAGGCAATAGTCCACTCCGGAGAAAAGAGTGGGAGACGAAAACAAAAAATACGACAGTGGAGATAATGGAGGTCCCAGATTGGATCCTGTTTTGGAGAAGAATTGGTCAAAGATACTGAAGTGAATAAAAGAATGTTCCAAAAACATATATGCCATATCCATATTCCTTAGTGGAAACCATTTACCCAGCACCTTAAAAGCTACGGAGTTCTAGAAAGCGCAAAAAAACAAAATGCGTACATTTCTGCATGCCGTTTTGCAGATGCATTTCATCAATTCACATGCACCACATGCATTCTCATCTCTAATTCAAAGTTGCACTTCAAATCTAGGTTTGTGCACTGGTTTCCGCGTTATGAGCACTCGTGGTATCTGCTCACCCAGTCATTGTTCTAAAAAAAGGAATTTTTTGAACAAACCCAAAAAATCAGGAAAAGTAGGTGAAAAGGCCGCCGCAGTCGGCGAATAAAGTTGGATGTTTGGCTTCTTCCTTGACCTCCCTGGATCAGTTTTGACTGGTCCAATAAGTGGAAACCGTTTGAGGATACCATTGTGAAGCGGTGTGCTGAAGGACGATTTGTACCTCTCATGGTCCAACGGTCGATGCTAAAAGTAAAACGGCAAATTAGGAGATATATATAGCTCACGGAATATTTCTAAAATTTGTGGCTAAGCATCCTTTTCACGTGCTCTGGCTCATATTAATCTGTTTCGAATTACGTACATTCCTGCACACGCTTACCTAGGAACTGGGACGTTCCTAGCTTTGGTACCTGGATCTGTTGTGGCAGGGGCGTAGCACCCACTACGACTGGTACGACCATGGCCGTACCAGCAAAACCGTGCAAAACCGTGATAAAAAAATCAGGATCCATCGATGCATATGCGCATCAGACTTTGACCTTTTTCTAGACTCGTACTCGTAGATCTGCAATCCATCTGCAGTCGTACTGTACTCGACTCGACTCGACTGCACACTGCGCTGCTGCGCAAGAAGTGTGCCAGAAGTTCCCAGAACGCAGGATTTTGTGTCTTTTTTACAAAATTTTCCCGGGGGATGTCCCCCGCCCCCCCCCTCCAACACGCCCTTCAGCCGCACCGACCTTCGGTCGTACCACTTCCAAAACCCCTCCTACGCCCCTGTGTGGTGTCTGTTTAGCAGCGGCACTTGCAGGGGATGACAAAGGAAGGTGGCCGGATGAACCTCCTGCAAAGGGCAAATGAAATAAACAAATTTATCCTCCATATTGAATTGGGTAAACACATAATTATACTATGCTGGTTCTAGTGATCTTCGGCCACTTTCGCTACGCAGAAATCCGTTTGTACCACGTATTAGCATACACGGAATATTGACAACATGACACACCAGTGGAAGCTTTTACAAGTCAAAGCTATTCACACGGCACGCTACAAGTTAATATCTCATCAAGTTAAAGGGGAAGCATACCCTAAAATCAAATCTTCGCCGGTTGTAGTCTTCGGGGTGCTGAGTCGAATGGTCTTGGTCCGAGGAAGCTGGGACCCTCCCTTCCTCCTTTATTGCCAATCGAACTCGCGCACTTCCACCGAAACTGGGTGACTGCGCCCTACTAGATAGGGATTTGTATGGAAAAAGTCACTAAAAACGTCGTTTTGTTTTTATAAAAGCGCAGATGACCGCGATCGGTCCATATGTTGTAGTCTCTTGGCCGCTGAGTCGACTGGTGTTGGTCCGAAAAGGCTGCGATGCAGCGTTCGGCCCTTATTCCCAATCGACACGGTTGAGTAAGGTGTCACGTGCTCATTTACAGCCTGGTTGGGCCCGTTTATGTCTCTCGAGTTGAACCTTCGAACCAGGGAGTTGTAAAAGCCTCTTATGACTCCCTGCTTTGAACCTTTGAGTTGAACCTTGATGTGAAAATTGTAGCCTGCAGCCACGGTGACCAGGCGACTGGTGTATGCATGAGCACGTGACCGCTTATTCAAGCGTGTTCGATTGGTAATAAGATCCGAACATTGCTTCGCAGCCTTTTCAGACCACAACCAGACGACTCCGCGGCCAAAAAGCTGCAACATATGGACCAATCGCGGTCATCCGTGCTTTTATAAGAACGAAACAGCGTTTTTAGTGACTTTTTCCATACAAATCCCTATCTAGTAGGGCACAGTCACCCAGTTTCGGTGGAAGTATGCGAGTTCGATAGGGAATAATGGAGGAAGGAAGTGTCTCAGCTTCCTTGGACCAAGACCATTCGACTCAGCACGCCGAAGAGTGGGGTATACTTCCCCTTTAACATCTCATCAGTTAAATTGCAAAATGTGAAAACATCATCTCTAATTCCAAGCTGACAGTACCTATATTGATCTGTTTTTAATTACGTACATTCCTGCGCACACTTACCTAAGGACCTTGAAGTTCCAAGCTTTGGTACCTGGGGCTGTTGCGGTGTCTGTTGGAGAGCGGCACTTGCAGAAGGTGAGAAAGAAGATAGGCCGGAAAATACGCCGGATGAACCTTTTGCAAAGGGCAAATGAAATAAGCAAATTTATCCTCCATATTGAATTGGGGGAAACACATAACTATACTATGCTTGTTCAAGTGATATTCGGCCACTTGAACTAAGCAGAAATCCTGTTGTACCATGCATTAGCTTACGCGGAACATTGACAACATGACACACCAGTGGAAGCTTTTACAAGTCAAAGCTATTTTCACAGCACGCTACGAGTTGACATCTGACCAGCTATATTGCAACACGTGCAAACATCATCTCTAATTCCAAGCTGACATGACCTATATTGATCTGTTTCGAATTACGTACATTTCTGCGCACACTTACCTGGGGACTTTGAAGTTCCAAGCTTTGGTACCTGGGGCTGTTGCGGTGTCTTTTTAGCAGTGGCACCTGCAGGAGATGACAAAGAAAACTGGCTGGATAAACCTCCTGCAAAGGGCAAAATAAAATGAACAAATTTATCGTCAAATAATCGACGTGGAGACAACAATTTTATAATAGCAATAAAAAGAACAAATTCTGCAGTCATCGCCACACTACAACGAAGTCATGTAAGTTTACCAGAATTAATTTTCTTGTCACATTCATCAGTGGAAAGTCGTGACTGAAGAGTCACTAGAGCGCGCAATGTCGTCTTTGAGGAATACTCTTTCTATTGCTAAGGAGTGATAAGCACGGGCTTTGTGCACCCGATTCTGGATGGAAGGTTTGCATATTTTAAACGGAGATACTCTAGGAGTCAGGTTGAAACCCTGAATGATGCTCTGCGCAAACGCTACTTGGCTAGAAACATTTCACATAATATTATCTTTTTGAAGCGCTGTAAGGAAAATGGAGTGTGCCCTACTTCCATCCAGAATCGGGTGCACAAAGCCCGTGCTTATCACTCCTTAGCAATAGAAAGAGTATTCCTCAAAGACGACATTGCGCGCTCTAGTGACTCTTCAGTCACGACTTTCCACTGATGAATGTGACAAGAAAATTAATTCTGGTAAACTTACATGACTTCGTTGTAGTGTGGCGATGACTGCAGAATTTGTTCTTTTTATTGCTATTATAAAATTTATCGTCCATATTAGATTGGGACATATACCTATACTTTGCTGGTTCTAGTGATTTTCGCCACTTTAACTAAGCAGAAATCCTTTTGTACCACACATTAGCATACACGGAACATTGATCACATGACACGCCAGTGGAAGCTTTTACAAGTCAAAGCCATTCACACGGCACGCTACAAGTTAACATCTCATCAAGTTAAAGGGGAAGTATACCCTAAAATCAAATCTTCACCGCTTGTAGTCTTCAGAGTGCTGAATCGAATGGTCTTGGTCCGAGGAAGCTGAGACGCTCCCTTCCTCCTTTATTCCCAATCGAATTCGCACACTTTCACCGAAACTGGGTGACTGCGCCCTACTAGATAGGGATTGGTATGGAAAAGTCACTCAAAACGCCGTTTTGTTTTTATAAAAGCCCAGTCTCTTGGTCGCTGAGTCGACTGGTGTTGGTCCGAAAAGGCTGCGATGCAGCGTTCGGCCCTTATTCCCAATCGAACACGGTTGAGTAAGCTGTCACGTGCTCATTCACAGCCTGGTTGGGCCCGTTTATGGCACTCGAGTTGAACCTTCGAACCAGGGATTCGTAAAAGCCTCTTATGACTCCCTGCTTTGAACCTTTGAGTTGAACCTTGATGTGAAAATTGTAGCCTGCAGGCACAGTGACCAGGCAACTGGTGTATGCATGAGCACGTGACCACTTATTCAACCCAGTTCGATAGGGAATAAGGGCCGAACATTGCTTCGCAGCCTTTTCGGACCGCAACCAGTCGACTCAGCGGCCAAAAGGCTACAATTTATGGACCAATCGCGGTCATCCGTGCTTTTATAAGAACGAAACAGCGTTTTTAGTGACTTTTTCCATACAAATCCCTATCTAGTAGGGCGCAGTCACCCAGTTTCGGTGGAAGTACGCGAGTTTGATAGGGAATAATGGAGGAAGGGAGCGTCTCAGCTTCCTTGGACCAAGACCATTGGACTCAGCACCCCGAAGAGTGGGATATACCTACGGTATACTCCCCCTTTAACATCTCATCAGTTAGATTGCAAAACGTGCAAACATCATCTCTAATTCCAAGCTGACAGTACCTATATTGATCTGTTTAGAATTACGTACATTTTTGCGCACACTTACCTGAGGACTTTGAAGTTCCAAGCTTTGGTACCTGGGGCTGTTGCGGTGTCTGTTGGAGAGCGGCACTTGCAGAAGGTGAGAAAGTAGATAGGCTGAAAAATAGGCCGGATGAACCTCCTGCAAAGGGCAAATGAAATAAGCAAATTTATCCTCCATATTGAATTGGGGGAAACACATCCCTATACTATGCTGGTTCTAGTGATCTTCGGCCACTTTAACTATGCAGAAATTCCTTTGTACCACACATTAGCATACACGGAACATTGATCACATGACACACCAGTGGAAGCTTTTACAAGTCAAAGCTATTCACACGGAACGCTACTAGTTAACATCTCATCAAGTTAAAGGGGAAGTATACCCTAAAATCAAATCTTCGCCGGTTGTAGTCTTCGGGGTGCTGAGTCGAATGGTCTTGGTCCGAGGAAGCTGAGACCCTCCCTTCCTCCTTTATTCCCAATCGAACTCGCGCACTTCCACCGAAACTGGGTGACTGCGCCCTACTAGACAGGGATTTGTATGGAAAAAGTCACTAAAAACGCCGTTTTGTTTTTATAAAAGCGCAGATGACCGCGATCGGTCCATATGTTGTAGTCTCTTGGCCGCTGAGTCGACTGGTGTTGGTCCGAAAAGGCTGCGATGCAGCGTTCGGCCCTTATTCCCAATCGAACACGGTTGAGTAAGGTGTCACGTGCTCATTTACAGCCTGGTTGGGCCCGTTTATGTCTCTCGAGTTGAACCTTCAAACCAGGGAGTCGTAAAAGCCTCTTATGACTCCCTGCTTTGAACCTTTGAGTTGAACCTTGATGTGAAAATTGTAGCCTGCAGCTACGGTGACCATGCGACTGGTGTATGCATGAGCACGTGACCGTTTATTCAAACGTGTTCGATTGGGAATAAGGGCCGAACATGGCTTCGCAGCCTTTTCAGACCACAACCAGTCGACTCAGTGGCCAAAAAGCTGCAACATATGGACCAATCGCGGTCATCCGTGCTTTTATAAGAACGAAACGGCGTTTTTAGTGACTTTTTCCACACAAATCCCTATCTAGTAGGGCGCAGTCACCCAGTTTCGGTGGAAGTACGCGAGTTCGATAGGGAATAAAGGAGAAAGGGAGTGTCTCAGCTTCCTTGGACCAAGACCATTCGACTCAGCACGCCGAAGAGTGGGGTATACCTAGGGTATACTTCCCCTTTAACATCTCATCAGTTAGATTGCAAAACGTGCAAACATCATCTCTTATTTCAGGCTGACATTACCTATGTTGATCTGTTTCGAATTACGTACATTCCTGCGCACACTTACCTGGGGACTTTGAAGTTCCAAGCTGTGCTGCCTGGAGCTCTGGTGCCAGCAGCTGTTGCATTTTCTGCTGGGCAGCGGTACTTGTAAGAGATGACAAAGAAAGCTGGCTGAATCTCCAATGGTCACTTGTACCAGTTCCAGAAGAAATGGAAACACACCACTCATCGTCAGGCGAGAGATGAGTGCACAGGAGCGGTGTCTTGTCGGCATTGCGGGCGAAAACTCCTACCCAGACTGGGCATTCTCTATTGGTCGGTGGGAGTATTTCAACTTGGAACGAAGATGGTGATGCCACTGTTGTCTGCTCAATAATAGCGCAGTTGAAGTATGTAGATAGCATTCTGGGTACGAATGTAACCTTGGGAGTGATGCAGGGCTTTTGTCCAGACTCCTTCTCCTGTCGGGTGTGTAGATCCTTCAACCACTTAGAAAGGAGCAAAAGAGGCAACTTGTCCGTTCCTGTCTCTGAGAAGAATTGGAAGAGGCGAGTCGCCCTTTCCATTGCCAGCAAGGTGTGCCGAGCTGTTTCCTTCTGCTCCTCAATGGGCTTCATGATGCGCCAAATAACTTTGTCCAGTCTTGCCCGCAGTGTCGCCTCTTGCTCGTCGATGGATTTCCGTACCTCTGCAAACGCAGATGTGATCTCTTCTGACAAGGTTTGGTGGACCTCGGTAACGGTGTCAAGTGTATTCTCAAGCTGGTCTTGATAATTCCCAAAATGGACATTCCAAGCCACATTGTCTTCCGGTACATATGGTTCGGGTGCTAACAGCTGGGGTCGTAGACTTGCAGGTGCGGGCTCCATACTTAGATTTCCCAAGTGAAGAGAACCATGTTCTGGTTCTGACACTTCCTCCTGGGCGATTCTGTCATTGTCGTCTTCATTGCTGTCTCCAGCGATGTTAACGTCGTCGGTGCGATCTCCCTCACTAGCGTTGTCATCATCAGAGGAGTAAGCAGTATGGTGACTATCGTCAGTAGCAGGCATGCCAAACTTTCCCCTCAGATTAGCAAGGCATTCTCCAGCAGAATGCAGAGCATCTTGAACACAACTCCCATCACAGCAACAGGAACCGACAGTAGCTTCCAGGCAGCGCTTGCAAAATGGCTGGTCGCACGTCATGCAGAATTTTTCGACAGCTCTCTGCGGGTGCAGCATGCACATCGTTGCAACCTTGTTCTTCATTTTCGGCGGCTGCCCTTTCGCCACAGAGATATCGTCTGCAGCCTGCCATGGTTCGACCTGATGTCCGGCGTAGGCTCGCTTCCTTCCATGTCCGCTTGCATGGTCGTCGCAGAGTAGGAATGAGCAATCAGCACAGCGGTGGCCGGCCTTCGACTCATCCACGCACTCGTCGCACAGCGACTTGGCCTGCCGTTCGCGTTCAGTCTCTTCGCCGCCCTTGTCATCATGGGCAGGCGTGGCATTCCCTAAAATGGGCAACAGAACACAAAAAGACAAATTCCCAGGTTAATTCTGGGGGCTTGAAAGTTGCCAGCAAATTTGGTAAGTGGAAATCCAGTTCACCAGAGGCAGCAGGGAAATTTTTAATAGTGCGTTAGTCTTGAGGTTCTAAGACCCCATTACCTTCCACCCCAGGCATACAAGTCAAGTTAAATTGAAAGTAGGGTTGCATCTTTGTTACTTTGCAAGTTTATGTCTGTGGATAAATGGCTACAAAAGTGCTGTAATGACATGAGAAGTGTTCGCTGTTCATGTGTGATATGTTGCTGTAAGGTAAAAATAGACTATGATTCCTAGGCTGTGTTAACATGAGGCGTTTCAACCAGGGTTGAGTTCGACCCGGGTCAGATTGCAACCCGCCATATTCACAAAATGAATGGCGCGTTTACATGACGCATTGCGCTTGACCCGGGTTGAAATTTCGCCCCGGGTTGATTTCAACCCGGGTCAAGAAAATCGTACAAACGTACTTCTGTGCGTATCTTGCGCCAGGTTTGAACGGCACTGCAGATGCAAATTTTGCGCGAACGGATTCACGTGACCATACAGGACTGTAGAAGTGGACTTTTGGCGGCATATCAGTATTTGACCCGGGTCAACTGTCTTCATGTAAACGCTCACCTCTGTTGTCTATCGTACAGACTTTCAACCCGGGCTGAACTCGACCCGGGTTGAAATTTCTCATGTATACACAGCCCTACTGTCAAGTTCTTCCTGCTATAAACCAGTGACGCAGTCTCTTAGTCTACAGTCCGAGGTGGTATTTTCTAGAAACTCGTAACCATTAGGAGCTCACAAATGTTTTAGAGCTGCTTCTGACTAAGTTCTGGCTGCTGAATACGATAAAAGTATCGGCAAGTCTGTACAGTGTCCGTTTGTTAGAAAAATCGATCTTCCGCTGCATACGGAAATTGTACATGTACTCTAACCCGGTCATTCTAGAGTATAGTGGGTTTCTGCATACAGAGTCCATTTTAGACTCCAGTTGGTGGAAGTCAGGGAGGGTACGACTCCCAGGTGGCAATAAAACATTATTCAGCTGAATATATTGAAGAAAAAAACAAAGCAAAATGTAAAATTTAGGTGGACTTGCAAGGTCGGTGCGAGCAACTGTACAAATACAATAAAATTGATTTTCATCCGAGTCTATGGCATGGCTGTCAAACTTCGAGTTGTTTAATGTGGCGCTCAGTCCCCGATACAAATTTAGTGTTGGTGCTACAAAAAATGAAAAGTACATTGGCTGTCGCAGTGTCATGTACTCAAGCGCAGCAGCAATTAGAATACAGTAGCAATGACTCTGAACCGACATAATTAAATACAAGTGAAAGGACAACCAAACTATTAACACGTCTGTCTCAAGCGGCGCAGCAGCAAAGAATAGCCAAGAGCGACCAAAATCATAATTATACAAGTGACACAACCAAATTATTTACATATTCAGCAGTTTGCAAGCTTTGAAGTATTTACATTATAGCAAAACAAAAAAACACTCGGTTCATGACACAGTAAACACATGCATCAGAGTTTGGCTCGCAATCCACAACACAGCAGGATGAAGTAGGTCAATACAGCTCTTGGATGTCAGTGTTGATGTCGTCATCATCATTGCAACAATCACTGCCAGCTCCATAGGAAAAAGTCACTTGTACGGGCAAGTCAACAAGCATATCTTTTGCTAGCTTATCTCGCCGCTCTCCACCATGGTCAACATAGCGATACATTTCACCCCGCTGATGCATTATTTTCTTCCGATTATCATCTTCTTTCCTTCATTCTTTCTTCTTTTTTTTTCTTCTTGCCATGGCTGGCTAACGCCCCCTCCTTTGCATTGGCTTCTTCCATTGGACGGTGAAATAATAATAATAATAATAATAATATCATCAAACTAAAGTGATTCGGGAAATCGAATCAAAGTAAACAATTGAACACAAAGGCAATAAAACATTGGTCTTATTGTTTTGACCAGGTGGTGATCAGGAAAATCAACTCAAACTCTTCTCAAAACCAATTTGTGAATGATTGAACACAACAGCCTAAACATTGATGATATTATTTTGAACTGGTATAGGTATTGGAGTAAAATAAAGTAGGAATAAGGCCATGGATGAATTTACTGTCATTTTTTTGCATAGCAGTTTTCGCGACGCAAACGCCAAAATGCGTAGCAGCCCTTGACTTTTGATTAGCACTTTTTCTTCCACGAAGACCGACTAAAATTTCTCAGTCCACGGAGGGAGGACTCGTGCTGTCTGCATAGCTGGCAGAAAATTAGCGTCACCGCTGCACCTGTAGCTTTCTCAGAACCAAGCCATTTCTTCTGGACATCGACCTCTGCCACCCACTTCTCAAAGGTACTCTGTCGTACAGACATGTTGGAGGCAGAACCAGACTAGACAAAAACTACAGCTTGGGCAATTGTCAGAGAGAAGGACGAACGTGATTCCAAAAGTTCCTTACGACCAGAAAGACCGACTGGCTACAAGCAGAAAGCTATAGTATCACGAAAAGAGGTAAGTGAACCTGAAAGAAGAAAACAAACAACAAGACCTCCGCCGGGATCGTGGAGGAAAGATGATAATCGTCAGTACGGAAAGTACATGTACATGAACTTACTGAACTTACTGAATGAAAGCCGCGCAAAGTGGTACGTGTAGTACAGTTCAAGTAGGACACCAGTACAGTCAGTATGTGCACGCGGAGCCAGCCACAGTTCACAGGTACATGTACTAGAAATCACACCTTCCCGAGAAAAAAGCGGGGTCCGTGCACTGTACACAATGGTACAGGTGTAGTGAGTGTACAACATAGTCACAGCATCACTTTTACTGACTGCGCGAGCTAGTATGCAGTGCCGTTTATGCATCACAGTTTCCTGCGAGTCGCTGTGATTTTTGAGTCGCACTCGATCGATTTTGAATCGCAAACTGCGATGCGATACCGGATAAATTCATCCCTGAAGGCCATGGTAAAAAATATCTTTGATTCTCAAGTACGCGCGCATCGATTTTTGGCGGCGCACCGACGATTTTTTTTATTTCTATGCATGCATATGCGTGCATGAAAACGGTCAATGCGAAAGGCATGAATCCGGGAGTAGTAAAATACCGGTATTTTTCTACTCCCTGGCCTGAATAATAAAATAATTATAAATTAATTATGAACCTGTGACGTACACATGTGTGACCCTATCTTTGGAAATAAAAAAATTGTGGGAATTAAAATAAAAAATCGCTCGCTCGCACTGATTTTCACAGGCTCATGACCTGAGAATCAACTTTATATTTTACCATGGCCTAACACCAAGTACATAATGTCCCGGCCCAGGGCAAGTGCCTACTCAGCCTGGCGATACTGGGCAACAAACAAGTTCAACCGTGGCCTGTCACTGTATGATGGGAGGCATCAACTGAAGCAAGTGACGGCCCATCTAAGCAAATAAAATGACAACCTTGTGCGCAACAAGCCCATCACCACTAAATAGTTCAGTCCACTGTTCCGCTCCACGAACAGCGACGCTAAGGACCTTCGGCACACCTGTTGACGGATGGCCCTACCGGGATGTCCCTGCCGGCACGATGCAACAATCTCGGCTCTGTCTCGACGTCCACCGTCCCGGCTTCTCGGAGCAGATGCGTGATCAAATCGCACACCTCATTATGGCGCGCTATTATATAGCTACCAGTCCACCGTCCCAGCCTCTCGGAGCAGATGCGCGATCAAATCGCGCACCTCATTATGGCGCGCTATCATATAGCCACCAGTTGTGTGGGTGAGCGCATGCCGTGCGGTGAGTTCTGCACCGCAAACACATGTATCCGGAAGACCCACCAAACGGCGGCCGTATCGAATGCAGAGTGCATCCCTGAAGTAAGTCTTTTTCAGAACTGTTCCGTCCTGGAACCTGGGCACTACCGTAAGCCAAGATGAGAGTCCCTTCTCATCGCAGACCTCAACCAGGAGCTGCTGCTCCGGGCTTAGACTCGCCATAATCTTCTGCTGGCAGCCGCATATTGTCCGTACTTAAGCCGACCGCGCTAATCGCGCAAGTTGGAGAGTGTCGCCAATGGCATCCAGCACCTGGTCTCTGCCAGTCAGCTGCAAACTGCCAGCCGCATGTGCAATTGGCAGTGTGGATATGCCATCTTGAAATATGTACGACACTGGACCAGGGACAATGCTGCACGAGTGCCATCTGCCAGGTCGCCCGCCACAGCCGGCACCGAACCAGGCGATAACGCGGCACACGTGCCATCCACCGGGTCCCCCGTGGGCTCTCATAGGTTCCGGTAAGCAGGAGCTGCACGAGTGGCTTGGTCGGTCGGATAGATGCAGCCAGCTTTACCGGGGCGGTGTTCTTGAGAACCGGGATAGCCAGAACACCAAATCGCAGGTTGAACACCATCCCCCAGCAGGGCCGGCAATAGGCACTCGTTCATCTTCCTCTTGAGCTCAGTCAACAGCCCAGGCGCGCACAGTGAGCAGCGCAGGTGATAAGCCCAGATCCCAGCCAAGCCTTTGGTGAATACAGCACTGAAAGGCAGCCTGCAGTTGGGTCAGTGCCATGCCAGAGAGGTCATCTAAGGCCTTCTGCCACAGTTCTGGTTCCCTACGGAATGCAGGCCGATGGAACTGCAACCGGTTGCCGACGTGTTCCATGAGGCGTTGCTTCACCGCGAAGGACCTCTGAACATGACCAATCAATCCTAGTTCGTCCAGGAATCGACTGTAACGTTTACATATTTCAGTCATATCTGTTGCGGAGTTACTCTGAGTCAGCACACTAATTTCAATCCACTCACACAATTTCATGAATGCCTGCGCCTTCACATCGCCATTCTGGGCCAGATCAGAATCCACTGCATCATTAGCAAGACGTTTCAGAGACTTCTTGTTTACGTACAGTGAAAAACAGCTACGGTGATACTTGATCTCATTCGCTGTACCATCCTGATTTTCAAGTTCGTTCAATATTCTAGCGTGTTGGCGTGCACGAGCAGCATCGAGCAGACTAAACTCTGCCTCGTATGTGGCGCACTGAGTAAATTTCTCTGCCAAGCGCCTGTTCTTCGCGTCAGGTTTATAATCCTGGCACACCACACACTTGCTCAGATCGTGCCTGTTGCGCTTCGGGTCTGCCTGCCTGATTCGGCTCCAAAACACTCTAGAGCAATCTTTTCTTCAAACGTCAAAGGCTTCTTGACGGACTCTGTATGCAGAAACCCACTATCTTAGAATGACTGGGTTCGAGTACATGTACAATTTCCGTATGCAGCGGAAGATTGCCATATCTAACAAATGGACAACTGTACAGACTTGCCGATACTTTTATCGTCTTCAGCAGCCACAACTTAGTCAGAAACAGCTCTAAAACATTTGTGAGCTCCTGGAACTTGCCACGAAACTTCTAAAATATGACTGTTTTTCGAAATGGGACCGCGCACTATCTGGGCACGTGCGGCGCTCCAGCAACATAGTGTGGTGCCCTATTGCTGGTACCCAGGGCAGGCACTGACCGAGGGGCCTCTAGATAAGGACAGACTTTTTTGCAAAACCAATTAGGTGGAGAGGACGGAACTCTCCAAAAACAACAAGTTACTCCAAAGCACGAAAAAAGGCCAAAAACTAAACCAAGAACATGTGCATTAACATGTTATTTAGAAAGACAGGACAAGTGAAGGACTGCCTCTCTCCCCCTTAACCATTACCGGTCTCAAAATATCGCACCAAAGAGTGCAGGCCCTCATAATTATACAAAAAATGGGTGAATGTTCCCGTATTCGGGCCGTCATGATGCTTCCCATCATAATCCTTCTCATCGAGTTTCCTATCACACGCTCTGGAATTGTGTTGCGCCAGGAGGAGACCCACTAACTGCCTACTGAAGACGGCATTCAGCACTGATATTACTGGAATTTCGACCAAAGAAGGCCTTAAGACCATACAAAATGTTCGCAGCGGATCTGTGACCACTGTTTACAAAATATGTAGGTTAGAGTGTATGAAAAATTCACTGACTTGTATATGCACGCTGTGACTGACGCCTTGTACTGTCGTGGGCATTGAAACGAGATGGGATGACCTGGGCCAGAGCCTTTCCTGCTTTCAGCGCGTACATGTACTGCAGTACACGCACACTCTGGAAAACTGGACCAGCAGCGCTCACGGTGGCAAGGCCACCAGTGGTGGATGGTATCTCACGGTCAGTAGTTTGAGTGAAAGCATTGTTGGCAGTGAACCATGCTTTGGGGGTGTGAGCATGTGCCTGCGCATGCTGAACTGCTTTTGGCTGCCACAATTAGCGATTGAGCAGCATGGCATATACAAATGTACATGTACATTGTAAATGTATTGCCACATGCATGCAGATAATGTTTGGCTGATTAAATGGACGCCTGCGACCTGGTGCCTCCCCTCCCTCTGGCCCTCCCTCCTTCCCTCCCTACCTCCCCTCCGCAATTGATCACTCGCAATTTCAGCGCTTAGTGGGCGCAGCTGAAGTGAAATAAAAATGTATAAAGTGCTCACAATGTCTCATACCTTGTTCTTGTTGGCTGTGGCCTACGTGCTGTTCGCAGTACTCCACCAAGCCTTCTGGCACCCTGGGTAGCCGCCCGCTAGGCTGACTCTCCGTCGTGCTGGTGCAGCGAGGACACAATCGCGCTCCTTCGCTGTCGGTGTGTTCGTCCATGCACGCACCACAGGCGATATGCAGGCACTTCAGGAATCTTCCCCCGCGAGGTCGTCGGCCGCACGACACGCATACGCACATGGCATCTACGGGATCCATGGCTGGAGCCAAGTACAGATCTGCGTGCAGCTAAACAAAGAACTACCGATTGAAAGCACACACACTCTACTCTAGATCTCTGGTTCTCTGTCGTTCGAAGCAACAAACTTTTACAAAGTAACAGGGAAGGTTATCATGGTTTTCTCCCTTTCACATCTCAGTTTGATATCAAAATCATGTGCGAGCTAGGTAATAGGCTGCTACATATGCATATATGCCATGTATACCTGACTGAGAGGCTGAAGATCCAGGCCAGATGAACAATGATTATGATCTTCGGCATCTGCGTTACAAGACTGAAGTATAAAAATGGTCTTCATAGTTCATGTGAGTTTCGGTCGGTGGCATTTTGTTGACGCGAACGAAATCGAAACTCCTATGCTTGATGCGTTTCGTTTCTTCGATTTCGATTTCGCTCCGGTCTAGTAGAAAGCAAGCCACCGCAGTGCACCACATCTACGGGTACATGACTAAACAGTAGCGCTACTATTAGTACTAGGCTAGACTACAATGTTATCATGGTTATCATGGTTATGCCGCCTGCAAACAAGTGCCATGGAGAGTCGAATAACATTTGGGCACTAACACTGAGTCTGTGAAGTCAGGCACAGATCCTGCAGAGTCGAGTCTTGAAGAATGAGTGTGGATGACCTATACTATGTTTTTGTGTTATGTGAATCGATCGTCAAGGCCAAGAAAGACATTTTGCCTTCCTGCCTCTTGGCACATTGCTTGGCATAGAGACATGTCATTATCGACACGTAACGACGTTACGTACATGTATGTATCCGAGTCCCATGAATGTCAGACTCGTAGAACATCATTATCACTGGAGCTAAGCGGGACCATTGTCATTGATTTCAATTTTGTGTGATTGTTATGGATTTCACCAGCGGGAGAAAGGCTCCACTGATAGAGCAGCTCTGGCTCACTCTCCGTGAGACTTCGAAGGCCATGGACTCGATGTCGCTGTGCGTGTCCTGCGGACAACGACCGCGCCGCGGCAGGTTCCTGAGCTGCTTGCATGTTGTGTGCTCGGCTTGTGTGGACGAGCACACGCACAGTGATGGAACGCGACTGTGTCCGCGCTGCACGCGCACGACGAAAAGTCGGCCAGGAGGTAGTCAGCTACCCAGGGCACCCGACGGTCTGGTGGAGTATTGTGGACGGAGCTCAGATGACGACCTTGGCACCAGTAAGTAGATTTCTGTTCATTGTTCCCCCCATGAGGAAATGTAGATATACGGCGTAAGTCCGACTCCCGCTACAGGGTCGAAAGTTCTACGCTAGACCGATTTCTCGGCCGATGCTCCGACATGAAATAATTCGCCGAATGTGTTGGGCGAGTCGGACACCAGCACTGCCTGGTTCACACTTGTACTAAGTAGCTACAGTCTGTCCACAAAAGGAATGCAGTGCATCTCATGAGAACTGAAAGTCATTCACTTTGTTTGCACTGGGCCAAGTCATCTTTTTTGATACTTTTTTTTTAACGAAGAGCACGCTCTATTGTGCATCCACCTCAATTTTGTCTGTGTTGTTCACATTTCCCACTTGCGAAATATATGAACAAGTCACACTGCATTCTTTTTGTGGACAGACTGTAGTTGTAGGCAGAGTTTTTCGGTGCGCATGGAGTTGTTCGAAAATTGTCAAGGCTTTTTTCTCGGCTTTCGTATCACAGCATGCATGTGGAGCTAGAGAGAGTTGAATTACTGGTAGAATAGACATGGTTAGCATTTTACCATTCACGCTATTTTCGACGGTCGGCGCGCAGAGGGCGAGTCTACTAAACAGAGCGTTCTATCGTCGAAACGGTACCAAACCGACGGTATTTTGGGTGTTGGGTACGAGTACCGTTGGATCTAGCGTGAGCGGTAAGATGTCATGTCTACACACACACACACACACACACACACACACACACACACACACACACACACACACACACACACACACACACACACACACACACACACAAAAACGTACAGGCCGACCGTCGAAAATAGCGTGAACGGCAAGATGCTGACCATGTCTATTGTGAACTCGCTGCACTGGATGATTACCATTGATTATGGCTTGCCTTTTCAGGCTCTTGGCCCTGTAGACTGTAGTGTAGCTCGTGTAGAAATGGGCTTGAAAGTGCTACGTCACAGCATAGGAACAATTTCAAAAATTCAAAAACTGGATGCAGTACCGTTTTCACCTACATAATCTTGTATATGGAAACGTGCATTTTTGTTATGACATGATTTTGAATAATCTTCATCTGTCCTGTGGGTTTTTTTCTTGGGATTCACAGGTCAATTGAGTGACGACACCGGCAGCAGCGGAGGAGGAAACACCGACCAGCAGTCGACAGTGTTTTGTGACGAGTGCGTTGCCGACACGGCAGCATCTCACTGCTGTGTGGACTGTGGGTTCTCACTCTGTACGTACCACTCACTCGATCACGCCATGAAGCGCGGATATGCTGGCCACCGCGTTGAGGCCCACGCGTCTGTTGCTACTCGTTCGCCCGCCGAAAAGCCGGAGAAGAAAGCCGAAGTGGCAACCGTGTGCATGGTGCATCCGAGCCGAACCGTGACGAGCTACTGCACGACGTGCGAGCTCCCACTCTGTGATCGCTGCCTCAGTGATGGTAGACACAAACAGCACGATGCCGTAGATGCAGTGGAGTTTGTTGACGAGTGCCTTGAGTCGCTGGTGGAGATGTTTGGCCTGCCAGCGAAGGCCGATTCACCAGCACTTGACCCAAGGACAGAGCGTGAGGGCACCGATCAGCCGTCATCGCAGCTCTACGGTGAAGATGGAGAGATGGCGCCAGATAAAGAAGACCCTGCAACAGACTATGCTGCATCAGCCGAGCTTCCTCTTTCCCCTGCTGCGAACGTCTTCACTGGCTCACTAGCGTCAGCCCTGAGCATGCCGACTGACCAGGGAGCCTGTGGAAATAACGAGAGTAATCACTTGACCTTCAGTGGGGCCGGTTCGCATGTTAATTCGGACGCGTCTTCTGTTGCTGACGAACGGTCGACCAGCCCAACCTCCTCTCGCCAGGAACATGATTCTCTGCAAGATGCTCTGGAATCTGTCGTGACACAGCAGGAACAACTATCCTCAGCTGTCAGCGATTTATTCCAAGAAATCAGAGATACCATCGCCAGGAAAGAGGCGGCACTGCTCGCAAGAATCGACCAAGTAGCATGGCGTGCCCTAAAGCCCCTAGAGCAGCAGAGGGACGCCGTTCAACAGACCTCGCTTGCAGTCGAGCGAGCAATTCACATCCTGAAATTCTACACCGAGTCTGGAGAGAGCAGGCTGCCACTGCTGCAAATCCTGGAGTGGCTGCAGGCACTAGATGTTGACGAGGGAGTAGTAGCCATTCCTGATCCCTGCGTTGTCCTGAACGTCAAGTTCGATGCAGAAATTTGCCGGCGCAATCTCCTGTTGCCAGATTCCACAGAAGCCATTGCAGACAACACAGCAATTCATGCAAAGTCGACGGCTGCCGTTCGTACCATTGCGCCACAACATCAGCGCCGGGACTGCACTGTCTGGATTGGAGTCGCCGCACGCACAGCAGACGGGACACTGATTGCGTGTGAAGACCTTGCCAGCGACGATTCGTGGCACTTCACCTTCAGAGAGGAGTCGGGCAACGAATACGTGTGGATGCTTGACACACCGTCCTTATCTACTGCAAATGTTACAGAGTGTAAGTGAAACAGCGGTACTAACGCACACTTTCGATAAGCAGATTCCAGCTTGTACAGTTACCACTGCAGTGCTGTCGGGCGCCGAAGAACACCCAGCCTAAAATTCCACCAAGCACAGCATAGCAATATGCACACATTAACTCATCGGTGCATAAACTGTAGTACATGAAAATAAAAACTGTCTAGGCTAGGAGGCTGACCCTCCAGTGCTTCGGCGACCGACAGTATTCTTTCCTCTATACATATAATTGTCCAGGAAGACAGCAGGATGGTGGCTATTGGCTATAATTTGGTTAATGTGATTATTAGGAATTCCACATATTTGAGGGCTACATAAGCTCAAGGGATTCGAAAAGGACCTGTATCTTATCTTCTTGACATATATTTTCTCCCAAAATTTAAAATTTGTACTGAGTGTCCAACTCACTCTATTCATTGCGTAAGTAATCTGCCTAAATGCCCTGTGTGTTTGTTGTCTTTTTGCTTGTAGACGCTGCACCGGCAGGAGTAATTATTTCATATTCATCTACGGCATGGGACATAGTGGAAGCAGGTCGGCAACAGGTTGGCATCAATTCGGGAATCAAGGTGCATCCCAAGGCACCGGTCCCAGTTCAGCAGGTGTCTCACAATTCTCAGCCAGCCGTTGCGATCGGGAGCACGGCTAGTCTTCCAGCGCGAAGTCAGGCATTTTCCGCAGCAACGGGGATGTGGGACAGCGGTAGTTCGGGAATCACATGCAAGCCTTGTGTTGGCTTTCGGCAGGACGAAGATCCCAGCTCCTCATTTGATGTGGTATTCCACATACCGAAGGATCTTTTCTGGACGCCACTGACGTTGCAGGTGTACTTGAACGGTAAGCCGATATCAGACGGTACCCCGACTGCTGTTCTCAATATTGCTCTTAGCATTGCACGTGCACAGTTTCAGTAGATCGTACCGCAGTTCAATCATGAAGAGAAACTCTTAGTGCGCTGCCATACTGAAATTCTGGGTCACTGACCGCTGATCCAGACTGTCAAAGCACTAGCTGGTCCAAATCACAGCTAGCTCAGCACCACCAGTTACTCTATGTGTTACAGGCCTGTATTCCCATTGCCTCATGCATTTCCTGCGACCTATTCTGTGAAAGCCAAGATGAACTGCATACAAGTCATCTTAAATCTTCACCTACATGTATTGCAGTCACTTGCAAGATAGTTCCTAAATAACATACACTAGCTGATGTTGGAAGATGATACTTCCCGTGAGCCAGTGGCTTTACTTTTAGTAGGCAGAACACTTTGCTCAGGTCATGCTTCAACAAGCCTGCTATTTGTTTGTTTTAAATCTCTTTTCTGCATACTTTCGAATGGACATGCATGACAATCAGCCACCTCCATGGCTGCTGCAATGCCGTTGCTGGTACCAAGGCTTTGTCACAAGAAAACGTTTTCGTTAACTCTGATTCGACTTTGCTTGAATATGTGTGTTTCGATAACAGCAGAACGAATTTTATTGCTAGCCAATGCTTCTTTTTTCTTTTCTTTTTTTTCTTTCTTTCGGACCATTTTCCGACACGGTTTGGGCATTTAGAAATGACCTGCAAAATGATCTCGCTTGTTTCAATGAATAGTTTCCGACATCACCCTGCATGTACATGTATAGTGCTGGCAACTGAAATCCGATCCTCCCCCCCCCCCCCCCCCTAGCGGTGCGCTAGCCGCGTTAGCGATTCGTACGAGACGCTATGGGGGTCGGATTTCAGTTGCCAGCACTGTACAATGTACAATGTACATGTATGTTCTTATGCGATGTAGAAAATCTGTGGTTGCACATCCAGTGCATTTGGAGATTTGCGTGCTTCTCTTGCAACGGGCGTATACATGGTACATGGTACATGGTACGTGGTACATGGTACATGGTACATGGTACATGGTACTTACCGTATTTTCCGGGGTATAAGCCGCACCCCCCTTTTTGAGGCAAAATATTGACTAAACGTTGATATTCGGAGTATAAGCCGCACCCACAAACCAAGATTTTTCACACTCATTGACAAATGGCCTTTCTACAAATTTATTATGGTTATTGAGCTAAATACCTTGTTAGATCAAATTATGAAGTGTTAGTGCACCACAGGTTGCTGCAGAGATGTTGGTGTATTGCTGTGTTGACCATGGTTGACTACAGATCACGCCATGTCATCTGCACTATCTTCAGTCTCGCTGCCACTGATGTTGATCAGCAACACAGGCGCGAAGCTGAGTCGAATGACATGTCACATGACGTCAGCATGCATACTGATGTATGCTAAGCATTCATTCGCGCAAGCATATTCGGTGTATAAGCCGCAGGGGCGATTTAGGTCCGATTTTTAGCGAAAAAAAGTGCGGCTTATACCCCGGAAAATACGGTATGTGATGTACATGAACATTGCAAATGTTGATGAGCATTTCGGTGTGTTGCGTTAATTCCATAATAGTGCCGCGCAATCTACGCTACACACAGGACTTTCCAGTTTTGAGCTTGAACTGGTTCAAAATATAGTCTTTGAGTCATAGCTGCACAAACGCATCAGGCGGAGAAAACTCTGTGACTGGTGTACAAGTATTAAAAACGCTGTAACTGTGGGACTGGAGTGGTGCAGGCGAATATGTAATTCTGCTCCAGTGCCAGTGGATATTGAGCACCAGCCCTTCTCAGATTGTGCCGGCAGGAAAATTGACAGAATCTCGTGCATTTTCTGGTATGTTTTCTGGATGTTTGGCACATGTACTGTCTTGGACATGGAAATCCAATCGAAAGACCGGGGCCGGCCCCCTCCGAACGTTGCATGCATGTCATGTTGATCGGATGCGACCAGGGCGCTGCAGCCCAAAAATGCATGTGTGTAGATCTACAACTTACCCACGGCTGCATGGCCAGCGCCCTGGGGCCGCCAGACGTGCGACCGGATTTCCACCTCCAAGACAGTACCTTGTACATGCATAAAGAAATAATACTACTTGAACTAATTATTACTAGTATAGGGCTTGAAAGTGATGACGTCAAAAGCGCCCAGGGAGTAGTAAATTGACATCAGATTTCTATTTTGGATCCACTAAGGTGTGACTTTGCTATTGCCTAAGTATGTGGGTGCATAGCAGCCCACTCATGTCGCATGCAGGTGTGACTTTTATTTCGCCACCAGTTGTCACCCCGCCCCCATTAGCCAAATCAGTCAGTTTCACTGGCTAGATCACCTTGTTGTGAGTAAGACCGCTTGAAATGTGCTTGGATCCATACGTGGATCCAGTTTTTAAATTTTTGAAATTGTTGCTATGCTGTGACGTAGCACTTTCAAGCCCTATTGTGTGGCAGAGATCAAGGAAGTGTGTGCCATGAGGCTTGTACCATGTTCTACAATGTACATGTAGTTCTGACACTTCCGTGGACCTGCGCTGTGGAACACTCTGCCAGCCAGCGTACGTTCCTGCGAAGCCGTGGCCGATTTCGCAGCAGCCGTGTACACTCTCAGGCCATAAACGTTTTTAAAGAAGAGAAGCAGTGATATGCACACACACACACACACACACACACACACACACACACACACACACACACACACACACACACACACACACACACACACACACACACACACACACACACACACACACACACACACACACACACACACACACACACACACACACACACACACACACACACACACACACACACACACACACACACACACACACACACACACACACCATGTGCCATGTACCATGTATACGCCCGTCGCAAGAGAAGCACGCAAATCTGCAAATGCACTGGATGTGCACCCACAGACTTTCTCTTTATAGCAACGATAGTGGATCTGATTCTGATTGAAACAGATCAAGACAAGCGCCAGATAACTGTCTAATCCACACAACTGGCGAAGCCATGTGAATCAACCCCCAATGCACACCTGGTCTACACCACACGGAGTACATCGGAATAGGACGGCCAAGACAGATACCTATGCACACCCTACACTTGCTGGGGTAGCCAGTATAGACAGCACGCTGCTTTGATCAAAGCAGACACTAGATGCACTGGTACCTTGAGGTGGAATTGGAGCACACACACACACACACACACACACACACACACACACACACACACACACACACACACACACACACACACACACACACACACACACACACACACACACACACTCACACACACACATACACACACACGTACACACACACACACACACACACACACACACACACACACACACACACACACACACACACACAAGGACAGTATGTATAGGCATATAACGAACGGTCTTTTCCTGTTAGCTCTGTTTGTCCAGCACATGAGATACAACGTCTTTCTTGTTGTTTTTCTTTCTGCATGTAGCTGCTTGCAGCATGGTAAACGACAGTACCATGGCCTTTTCAGATTTTCATTGTACCTATTTGTAGTACCTCCCGGGATCAGTATCTCCACTTGAAATAATATTCACCCAAATGCCTCATTCTTAGCATTCTTTTATTCGCTTCCGTGTAATTGGGCTTATTGCCCGTTTGGTATTGCGAATTCAAATAAAAAGAACAACAACACTTCGAGCTTTATCCGCCCAGGGCAGTCTATCGAATCGGAGGACTACCATTATGCACAAGTCCATGATTGTAGATCTACGTCACGTACATGTACATGTACGGTACATGATTGTCATGTATGAAATCGGACAGCCTGAATCTTCGCATTCACCTTTTCGAAGATACCAAAAGCTTTCGCGTCATAAATGTTTCGGTTGTCGCCATAAAGTTAGTCTATTGGACATACATGGTATGTTAGGTGGAGATGGAAATGGAAATACCCTATTAGTATTGGACATACAGGAGAGAATGAAAAACAGTCAAACGTCGTGGAATACGCAATTCGCCTATAGCCCTTTCCCAAAGATGCCATAAGTTCTCGCAACCTATGCTTTTTGCAAACGTGCCAAAACAAGTGCAAGTTGCTGAAATCGCATCCATACTACGTCGTGGAATACGCAATAGCCCCTTCCCAAAGGTGCCATACGTATTCGCAATTTATGCGTTTTGCAAACGTGCCAAAACAAGTGCAAGTTGCTGAAATCGCACCCATATTTATATCAGAGAAAGTAGCGCGGGGACAGCAAAATCGCACACCTCTTCCTAGATCCTGCTGTGAACCACAACTGTACACAGTGCCAGTAGCCTGTGGCTAGTCATCGGCGGATAATGCCGGCATCGAGCATAATCACGGCTTTCTGAAAAATAGCATTGCCAAACATAATTTTAGTTGATCCTTCAGCATAACTGCTGCATAAAACCGCTAGAGCCTCAAAGGTCAAACGTTCACCGTCCAGAGTCCGTTTGTTTCTCTCCTGCCTTAGTTCTAGGTACATGTACATGCACAGTCATTGTTGTCATGTACCATGTGTACTGGCACAACATGGCTGATTGTACATAAAGATTTCGAAGAAGAGAACTACTTTCGAAAACCAGCGGAGGGGAAAACCCTTTTGGCCTTTTGTCCTTCCCCTGCACCTGTGTCGTACTCCGCCGGCGACGAAGCACGCCCGTGCTGAGCTGCTGAGCCAGCCAGTACAGTGTCCAGTGAGCATGGTGAGCGCGAGCGTGGTCTAGCACAAGCGAAGCCAAGGTTCGCCACTACATGCAGGTATGTACTACCATGGCACTAGCATAGCACTGACAGAGTTTGTAGTAGGCACTTCAGTCACGTGACAAGACCTGTCAAATTTTGCTGAGGTCTGAGTGCATACTTGCGTGGTATCAGCCAAGTGCATGCGCAAAACTGTACAGGTACGCACCATGCTTCGTTGTACGGGCATGTAGTTCAGTGCATCATGCTGCTCTGACGTTCAGCTTTCAGTAGAGCCTACATACGTCATAGTGCGTACATTTTTACGACTTGCAGGTCATGTACACTTCCAGCAAAGAGTTTTTTCACAAGGAAATGTTGTTAGTACGCGTTGGAAACGTTGCCTATCGTCTTCAGCGTCGTGTTTCCATTCAGAAACAGTTGAGTTCTTGTTCACCAGGGTTTGCGCATAGCTGCGCAAGGAGGAAATATGGACGTAGATAGTGAGGAGAAGGGCTTGAGGCGGAGGAGAAAGATGCGTCGTCGTCCTACCTGAGCCAGTTTCAAAGCGTGCTGAAAGCCAATGTTTGACCCTGTTGTGCTTGAACGGCTACTGATGTTTACGAACAATCAAACGGCACAGTGGCTACAGGAGAAATCCTCCGATGAGAGGGACACTTTGATCGACGCATCCAGGCGCGCTGCACCAAAATTCTGTTCGAATTTCGAGGCTCGCCAGCAGACAATTCATGACTGCTGTATGGAGCAAGTGAAGGAGAAGGATCAGGTAGCACACGCAAGAGAGAACAACATCAAAAGGAAATGGAGACTTTGACGAAGATCACGGCTGTAGGTGGACTCTGGATCTCGAAGGAGGCAGCACAGGAGCAGCTCTCAAAAATGTTCTGTGTCACTGGCGAACGCCTTGCTCTCAATTCGCAGTTTCACTTCTGCAAGTTTGTTCTGCTGCAGAAGGTCCGAAGTAATTTAGTTTGCACTTTCTACTGGTACAAAGGAGCTGCCAATAGAGAAACTGGTTTCCAACATCGAACCTCTGTTTGAAGTGGCGTTAACGTGTGCACGTGCGTTGTGTATGCAGAAATTCCGCTTTCAATTCATTTAGCGGATGCTATCTCTGTGTGCTTACCTTCTGAGTGCCAGAAGAATGTCTTTTATAGCATTTAGCAGCGGCAGTTGCCTGCTGGTGAACTCTAATGTCGATACTAGCTTATTTCACAGCAAACCGAAGCTGTTACTATGGGGTTGCCATGGGTTACTATGGGTTGCTATGGGGTTGCTATGGTGATTGTGGTAACAATTGCCGTATTCTGGACTATTGTGAACTTTGATAAGTAATTTGTTGATCCATAAACGGTTGTTGGTGTTTGTGAGAGCCGTGTGTTTGAAAATGCCACTCTGATGTTTTGTAACTATATCCACTGATAACACTTTGGGGATGCTGTTGATACCACAAATTGTATTGCTTTCGCCTCGTGCAATTGCCTCTCTTCAACCCTTCATATCTCACTTGTGTCTTTGTGGATTTCAATGACCTCGTGATACCCACCACTGTCGATTTACGATGCTAAACCTGGGAGAAACCCAACTTGAAAAAACCGGCTGAAGTGCCTATTTGTAGATCTACTAAGTACTAGTCTATCAGCTGAGTAGAACACCTCAACCGGCACGGCTCAGTGTTATAACTAATTACTTATATGATTAGCATGCCAAATTTTGGCATGACCATGGCCCGGGTAGATCGACGCCTACGGCCGGCTACGGATGTGGATGGCGAGGCCAACACAGGGCTAGGGACGCGGCGTAGACTAGACATCTACTATTATGTAGATCTACATCATAATCTTTCACTCTACAACACTACAGACCCAGTCATAATGATTTTTGTAGTGTAGGAGGGCTTGGCTACAAACAAATCTTCAACTTCAAGTCGGGTCAGTCCTCCATGGTCCTCTGTTGTAGCTCTAGTCGATCCAGTCTGTGCGCGCAGCTTGCGACAAGGTATATCGTAACTATTAGTATTACATCAGTGTGTTATCATGGTTATGACATAGGTGTGTGTTCAGTGAGCATGAGTCTTCCACAGAGCAATGATTCTGCATACGAGTAGTAAACAAATTAGACCCGCTCTGCATACTGACTGAGCCACAGTGCAAGCCCGTCCCTTTGTTTTACTTGTGCAGTTTTAGACCTTCGTGCAAAACACAGGTCCCTCTGGTTTGAGTAACGTCCAAGCGCCTTTCAGGATTCTTGCACAATCATAGTCATTAGTGACCCGTCGAGCGGATCTTTGACTTTGGCACGATGGACACCATGTTACTGTGCGTGTCGTGTGGCCAACCACCTCGTGGCGGTAGGTTCCTGAAGTGCCTGCACGTCGCCTGCTCGGCATGCGTGGACGAGCACACGCACAGCGATGGATCGCGTCTGTGCCCGCGCTGCACGAGCACGACGGAGAGTCAGCCAGGGGGTCAGCTACCAAGAGCACCGGAGTGTCTGACTGACGGAGCCGTGCGAGGCTCGGACCACTATCATTCAGGTAATACCAAGAAATGTTACAAACAATAGACACCATCCAGAACAGGGTTACAAACTCCTCTCCGTCGTATTTGTCACATTCCACTACAAAAATGATTGCATGAAAATAAATATGACATATTTATTTCATTGTAAATAATCGTCGAGGAGGCAAAAACCATGGTACAGTAAAACGGGAAAGTCTAACGAGTCGCAAAGTCGAACGTTTTAACGACCAGTTTTTTTTCTTCGTTATTTGAAGAAACGGTATCCTGAACCCAGTTTGAGATTGAAGAAGGGTTGAGGCTTCCTGCAGCTTCATCTGTGAAAAGAATTCGGGTGGACACACCCATTCCCATAGCGCTGCATATCACATCCGAACCAGTTCCGTTATTTTACAACGTTTCGGCACTTGGCCATCATCAGGTAATAACAATGAATACCGTGGAAGCCACACAAGAGCAGTATATACGCAGAGTGTAGCGCCAAAAAAGATGCGAATTATGTCACCTAGTATGACAGAGAGAGAGAAAAAGGCGCAACTAGCACATCACGGAGGAGAAGCAGCAAAAGGTAGCGCGCATTGTGCTCTGTGAATGGCGTTGCACAGAGTGTAGCGCCAAAAAATAAAATGATGCGAGTTATGTCACCTCTATACAGAGGAGGGGGGGGGGGGGGGGAGAGAGAGAAGGTGCAACTGTGCACATCACGGAGAAGAAGAGCGCGCCGTTGTGCTCTACGAAGTGAGGGTACATGCCAAATAATTATGGTGTTAATTCTAGCACAGGATCTAGGAGGGGAGCACGGAGCCCCATGAGTCAATGCACTATGAGGTTAAAACTTCCATGCCAAACTGTTACCACCAGGGACGCGACGAGGCATCAGGAATAGAATGGTTTTGAGTGACCCGCCTCATATTATAATTATTCAGTGATATTGAAGTAGCAGCAGGGGAAGCTGAGAAAATTCACAACAAATCCCATCCGGTGCTTATGTTCACATGGGGCTTGGCATCACGAATCTCAATCGCCTCGCGCAGTTTTCGACGGGCTCGATCAGGCTCTCTTCCTATTACTTCAACTGCAGAGAATGCACTTTGCCCATAGTTAAGCTTACATCCAGGGTGAGTGGTGCGAAAATGTTGGCCCCATGGCTTGTCGAGTTCCTGGCGTCTTGCCTCACCATTATGTTCTTCCAGGCGAGTTTCCAGAAAGCGGCCAGTCTCACCAACATATTGTTCCGGACATTCTTTGCACTTCAGCTGATATACAACATTCTTCTGCATACATACATCCTGTCCCCCGGATATACACGAGATACATGGCCCCTTTGGGCGACCTCTCTTTTTCGGTTGTAGCGGATTTGCAGCCTTGACACATAGAGGAGGAACGAGGGCGGAGCGACACAATGTGCGCCTCAGGCTACCAGTGTGCTCATATACGACTCTAACCGGAATTTTATACTTTCTGATTGCTTTATTCACTGCTTGATGTACTTTATCTGACTTATATGGAAGCTTTAGAAATGCGCAGCATGGGTTGGCATGGCGACGACGCTTTGGCCTTATGGAGGCAGTGCGTGCCTCTTCAATGATTTTCTCTGGGTAATTGTTCAATCTTAATTGCTCATGAACCATCGCTTCACTTTCTGCACGCATTCTGGTATTCGATGAGAGCCTCTGAGCTCTTAGGAATTGTGACGAAGCAACTGCCAATTTGATATGGTGGGGAACTGCCGAAGTATAATCAATGAGTAGACCACTAGCACATGCCTTCTGGTACAGCTTGTATGCCAGCTTGCCTTCCTGGATCATAATTGTGATATCCATATAATTTATGGAGCCACTCACCTCGCTGAGCTCATATGTGAAGTTGATACTTGGGTGTGCAGAGTTGAAATGCTGCACAAACCGCATCAAGCTCTCTCTGCCGTGGGTCCATAGCAGCAGGATATCGTCGATGTAGCGTTTGTAGAGGAGCGGTACTAACGGAGAATCCTGCAGAAGCCTGGCCTCAACCGTATGCATGAATAGAATCGCAAATGGGGGTGCAAGATTGTTACCCATTGCAACCCCGTCCACTTGGTGATAGATCTGATGGCCGAATCTGAAATAGTTGTGGCTGAGAACAAACAGCAGCAGATTCCGTACCCCGCTCACACTCAGCCCAAACATGTCGATCCGCTGGGAATACTGCTGCAGCATATCCACCACTGCCTGAACGCCCTCCCGAATAGGTATGCTCGGATATAACCCGACTACATCCATGGACATAACAATGGTGCCATCGGGGGCGTTCAATCCCGGACATGCGTCACAGATGTGGGTTATTGCTTCCGTCGTGTTAGCCAGGTGGGCCGGGACAAATTGAATGAGCTGCTGTAGGATGCGCTCCAATACAATAGATACTCCAGTCGTTGGGCTGTCGCACGCTGCTACCACGGGTCGCAATGGTAAGTTCTGCTTATGGTCCTTTGGAAGACCGTACCACTCGGGGAACTTCGTACTGCTTGGTAGGATTGACTTTAGGAGTTTTGAATCCATGTTCTTGCACTCTGACAGTATTACTTCTCGTGTCTTGGTCTCGT
The DNA here is from genome assembly GCF_964019385.1 of Sycon ciliatum. Taxonomy (NCBI): domain Eukaryota; kingdom Metazoa; phylum Porifera; class Calcarea; order Leucosolenida; family Sycettidae; genus Sycon; species Sycon ciliatum. The sequence continues at coordinate 23,390,660 of NC_088648.1, forward strand.
AGGACTCTATGGTCAAATCTACTTTCTCATACATGGTCATGTTCGATAATATGTCTTCTGCTTTCTGCAAATACAGCTCCTGTCTCATAGCAACGAGTTTTTTACTTTTATCCGATGGTTTGATGATGGTTTCTTGGTCTGTGCGAAGTCGCTTCAGCTCCACCCGCTCCTCCTGCGTCAGATTGGGCTTAGCGGGTGTGTGTCTGTCGTAAGCTCGTAACACCTCGTCGCGGAAGTTGGCCATGTTCCTTTCGTCTTTGTCGTCCATCTGTGGGGGCTGCTTAAAGCCACGCTTCATCAGCTTCCACAATTTCTTGTCCTGTCTGATCTCTGGCGGTGGGTCCTCCTCTTTGAGGTCCACACCCTGAGGCTGGGGCTGTTGCCACCGGAGGGTGAACGCCATCCTCTCAACCGATGTCTCAACATCTGTTCGTTCTTGCTTGGTGAGCCTCCCCGTCGACGGGACAAAGCTAGGTCCATGTTCCAGCAGACGCCTTGTCTGGTCGGACACACAGTCGCCCACCACCAACGCCCGCTCATTGACTGGCTCAGCATTGGTCGTATGCCCACCGGGTGACGCAACACCAACGGCGGCAACAGGAGTTGGGCCGCGGGGTGAGCTGTTGGTTCCTGCCACACGTTGATCCGCCTCTCGAAGCCCAGAAATCTTCCGATTTAGTCTGGCGTTGGAACTTATTCGTTCTTCGGTAACCACTGCACGTTGAAGAGAACGGATCAATAGGTAGTCCGACTGTGTAAACGTCCACAGTTGCTCTCTCTCTCCCCCCCCCCCCCCCCTCCTCTGTATAGAGGTGACATAACTCGCATCATTTTATTTTTTGGCGCTACACTCTGTGCAACGCCATTCACAGAGCACAATGCGCGCTACCTTTTGCTGCTTCTCCTCCGTGATGTGCTAGTTGCGCCTTTTTCTCTCTCTCTGTCATACTAGGTGACATAATTCGCATCTTTTTTGGCGCTACACTCTGCGTATATACTGCTCTTGTGTGGCTTCCACGGTATTCATTGTTATTACCTGATGATGGCCAAGTGCCGAAACGTTGTAAAATAACGGAACTGGTTCGGATGTGATATGCAGCGCTATGGGAATGGGTGTGTCCACCCGAATTCTTTTCCCAGTTTGAGATGTCTGTGTAAAGGTGTGCATACATCGATGCATGTATGCATGTTCTTTCCGTTCTACAAACATCATTTTAAACTTTCTGCACGTTATCATGCCAAAATTAGAACAAACTTGAACAAAGTTACACTTTTCGATCGTTTTTAAAAACTTTCCGGTTTTACAGTGTTGAAATAAAGCCTGTAAGCGCGCTCATTAGCAGTGCAAATGCAACAGTCGAGTCGAAAAGAGCGTGTTTACAGTCTTTATTTCAATACTATTGTAAATGGATGTTCGTGGTAGAACTTGCATGTGGTAATTTTAGATGGATTTTACATGTCAAAATTTCAACAAACAATGGATCACTCCTGTGTTTTTTTTGTTTGTTTTTTGGCTACTCTGAGTAACGAAACACTACGAGTGATCCATTGTTTGTTGACATCTGTCATTGCTCCCCCCCCCCCCAGAATTTGGATGTTGAGCACTTTTTCTGCAGCTGCAGGCATAGTCTTACTGAGATGGATGTATTTTAGTGATGTAACGAACCATGAATTATACGAACGAATGATCTAGCGAATACCACTCGAGCAAACGAACGATTATTCTACTATTTGAATGCAAAGTGTACATGTCAAGTAGCAAACACACAGCACAAGCGCTCAGACTCTGCTCAGACTCTGCTCAGACTCTGCTCAGACTCGAGTCAGAGTAGAGTCAACCATCCCCGACTGTCCTTGGTCTACCGCGCGCAGTCTATGCTATCGTAGTCTGCAACACAGTACAAAGCAAATTGATGCATTCAAGTCGAGAGATCTAGGGTCGCGCGCGCGGATATGCAGCGCACGGACTTCGCCCGTCCATGAATATTCAAATTTTCAAACCTTCGACCTAGATTAGATCCGATCGATTATTCGTTGAGGTCCAAGAGATCGAGTAAATTCGAATGATCGATTCTTCGTTACAACACTATTATTTTTCCAAGAGACATGCCCCGCAAATGTGACTCTGGCTTAGGAAATACGATAGTAAAGTTATGACCGACAGGCAAGGTGATCACCACAATCACCATGCCCGAAATTGTGCAGCCTAAGAAGTACAGACTAATGGAGTCGGTGAAAACTGGCCCAAGGCACACTTCCAGCGCTGAAGGTCACACACACTGGCACTATCGAAATCAGTCCACTCAGTGTTTGCTCCAGGGTATCAAGCCCACCGGGTGCACGTGCAACTGGCACAACTCTAGAAACCGGGCCAGAGCCGGGGATGTTCAGCTGCGGCTACTGTCTGTACATCAGGGAGTCGTAAATACTTGTTTGGTGTATTGAAATTTTAGGTATGAAACAGACGCAGCGAAAGCACCGAAAATAAAAGTACAAAGAAAATTTGTGAAATTACAATTACACCTGGTCACGGTACTACTCCTTTTGTATTTCATCTTTTTGAGAGGGAAAAGAAAGGAGAAGAAACTTTGTTTACACAAGGCATTTTATTGTGCGTGATTTTTTGGCGTTTGCTTGTAGGTGACTCCTATGCTCAATGGAGCGGGCGAAATGACCGGGTTGCCAGCAGTGCTGCCGCAGCAGCGGAACAGCATCTGTGTGACGAGTGCATAGAAGACAAGCCAGCGACGCATCGGTGTGAGGACTGTGACTCGGTGCTGTGCAGCAGACATGCTGGCAGCCATCCCAAGCGTCGGCGATTCGTAGGCCATCGGGTCGAAGAACTCTCGGCAGCAGCCCACCGAACTCTGAGTCCAACCGAGCAGCTTCCAACTGCCCGCCCCAGGGTGGAAACGATGTGCCCTCTGCATACCCACCTGCCGTCAGACAAGTACTGCAAGTCCTGCCGCGAGGTCGCCTGCGCTCGCTGCCTGGCAACCGGTGCCCACGGCGACAGTGCCAAACACGAAGTAGTAGCCGTTGGGGACTACGCTGCAGAGTGGCTGCAGGAACTCGTCAAGCTGTTCGGCGCACCTGGCAGCGAGCCCGATGATGTTTCCCGAGCCACGAGTAGAAACCACAGTGTGTACGTCCCCAAGAAAGGAGATGGTGACGACGTCAGCTTGGATGACGATGATGCAGATCACCTGGACGGTGGATTGGAGAGCGATGTGGCAGTGTGTCCGTACACCAAGCCGGCTGCTGAGTGGGGCAGCCTGCTGGGAATTCAGTCTATCCAGAACGAAGTTGAGTCCGTCCTCGACTCCGTTCTCCAACAGCACGAGACCCTGTCACAGGCAGTCGGTGGTGTTTTCGAGAAGGTGCGTGCCCAACTTGATCAGAACGAAGCACGTCTGCACACCAAGATCGATCAGATGACGTGGCACGCCATGAAGCCACTGGAGGATCAAAAGGAGGCCCTGAACCAGTCGATGCTCGCGTGCGAGCGAGCTATCAGCCTTCTTCAGTTCTGCTCCGCTCAAACGGAACAAACCGCACTGCTGCTGCGTCTTTCCAAGTGGCTGCTGGCGCTGAAGGAGAGGTGTGACGTGATGGGCAAACAGATTCCTCACGTCAAACAGCACGTACAGTTCAATGCACAACTGTGTGAAACCAGCATCCTGGCGTTCGACATCGCCGAGAGCATAACCGATCGGACCGTGGCCGCTTCGGCGTCGACTGCACACGTGCATGTGCTTCCACCTAGCCTGGACACGTGCAAAGTGTGGGTTGGGGTATGCGCCTGCACCGCTGACGGCAGATCCGTTGTCTCATGGCTGCTGTCCGATCAGGACGCGTGGCACGTCGACATGACGACCGGGTCGGGCGGCGACTTCACGTGGCGCGTCCAGGTGCCTAGGTTGCCATTATCAACCGCCATGGACAAGACCCTGGGTGAGCGGAAAGGTGAGATTCACCTTGTGTCTCTTCAGCCGCCCATGCCATACAGTAGGATCGGGCGCCTCATAGCAATTTTTTTGAGGTTTTGGTATAACAAAAAAATATTCAAAATAGTGCTAGTGATTTCAGAGATAATTATAAGAAAGTTGGTGGCTTCCACCACTGCACCTCAATCTTTCCCTCTCTGACTTGACACTTGATGGACTCGCTTCTGCCATCCAGAGTACACGAGACATCCGTCAAAAATCCGACTCGGAAACCCTGCAACTAAACATCCCTTCTTGCTCAATATAGGCATATTGGTTCAGGGAAGTCACCCCTCATGAGTTGAGCTTTAGTTGCCTGAGAAGGATTTTGCCTGGAGAGCATCACTTTTGTAGTGCTCTCCAGGCCAAAACATGACCATTGATACAATCTTCTAGAGAAACTCTGTTTCTTGCTCTACACATCGATGAGCAACACGAACTCATACTGCTGTCTAGTGCTAACAAGGTGTTTCTCGTGGTGGGAACAGAGTTTTGCTTCAAGTTTGTATCAATGGCAATGTGAATCTCACATATTTCCCGCCAACTTGATTTGAGACTTGACTGACTCACGAGTGCTATCCGGAGCACACGAGAAGTCCATCAAACCTTCGACATGGCATACCTGTAAGAAAGCACCACTCCCTGCTCAATACCCAGTGTTTCGGGGAATTTCCCCCGACTTTTTGGGTACTCTCCAGGCCAACACATTCGCATTGATACAAACTTGAAGCAAAACTCTGTTCCCACCATGAGAAATACCTTGTTTGCACTAGACAGCAGTATGCGTCCGTGTTGCTCATCGATTTATAGAGCAAGAAACAGATTTTCTCTCCAAGTTTGTACTTGGTCCGCATCAGCGATATTGTCGCTAATCTTTCAGCTTTGTGTTATGTCGCCAAGGCTCACTTGGCAGCCCATTTCATCCCAATTTTGGTTAGTAAGTTAGTTTACTTGTACCTGAAAGGTCTAGCTAGATTTCGAGTGGATTTCGAGAGCGACGGGTGGGTGATTTTGATTGATACAGCGCCGCATCAAAATAGATGATCTTGTTACGCTGTGCAGGCAAGAGCGGCGCAAGCCACAAGAAAGTAATCGGCTACTCGGAATCAGCTCCATTTTGCTGAACGGCCGAGATCACTCACCTCAGGGAGCGCTCGTCAAGCTGAGATCGCAGCTCCCTTACCTCCAGCTCAACGCCCAGAGTGACCAGCGCGACAAGGAGATTTGCAAGTACTGTACGCGTTGTCGTCGTTCACAATAAAATCTTGCAAAGAACGGCGTCTGATTAGAACCACACAGACAGTCGTGCTGCCCACGTGAAGTCCTATAGAGAAGGTAACCGTCACGATCGACTTCTCTTTAGAAAATAGCCAGGCAGCGGAGAGGAAGAGAGATGAGCTTGCAAAAGCAAGAGAGTCGATCCCGAGCAAAAAATATTTGTCACCAGCGCCGAGAGCAGCGACGAGGAGGACCGAAAAAAGTATAAAGCCTTCCTTGGACAATAAATTCCTCATAGCTAGTTGTCATTCTATACCTTACCTTCCATTGTAACAAGTTTTGTGACTTCAAGTGCACGCGTTGATGTCCAAAGTCTCAGTTCAAATTGTCGAAAGATAAGCGACAATATTGCTGACGCGGACTCAGGTATCAATGCCATTGTGTTGGCCTGGAGAGCACCCTAAAAGTTGGGGGATATCCCCCAAAACACTGAGTATTATGCAGGGAGTGGTGCTATCTTACAGGTTTGCCATGTTGAAGGTTCGATGGACTTCTCATGTGCTCCGGATAGCACTCGTGAGTCACTCAAGTTTCAAATCAAGTCGGTGAGAAATATGTGAGATTCAGTGTTGGGTAGGGGTGAAACGAACATTGAATTTTGCTTTCAGGAACAGATGTCACAAGCGACTCGACTCCTTTCACTGCGAGTACAAATCTACCTCAAACGGACACACAGACTCCTTCAACTTGCTTCAAGTGCAGTTCATCAGCATGCATGCTCGCGATCTCCCGACCTCCGGCTCCTTCATCATCTAGTCACAAGAGATCTACATGCGTGCTTGCTGTGTTCGTTTATCAATCTTGCTAGTTTGTTCGTTCGTTTTCAAATTCTGCGAACGAATATTCAAACTTTCGTTCGTTCGTTTCACCCCTAGTGTTGGGAGCAACTAAGTTCCTTAAAAAATATGTAGCTATACCAAACACCGATCAGACTTATCTCCCATTCGTATTTCAGTGCTTGATTTATTTATATAAATCCTTTCTGGGCACATTTTTTGTTTCTTTTCTTTCAACTGCTCTGCAGCCAAGATGTCAGCAAAACCCAAAACGACACAGGAGAAGAGTGGCAAAGGATCCACTGGCAGCATTTCCCCTCTCCCACCAGCCACTGCAGCACCGATAGCCGTTCCCTCCGGAGAGGGAATCAAAACCGCTAGCCCTACCCCACCAGTTTCGGCGGCAGCAAAGCCTGTACAGTCTCGCAGAGCTGGTGCTACGGCCACCAAGACGGACACGGCAACACAGCCTGCAACGTCTGCCGAACCTACTGAGTCATTCACGTTTTTAAATGGAGGCTTATTTCACGCTGCTGATCGTCACACCGCCGGGCTCCCTAATAAACCGTCAGCGTCCGGAACGAAATTGCTTGTGGGTGGTTTCGGAGGACAACTACCTGGTTCTGTAGCTCCGACCGCAGACAGCCCTAAAAAACCGCCAGCGTTCGGAGGAAAATCGCTGGTCCGAGGGCTCGGAAATCAAGTGACTGGTTCGGTAGCTGCAGAGCTCCCCACCGCAGAGCTCCGTAAAAAGCCACCAGCGCTTGGAGGGATGTCGTCTGTGAGAGGATCTGCATCTCAACGACCTGGTATAAGTGCTGGAGAACCTGCTGTCCCTCTCGGCTTTGACTTCTCGGCATCTGTAAGCACGAGCAGCTCTTCCAGTGGCAGAAGTAAGGACCCTCTTCCCAAGCTTGTATTTGGTTCGGCAACTTCTGCACCATCTATTGCAACACAGGCACCAGAAACTGGTCCTTTCAAGTTCGGATCGTCCCCCTCGGCCAATCTTGAGCCTGGTTCGGCAACTTCTGCACCATCTATTGCAACACAGGCACCAGAAACTGGTCCTTTCAAGTTCGGATCGTCCCCCTCGGCCAATCTTGAGCCCGTAACGGCCGTCGGGCTTGGACAACAGCAATCCTCTAGTGGCTTGACTAGTCTGCAAGTCTTCAAGAGCCCGGTACCTGCAGCTCGCTCCACGGTAACGGAAGTGTTGGACGACGATGCAGTGATCACGTACGATGCCGACAGTACACTGCGCCCAAGCATGGACTTACCAGGATCACTTCGGGTGTCGTTCAGTGCCGTGTTCAGCGTCCCACGTCGGTTCTTTTGCACGCCGATCACTATTCAAGTACGGCTGAACGGCAAGCCGATATCGTGCGTCGAGCCACAGGTCGTGAACATCGCCTACGACATTGCCGGTTCACAATTTGGCATGCGCACGGATAAGCGCGGGTTATCGTAACAAACGCTGTGCAACTGCACCAACTCTTCAAGCCGACAATGTGTGTCAAGCCCGAGGTCGTGCACATTGTTAACATCATTGCAGGCGCACACTTTGGCATGCCCACGTGGTTCACTGGGATTATCATGACACAATCTGTTCAACTGGACCAGCTCTGCAGCTGCATCGTAAAGTAGTGGGGTGATATTAGCTACATCTAGATGATGGTAATGTGTGATCTTTTTTTTATCTTTCTGCTACACGTTTGATAGGGAAGGAGGTGGCTCTACATTGAAACTGGCTATGCTGGAGTGTTGATGCAGTCATAAAGATCCTACTGTGCATTTTCATATCAATTGATTATAATTTTGTTGTAGATAATTATACTGCTCGCACTCCTGAATATTTGCCGCAAGTCTTGGACACAAGTTAGTGGTAGGGACATAGGTGAAGGCACTGATACATCTAAGAAGGTTAGTTCTCCCTCTCACTCTCACCCGCTCTTTCCCTGTCCACTTGACTGGACATTTGACTCGTTCAAAGTTGTCTTTAATTAAAGAAGATAAGCTCCCCAATTACCCCCCACCCCCCATGGCTCTCACCTTTTCCCATCCCACTAGTCTCATGTAGCCTAGTCTATGCATAGTGGTACATGAGCTATGTAACAGTCAAACACATACTGACAATGCGACTATTGCGAGTACTCTTGGTGACCAAAGAGTTTGTCCAACCATGGCCTGAATAACTGGGCCGGTTCCGCCGGGCCTGTGTACACTTCTTGAAATAATAAAATGTATTCTTTTGTGCTATTATTGATGTATTTGGCAACTCTTATAACGTTATCAGCACTTTGACATTGGCGGATCGTTCCGTGCAATAGTCATCACATCTGCATTATACTTCTCTTCGCTCCCTCAATGTATATCAGTGTATGTGGCAGAGGGTCTATCTTGATAAGCACTGGGTGCTGTCAACGAAGCAGAATGAATGACTTGACCATGCAATCATGAGTTAAGATTTAAAAAAATATGCAAGGAGTGTTTATAGAGGGTGTAATGAATGCAATTGGATGTCTCAACGTTGTTGTTCCACAATGCATATTTACATCTGGGTATTGGTGTATTGCCATGTTGGCTTGTTGAGGGCTGGGCCAAATAGAAAAAATATACACACAAACACACACACACAAACACACACGCACACGCACACACACACACACACACACACACACACACACACACACACACACACTGTTCAGTGGACGTCAATTCCCCTTCAGCAGCATCATGCGCTGCATAGATGGGCGGAGAAGACCGGGATTGGGGACAGGGGTGATGGAGATGCAACCACTCAAATCTGTGGAACAGTCTCATCGAAAGGCACCGTCAGGTTGATTCAGGGAACGTCTAAAATGTTTTGTAATCAGCACCATGTATCTTCACCTGCCAGTCTCTGTATGATGGAGAGCTGGCGTTTGGGCTCTCTCACCTTCCACTCGACGCGCACCTTGTCGCCGTCCACCTCCACCAGGCCGCTGTACAGCTCCGCCTTGGACGCATGCCATTGATCCACGGCGCGCCGTACGCACGCGGATAGCTGCTCGATCGTTCTCGACTGTGGATTCTGCAACCACAGGTCGCCGCTGGCGGTGGGACCGTGCTTGAGTACCATGCTTAGATCGTCGATCAGCGACTGCTTGGCGGCTATCTGCGCGGCAGTCATGTCCAGCGCTCTGGCCATGTAGACTAAGTTGAGAGGATGGTAGCGCTGCATCTCCGGTGTCCACGGCGCGTTGACACGGGTCAGGTCCTCCACAGGGTTTCTGGACCGGCCCAGCATGAACTCGCCCATCTTCTTCTCAGGGTCACGGAGCACGTACAGATAGCCTTCGGTGGTCCGGCTGCTCGGCGGCTGATTCTCTGATCTGGCATCCTCACCGCTCTGTCTCTTCGGAGACATCGGGAGTGGTGACTTCTCATAGATTTCGCTATCGCTGCTATCGTCATCCATGATTCTTTCGCTCGGAGTATGATATTTTACCCTCTGCCAACTACCAGAATACCTACTACAATTGGTCCTCCACCCCCTTTCGTAGAATTGCGGTTGCCAACAAATCGAAGTGAGACTCGGCGCGCAACAGCTCAGAACCAGTCTCCCAGTCTTACTCTACGCTAGAAAAGTGTCACTCCACGGGTGTGTTCATGAACATGTCCATTGAGCGTGATCTCCAGAAAGAAATTATGTGGAGCTGGGACCAGTTCCTTGCTCACACTGTATATGAATGGTGGTCCAGTCCGCGAAACCAGACCAAACCTCCTGTCCAATGTCAGTAATACCAGCGTAGCAAGACGTTACATACATACACCTTACACACATACACCAGGCACGTCGACGGCAGCGTTGGTTCCACGTAGATCTACGTGCGGATGGAAAGCAAGAATGCACGCGCTCGTGTGACAGCGGAGTGAATATCGTCTGCGATCTGAAAAGGTGCGTTACAGCTGTGTCTACCAGCGAGCTGTGCTGCTCGCTAGCCCGGCTCGGCTTTCCGGGCTTGCAGGACAGCTTGTAAACAGTGCAGAGTCTCGAGACCCCTTCACTGCGGCCTCATCTCGTCCCTATCAAGCGGATGCAACCGTGCAGGGTAGATCCACGGAGAAATCGGCGGCGTAAATACTAGTTATTCATTCTACGTGCTATAATACTGGTACTGCTATAGACTAAAATTTTAATGAATGTTTAGTAGTAGTAGCAAAACGTATTCCAATCAACTATTCAATTAAACACACGGAGAGTTTTTAAATGCGTGTTGGGCTCGGATCTTCAGCAAAATGAAAACACAATTTGATCACGGGCAGATTTCATGTACATCAAGAGCAGATAAACACATAATAAGGTGATAAAATCTCTCACACATAATGTAGGCAAATGATTTTCGCAAATACTCGTGTGTTGGTTGGTCCAGTGGCAAGAGATCCTTAGACCTTACTGGTAGATGTCATGTACATGGCATAGCAGGTAACCGTACGCAGATCTGCGCGGCACGAGCAATCCTAATAAAACTGACAGACATCGCTTGCGCTTACAAGCAGCAGCTTGCTAGATGCGTGTTACTTCGAAAGGGGGCTTTCTTGGCCAAAACCATTGTGGGATTCGCAGCTGGTGCGACATCATCGCGGTAAAAGGTGGCGGAAGACCTTGAGACAAACACCAAGCAATCGAACCATTCCTGCCGCAAAGAGAAAGGTGATGTGTTTCACTCCCGGACAGAGATAACAAGGAGGAAGTCAACTAGCAAGAGGAGCCATCTGGCATTCGCACTTCGATGCGACAAGTTCGACACCCTCGTACAGCACTGTCGTCTGTCTTGATTCAGGTACATGACAATCATGTATTCTGTGCATGAACATTAAAAAATTTTAGGACCTGGTGCTCTTTTGCAATACGGTGAAACCTGTCTAAGACGACCGCTCATGGGACCTTTACAAGGTGGTCTCTGTTACCAGGTGGTCTCCTTATCCAGGGTCAGTTGACTGGAAATAGCATCCATTGGTCGTGGTTTTTGTGATCTTCTAGGACAGGTGGTCGCCTTGACAGGTTGTACTGTACAGTGAAACCTGTCTAAGACGACCGCTCAAGGAACATTCAAAACGTGGCCTGACTCCCTGTAAACCAGGTTGTCTCCTTATCCAGAGGGTCATTTGACTGGAATAGCATTCCTTGGTCCTGGTTGAATTGATCCCCATTTCGCTGTGGATTACTTTCATTCTTAGGGTATCCCGTAAGAAGACCTTGAGTCTGTGGGGACTGCCCTATTAAAATATGAATAAATAATAGTAATAGTAATAATAATCTTCTAGGACAGGGGTCTCCTTATCCGAGTGGCCGCTTTGGCAGGTTTTACTGTTCAGGTACATATCTAGAGTCTTTACGGCTTCGTTTGGATGGCTATTGCTGCATTACAATTCTGCGTCCACTTCACCACCACAACCATTGCGTTCTGCGGCCGACCACGTTCATTTCCTACTACAGCAACAAGAAGCTCCTTCAGTACTGAGCATATTTTTTAATTCCTTCTGACAGCTGTTTCGGGCAATTACCTATATAATAATACTCTCTTACTTTCTTGTTGCATTATAATTCGAGAAACAAACGAGCAGATGTGCCACATAAAAACGTTACGAATGCAGTAATGACGTTTTAAAGATGATCATGAAAACTACAGTATTTAAAATGGCAAAATGAATATTATGGACGGGACGGGGGAAGGGGGCAATCACACGAGTGGATGGGGCATCATAATATCAGGAAAAGGTGACGCAAGTTAGTTAGAAGTTGTCGAAGTATGCATGCGCGTGCGCCTGTGCCCTTCAGGGGGGGGGGGGGGGTTCCGGGGGCCTCCCGCGGGAAAAAATTCAAAAAATGATGCAAAATCCTGCATTTTGACCGAATAAAGAGGGTTCCGGGCACCCAGGAACCCATACGGGGCACGCGCCTGGTATGACACAATGTATACAATTAGTTTTACCGTATAGACCGCTCTCCACCTTCCTAGCCCCGCCACCATCCCCTCTATATAACTTCATTCTCACATTCGCTTCCATGTATTTTAAAAAGAATTACACACAAATACAAAGAGCGAGGTGAGAACGCATTCGCCAGTCAGTATGTGACAAGGTACAAGTCAGTATGTGACAAGGTACAAGTACAGTCATGTACACTGGAATCGTGTCTGACATCACACTCGTTTGGAAAACATGGCACCGTACATGCACCATTGTATTGTATTGTATTGTATTGTATTGTATTTATTTAAAAGGATTCTCCAAAAGCAAATGGATGCTTATCACGGAAGTCTCCCACATAAATATCGCAAGAAAAATGGGGAAATGGGGAGAGGAGAGTGGAAGATGAAGCATGGGAAGAAGGGAAACAAGTGGGAGTGGCAGTTTGGCTAAAAAAAGTAAAATGTTTTTACTGTGCTATTATGATAATTGCGACGCCGTATCATCGTGCTCAGGTACTCTAATGGCCTAGGCGAGTGCCCGCATGGGTTCTTGCGTGCCCGAAACCCCCCTTTTTTCGCTCAAAATGCAGGATTTTGCTTAATTTTTTGAAAATTTTCTCGGGAGGACCCGGTACCCCCCCCCCGCCCCCCTTGTAGGGCACCAGCGCACGCGCCTGTGGGCGATTCATCCCGCGTACGGGAAAGCCATCGCGCGACCGTCGCGCGATGACTTTCCCGTCCGCAAAATAGTTGAGCTCAGATCAACTTTTTGGCGATGCGATGCTTTTCCCGTACGCGAAATGAAGTATGAATCGGCCTCGCGGCCGTTATATGCAAGGAAAAGGACTACCAACTGTAAACTAGAGAGGGAACTGACGGAATCCTGGCATCGGTCCTTGGGTCCGATTACAATTCAAGCGGCTCACATCACACATAGGCACATGCATGCCGAGGGCACACATGCATACACACTGGCACAGGAACACTCACGGACGGACACACATACAGACACATGCACGCGCGCGGGCGCGCGCACACACACACACATCATCATCATCATCATCATCATCATCATCATCACGGTCCTGGACATTGTGTTTCACTACCTAAGCTGAGGGGTCGAGAGACGAAATATATATCAATGCGTAGCAGGTACCGGTAAGTTGAGTATGCATGGTACGTACACTCTACAGCCAGCCCTGTGTCCGGCGACGCAGCCTATACGCTTGGTGCTGCTGTGAAGCTAGAACCGTCTTTCTGGACCTGCAGAGCCAGCCACCGGCACTTCAGTATGCCTTGCAGAATATCATTGGGACCTGCTTCCTTGAAGATATTGAAACATGGCCGCTTGTGATTGTCAGCTACCAGGGGGGTTGTCCAGTGGGTGGGAATGTCAGGATCGCCACATGCGGACTGCGCGTCAGTGCGCGAACAGCAATACATAATTTTATCACATGGCACGTGATTGTTGCCCGTACTCCAGCGAATCAGCACCTTTCGCGCCGCGGGCAATAATATGCGATATTGCCCGCAAAAAAATTGTTTATTTGCCCGCAAAAAAATAGTTTATTTCAGTGATCGCGGGACTACGAAGACTGTAGACTCTACGACTCTACGACGAGTCGCAGTGTAGCATTGAGAAGATGGAATTCTTTTTGGAGATGGACATCCCGGCAATGGACATGGCCTCGGACGTCTGCCGTGTGGTGCTTGCAGGGATCATTTGTTCAGTCATGTTGGCAGCCTGACCGTCGGTAAGCTTGTGGATAAGATTCAGTTCTGCTCGAAGTGGTACTGTGATCACAAACAATTATTTGAAATAACACAAATTCAACTCAGCGTCGTGCGTTTTCAGATCCTCGCAAAGTCACTGCCTGTGTGTGGTCTTCATGTGCCACGCAAAACTCTTACCAGGCTCATATGTCCTCTGCCTTCACCTTTGCTTGAACAACAAACACAACAATTCAGGAATGTTTTGCAATGAAAAACACAGCTATCTGGAGCTGAAAAAAAGAAGAAAAATTGTCCTCAGAATTGCACACCAGGGAGTCGTCAAATGCTTGCACTTGTTGCAGTACTGTATTTGACAACTTCCTGATACACATGTAAACATGAAGAAACTCTTTGTGGTAGCACTCTTTTTAATTTTTCAACTGAAATTATGATTCTGCTGTATTTTATTGTCGTTGCCATGTCTATTGCTATGACGATGCGGTGCCGGCACTTTTTTTCTGTCTCCGTCTTTCAGTGCTGTATACTCTCTGATGGCCTGTAGCAGACTTTTGTTAGGGTGTAGGAGAAATATCTTCATTTTTCCTGTTTTGATAATGATAGCACATCAATATACATTGTGGTCATAATGTGTTGGCATTTGGGCTAATTTCAACAGCAGCCCAATGGTCTGCTCTGTGGGCCATGTGATAAATTTGTTATAGCATGGTTGCTGCGGGCCTTATGGCATATTATTGCCCCTCGAGGTTAGCCCTCGGGCCTACGGCCCTCGGGCTAACCTCTCGGGGCAATAATATGCCATAAGGCCCTTGCAACCATGCGATAACATATACATATTCCTCGCAATGTCTTGTGGACGTTGAAAACTGTGCGCACCGGGTTCACAGGTGAGGGACTTCGCTGCAGCTCCATACGGAAGCGCGGAAGGCATCAGGGCATTTAACCCGCCACTTCTACTGATCCTGGACAATTGCACTGAGCTGCTAAAGAGGGACACACACAAAAACACCCAGAGAAACACACATTATGTGCAGACACGCACCCCCCCCCCCCACACACACACGTGCACCCACACACACGTGCACCCACACACACACACACACACACGCACCCCCCCCCCCCCCGAAACACACACGCACCACCACCACACCCCCCCCCCCTCCCCGAAACACACACACACGCACCACCACACCCCCCCCCCCCCTAAAAACACACACGTTCACACACACAATACAAACTCAGAGGTAACATATGACGTACACCCGCGCTCTCTGACACAGCCAGCAACACCAACGCTTGGTACAAAATATCGACTTTTCGCATGGGACAATAATACCCGATCGCACCTCCATACAGGCAGGCTTACATTGAATCAAGTTGTACAAAGTCCAGTATATACAGTAATTACGGGTGAAACGATTACACTTTTCAGCTATCGGTTAACCTATCCTTGTGACGATTCGATTATCGATTATGATATCGATAATTCGGTACGATCCACGCCAAACCCAGAGTGCTGACACACAGAAGTAGTCAGGAGGTATTGCAACATAGTTAAAACATCTTCCAATTGCAGAACAGTTTGCTCTCGGCAAGCGTGGCAGAGAAACAAAAATATTATTCATTTATAGCCACCAAGAGCGGAGTGATAAGACTTAAAATAGGTCAGCATAGACACCTTTCTGCGATTTATGATAAGAAAGACAAACATCATGACATTGTCACTGATACACACCTCTAGAGACCAGCTCTTAAAGAGGAGCGTTCATAATTCAAGAAAGATGGCTGAACACTTCTATAGCGGGTTCAAGGATAGAGAGGCATAGAGGCATGGGGGACGTCAGCGGAGTAGCGTAGGCAGGGGGATGTCTGCAAATCGGCGGGGGTATGGGGTTGGGTATGTCAGCAAAACAGCCACTCAATAATATGTAACAGGATAACGTTGTTCAGCAGAAAACACAGGTGGGTGGGACAGACAGTGACAGTGAGCAGATGAGCCAGAAAACGTCAAGATAAACTCTCACAGCTAAGCGCATGTATGTAAAGACAGACAAAGAAGACAAGACAGACAAATATACATGGACGTACTCGCAGAAGTGTGTGTGTGGGGGGGGGGGGGGCACATGATGACACACACAAACAAACACACGCACAGACGAGTGTGTGTACACACACACACACACACGCACACATAGACCAGAGTGACCAAACAAACACACACACACACACACACACACACACACACACACACACACACACACACACACACACACACACACATACACACACTGATGAAGCATACATGTGCAGACATATACAGATATGCACGAACATCCACACGGTAACGGATAAACCCCCGGACACCTGCCCATACACACACACACATACATACTCTCTCTCTCTCTCTCTCTCTCTCTCTCTCTCTCTCTCTCTCTCTCTCTCTCTCTCTCTCTCTCTCTCTCTCTCTCTCTCTCTCTCTCTCTCTGTCTCTCTCTGACTCTCTCTGTCTCTCTCTCTCTCTCTCTGTCTCTCTCTCTCTCTCTCTCTGTCTCTCTCCCTGTCTCTGTTTCTCCTTCTTCCTCTCACTGTGCATGTGAATATGAACAGCAGCTGCTGCAGAGTCAGTTGCGAGTCAACACACACTCATTCATCATCTCACGTATGCACACATCTCATTGTATCGAGTTCAAGCTCAGCTCCCGTCGCAGTGCAATTTCACGACGGCGTACCCGCTCGGCATCCCGTGCCCTCTCCGCCTTCGTCTTTCTCAGCTTCGGTGGCTTGCTACGATCGAGCCTGGTCTCATCCAACTCGTTAGCTTTGAAATGCGTGATCCGGCGGACAGTTTCTTCGCGGGGAGCTTTCTGACCCAGTCCTGCACGGCTACGTTTCAGTGCTGTGCTCACAGGCAGCTTACGTCCGTCCTCGTGTGGACCCAGGCCACGTTGCGGCTGCCAGCCGTTGCGCACCAACAGCCGATAGCCGCGGTTGTGAGCGGGAATCTCGTAGAACGTCGGTGGTCGCTCGTCGCCGTGCTCGTGCACGTTGAGGCGGTGCACCGTCGATGCCAGGTGACTCTCCTGCTCGCCGTACGCGAACTCCAGCTTACACAGGTCGCACTGCACGATGCGCTCTGCGTCCGAGTTAGCATGCTGAGCCTGCTCCGTATCATCACTGTGTCCTCCTGTGGACACGGTGCATCGTGGAGAAGTCTCCATTTCACGCCGGTGTGCATCCAGCAATGATACCACGTCGGCATGCTGGGACTGTGCTGCTAGATGGCGTGCAGTTCGTCCTTTCTTGTCTGCAACGTTCCACCAGTGAAGATCCGCGTTGCTTGCGTTAGTGACACTGTACCCACTACTCCCTGTACCAGTGGTGTGTACGTGTGGGGTTTGCACTTGTGACTCAATGTACATGTTATGACACTGCAGGAGTGTGCGGACAATCTCTACATTGCCTGAGCAGCTGGCCGACATCAGGGGAGTCCAGCCAAACGCATCGCGGCGCAGCAGCACACCGTATGCAGCCACTTTCAGGCGATCGTCACACAGTATACGATTCACTGCCGCCGTGTCACCGTTCTGGCAAGCTTTGAAAATCTCCTCCAAGCTGATGGACGCAGCACGAGCTCGCCGCTTTGCTCTCCGAGAAAGTTTACTGCACTCCTCTGACTTCAAGGCACGTTGGAAAACAGCGTCGCAGCCATCGTTCACCGTTGATGCTTCTGCTGTGGTTGAGGAGCTTGTAAGATTCTCGTAGAAATTCTTAGCTTCATCACCAGTGAATGATACATCGTCCAAATCACCACGTCGCTGACTGCGAGACGTTGATGGCGAGCAATGGTCTCCATCGGCAGCAGGTTTGAAGTTGATGTAAAGTAAACTCGACATTGTAATCCATTATCAAATTTCGCAAAGTGAATGAAGCACCAAAAGGCAAAACTCAAAACACACAAAAACTCCAATCTCACAAACAAAGCTGAACAGCCAGCTGCATGCAGAACGTTTGAATCACGAAGTAGACTGACGTCACAATGACGTTCTTTACGATTTTTTGTTCAAAAGATTTTTGGAAGGGGAGCGTACTAGCGTGACGTAATGACTTCTTTTTTTTTTCCTGGTCCAAAGCCTCTTTTTAATACGGGCAAGATTAAAATTAAAAGCAACACAATGATGAGAAAACAAGAGGGGTAAACACAATACTGACTCACTTTATCAAAGCTGTTGACTCACGCATACACACACACACACACACACACACACACACACACACACACACACACACACACACACACACACACACACACACACACACACACACACACACACACACACACACACACACACACACACACACACACACACACACACACACACACACACACACACACACACACACACACACACACACACACACACACACACACACACACACACACACACACACACACACACACACACACACACACACACACACACACACACACACACACACACACACACACACACACACACACACACACACACACACACACACACACACACACACACACACACACACACACACACACACACACACACACACACACACACACACACACACACACACACACACACACACACACACACACACACACACACACACACACACACACACACACACACACACACACACACACACACACACACACACACACACACACACACACACACACACACACACACACTACTACTACTACTATTGACAGCTGCCAGAAATGGCCACGCCGCTCCCCAAAGGGAGGAACTGTCAGAGAGGTTAGGGGGGAGGAAGGCAATGCTCCAAGTGGCGTTCCAGATCTTGCCGCCTCCGGAACCGTCGGTTGTGGCAAACTTGGCAGTGAAACTTGAATTGTTGGCGTTCAGCCACAGTAGGGCGCTTTGGACAGGTTCCACAACGGTGACGCTTGAGACCCGCAGCCGATTTAAATGAACGCTGACAGTTCGTGCAAGTTACACCAGGAACAACAAGAGGAGCAGGGGCAGGGGCCGGCGGCTGGTCGACATCGCCTAGCCGACACTTATGCACCGCAAAGCCTCCTCTGCTACGTAGCCATCGGTTGCATGTTGGACACTGTACTGATCCAGGCTGCTCCGATACCGGGAGCTGACGGATTGCTGAACACTTGTGACGGACCATGTCGGAACTACGGCGGAACAGACGGTTGCAGGTTGGGCACTCGATGCTCTTCGGGGCGGGTTCCTTGTCCTCACCTGCTGCTGTCACCACTCCACGCCACTCTCCACGATCGCTTGCCAACTCAAACCAGTTACGCACTCCAGCCACGGATAGGTCCGTGTGAATGGTGTCCTTCCAGCGACGACGAGGTCCACAGAATGGCCGAGACTGAGGGAGACAGGCAAACAGCAACTGCTTCGGTACTCTGGTGTCATCAAGACGAGCCAGGTGCCCAAGCCACTCCAACCGTCTCTGCTGCACCATGCGTGACAATGGTGTGGGATCACCCCACTGTGCTCGCAGTTCTTGTGAAGAGATGCGCTGTTCCCACTGTCGGCCTCGCGATACGCCAAGGATGGAGCGAATGTTGGCATGGTGAAACCGGTCCATTCTATCTAAATCTGCCTTCAACGGCGTCCAGCATTCTGAACCATACAGAACCGTTGACAGTACGCAAACGACATACAGGTGGCGCCTGGTAGGGAGGTTCAGGCTCCGGTCATGTAGGATGCGCCGAAGACCACCAAAGGCCCCTGCACCCTTTGCTAGACGGCTCCGAATGTCCGCTTGCGACCGCGAGTCTGGAGTGATGGTGGAACCAAGATAGGGGAATGAGGTGACTGCTTCAACCCTATCACTGCCAATGACCAAATCAGAGCAATCAGCAGGGCAAACTCCGAAACCTGCAACGAGAAGCTTGGTCTTGGTCATGCTCACTGTGAGACCCAAGCTGGATGCGACCTCACAAAAGGCACACAGGGATTGATCGGCTGCGTTGCGAGTTGTAGCGAGCAGTACAGCATCATCCGCAAACTCGAAGTCATCAGCATGGCCGGACTCGGAGTGGGGACGACGCCTAGTGACACGAGGGAACAGCTGGCCATCAATTGTGAAGCTGAAGTCCACACCAGACTCTATTCCACGCTCAACGAGAAGGGATCGCCAACGCTCAATAACTAAGCCGAAGTACAAGTTAAACAGTACAGGTGCCATAACGCACCCTTGGCGCAGCCCATTCTTGACAGATATCGGATCCGTGCAACCACCGGCAACGCGAACGCAAGCTGACATGTCTGTATGGAATGATTTGATGATGGCCACAGTCGGGGGCGGCACACCCAGCCGCAGCAATGCCTGCCAAAGAGCTTCGCGAGGGACAGAGTCGTATGCTTTGCGGAGATCCACAAATACGCAGAAGAGCTTCGATCGATGTTCGTACGACTTCTCGACAAGTTGACGGACAGAGAAGATGGCGTCCGCACAACCACGGTGCCGCCGAAACCCGCATTGGGATTCAGGCAGTTCCGCCTCAGCAATACCTTGCAATCGGTTTTGCATGATCCGAGCAGCCAACTTGCCGACAACCTCCAGCAATGCGATCCCTCGCCAATTATCGCAACGAGAGAGGTCGCCCTTCTTTGGAATCGGTACCAGCAGTGCATCGCGCCAGTCCTGGGGCACGCAACCCCCCGACCAGACAGATTGGAGTAGGTCCAGGAGGAGTGGATGGAGGACAGGCACACCAACCTTCAGCAGCTCCGGCACAATCTGTGACATACCACCAGCTTTGCCATTCTGTAGGTGCCTAATTGCCTGAGTCAGCTCATCCTCCGATGGTGGCAGTGAGAGGGAGTCCTCGACCTCACGCTGAGGGATAAGTTGGAAGACATGCGGATCGTACACACTGCAGACATTCAAGACACCCGAGAAATGCCCATGCCACGTGCCCTGCTGCTCCTGAACAGATTCGCAAAGAACTCCATCGGCATTGCGGATGGATTGGACAGACAGGGGTTGCAAGCCCCCAAAGCAGCGTTGCATGTCGCGAATGGCAGACCAGACAGCTTTGCCACTGAAACGTCCACGGTGCACCACCGCCGCTTTGTCCATCAACCAAGTTGTTTTTGCCTTCCGGATACCAGTACGAGCCCGGCCACGCGCTTCTTTGAATGCCCGGTGATCAGAGTCCCTGCCGCTTCTCAGCCATTGGCTATACAGGGTATTACGAGACTCCAGTAGAGGCTCCAATACAAGGGCATTGTCACGGAACCAATCTGGCATCCGCCGCTTGTCCCGACCAACCACCTGCTCCGCCGCGTCAACAACAGCCGACTTCACGGTACTCCACTTACAGTCCACAGACGAGGCGCGGTCATACGTGGCTAAACGAGATTCAAGACTAGCACAGTACTCAGCACGTACAGTAGCCACACGCTCAGCCTCCTCTTCACTCATGAATGGCTTCCGATTGAATTGGTGAACAGCAAACTTCCGCGGCCTGGAACGTGCATCATGATGGTACCGTTGCTGCACAACGTCAGGTAGCCGGTATTTCATGCGGACAAGACGGTGGTCTGTGCTACACTCTGCAGTGCGCATCACTTGACAGTCCATGCAACGTTTACGGTGTTGTTGGCGTACGAACACATAATCTATACAATGCCACTTCTGTGATCCAGGGTGTTGCCAGGTGTACATGTGAATGCGTTTCTTGGGAAACAGTGTGTTACATACTGTGAGCTGTTGACACGCCAAGAATGTGAGTAGTCGATGACCAGCATCGTTCACATCACCAACACCATGTGATCCATGCACTCCCTGCCACATCTCTAGTTGCAGTGGGCCAAAACCAACACGAGCGTTGAAATCCCCCAGGACGATGACGTCATCAGCAGAGTTGACATCGCTGAGAGCAGACTGGAACTGAGCAAAGAACTCTTCCTTGTCAGCATGGGGGGATCGAAACGTAGGAGCGTAACATGAAATCACTGACATCCACCCGTGCTCAAATCTCAACCTGGCCGTCACGATGCGCGACGAGACGGGCCTCCACTGGCAGCCTGCACGTTCAAATGCCTGCTTGGCCCTCCGACGCAGAACCAGCGCAACACCCTCGCCACGACGAAAATTTTCGTCAGGTACGGGGCGACCAGAGGCGAGTACAATCGAATCGCCGATGTTGAAAGAGTCTCTCCCAAACCATTTGGTTTCCTGCAGGCCAGCCACTTCCACGTCAAACCTGGACAGCTCACGGATAACCAAGTCGATCTTTCTGTCCTCCACGACGGGCACAAAATTCAAATTTTCAAAATTCACTCGTCTCTTTGCCGTCTCGACCGGTCCGTCATTGTTGACCAGAGTGCGGACGTTCCAAGATCCAAAGGCCAATGTTCGCAGCCTTCCTCTCCTCCGCCTTCCTGACAGTACTCTCTGAGCTTCGCAGTTTGGAACCATTCGGGGGTCAGCTACACCACCGCGAATGGAGAGGCGAGGACGACAACGGTCGTGACAGAAAAGAAACTGCCCTGGCGACCGCGCCGCGGAACCCTCGCCCCAGGAAATTTAGGAACACGCCAGGGGCGACTCTGGTGAACCCAGAGCCACCCCGTGGCCTAAGACTAGTAAGAAGAACGACGGAAAAAACTCAGATAAATCGGAGCTACAAAAAGTGCAACCGTCCCCTTCAAACACAAGGGACACACACACACACACACACACACACACACACACACACACACACACACACACACACACACACACACACACACACACACACACACACACACACACACACACACACACACACACACACACACACACACACACACACACACACACACACACACACACACACACACACACACACACACACACACACACACACACACACACACACACACACACACACACACACACACACACACACACACACACACACACACACACACACACACACACACACACACACACACACACACACACACACACACACACACACACACACACACACACACACACACACACACACACACACACACACACACACACACACACACACACACACACACACACACACACACACACACACACACACACACACACACACACACACACACACACACACACACACACACACACACACACACACACACACACACACACACACACACACACACACACACACACACACACACACACACACACACACACACACACACACACACACACACACACACACACACACACACACACACACACACACACACACACACACACACACACACACACACACACACACACACACACACACACACACACACACACACACACACACACACACACACACACACACACACACACACACACACACACACACACACACACACACACACACACACACACACACACACACACACACACACACACACACACACACACACACACACACACACACACACACACACACACACACACACACACACACACACACACACACACACACACACACACACACACACACACACACACACACACACACACACACACACACACACACACACACACACACACACACACACACACACACACACACACACACACACACACACACACACACACACACACACACACACACACACACACACACACACACACACACACACACACACACACACACACACACACACACACACACACACACACACACACACACACACACACACACACACACACACACACACACACACACACACACACACACACACACACACACACACACACACACACACACACACACACACACACACACACACACACACACACACACACACACACACACACACACACACACACACACACACACACACACACACACACACACACACACACACACACACACACACACACACACACACACACACACACACACACACACACACACACACACACACACACACACACACACACACACACACACACACACACACACACACACACACACACACACACACACACACACACACACACACACACACACACACACACACACACACACACACACACACACACACACACACACACACACACACACACACACACACACACACACACACACACACACACACACACACACACACACACACACACACACACACACACACACACACACACACACACACACACACACACACACACACACACACACACACACACACACACACACACACACACACACACACACACACACACACACACACACACACACACACACACACACACACACACACACACACACACACACACACACACACACACACACACACACACACACACACACACACACACACACACACACACACACACACACACACACACACACACACACACACACACACACACACACACACACACACACACACACACACACACACACACACACACACACACACACACACACACACACACACACACACACACACACACACACACACACACACACACACACACACACACACACACACACACACACACACACACACACACACACACACACACACACACACACACACACACACACACACACACACACACACACACACACACACACACACACACACACACACACACACACACACACACACACACACACACACACACACACACACACACACACACACACACACACACACACACACACACACACACACACACACACACACACACACACACACACACACACACACACACACACACACACACACACACACACACACACACACACACACACACACACACACACACACACACACACACACACACACACACACACACACACACACACACACACACACACACACACACACACACACACACACACACACACACACACACACACACACACACACACACTACTACTACTACTATTGACAGCTGCCAGAAATGGCCACGCCGCTCCCCAAAGGGAGGTACTGTCAGAGAGGTTAGGGGAGAGGTAGGCAGTGCTTCAAATGGCGCTCCAGGTCCTGTCGCCTCCGAAACTGGCGTTGACTACAGACTCGGCAATGATGTTCAAAGTGCTGGCGATCAGTCACTGTAGGGCGCTTCGGGCGGGGTCCACAGCGATGGCGCTTGAGGCCAGCAGTAGACATGAAAGCACGCTGGCAGGCAGTACACACCGGGACCTCGGCAACAGGAGGAGCATCAAAAGGCGGTCGGTCGTCACAGTTGTCACTCCCTAGGCACTTATGCACTGCAAGCCCACCCCTGCTCCGGAGCCATCTACTGCAGGCAGGACACTGCACCGACCCAGGCTGCTGTGATACGGGGAGCTGTCGGACTGCTGTGCACTTGTGCCGGGCCATGTCGGCGCGCCGACGAAACAGGCGGCCGCAAACGTGGCACACAATCGTCTTCGGGGCAGGCTCCTTCACCCCCGCTGCTGCCGACACTATGTCACGCCACTCTCCGCGATCATTGGCTGATTGGAACCAATTGTGCACACCGGCCACAGTCAGATCAGCCTGGACAACGTCCTTCCAGCGATGTCGGGGGCCGCAAAACGGGCGGGTTCGTGGAAGATGAGCGAAGAGCAACTGCTTGGGTAACCGATTGTTATCAAGCCGAGCTAGGTGCCCAAGCCACTCCAAGCGTCTTCGCTGTACCATGCACGACAGTGGAGTAGGGTCACCCCACTGTGTGCGTAGTTGCTCCGATGTAATGTGCTGCTCCCACTGGCGGCCGCGCGAAATGCCAAGGATTGACCGTAGGTTGGCGTGATGGAACCTGTCCAGCTTGTCCAAGTCCGACTTCAATGGGGTCCAACACTCCGAGCCATACAAAACCGTGGTGAGAACACATACCACATACAAATGCCGTCGAGTAGGCAGGTTCAGGCTCTGATCATGCAAAATCCGCCGAAGACAGCCAAAGGCCCTGGCACCCTTCGCAAGGCGGGTCAACTCCTCTCCCGACGGTGGCTGCGTTAGCGAGTGCATGATCTCCCGCTGGGGGATTTGCTGGAATACCTCTGCATCGTAAGTACTGCAGACATTCAAACACACACACACACACACACACACACACACACACACACACACACACACACACACACACACACACACACACACACACACACACACACACACACGTAATGACTTTGAACATGCCAGTGTCTTACGTCACTGTCCCGTTATGTACATGTACATGACGAGCACAATAATTATTTTTTTGGCACCTACATGAAATGTATGATCAGGGGATGGCCCACGCTTGGTAAAAAAAAAACAATGAGAAGTTGCGTACAAATCATGTACAGACAGACTATGGACTCGAACATAACAGAGTGGAAAACCGGAATCCGAGAAAATGATAACATACAAAATCATAAAGGGGGGGGGGGGGGGGGGGAATGAAGCAGAACAGTAGCGCACTAGCCAAACACACCACTACTGGCACCAGTATCGTAGTGAGTACTACAATTAGGGCGCGCTCACACTGCGACCAAAACCAGCGTCCATGCGGCCATGCGGCCAAGTTGCATGGCAACGGCATGAACTTGACCAAAACGTCGCGGCCACGTTTCAAATCGTGACCGCGACCCCCGGAGGGGGGTGCCACGACCAGTCCATCCTCAAGCGTGCAAAAAACATATCTCTGCCACTAATCGAGACTTACACTGATTTTTGCGCTTTTGGGCCCAAATAAGTCTTGATGACGGCAAAAAATAATTGTCAACTGAATACGGAAGTGAACGAATTTGGTCGAAAGTGTCGAACCACCTTCATGACGAGTAACCGTTTGTGGCCACTGTTTGTGAACTTGGAGCTTGTTATGGTGTGTGTTGGCAGGAATTTTTTTATGGCGATCAGGAAACGTTTTTCACATCGAAATCAGTGGTTACCCTTTGAAATTGAGATGTTCAAACAGCGAATTTTCTACGTCGAAATGAAGTTGGAGCACCATCGAGTTTGATTATTCCGATTTCCTTGGTGGGCTAAGGTAAGGGTAATTAACAGCTAGACATAAAAATCTCACCTGTTCACGCCCTGTATAATCCAACTTCGACCTTCAAAGTGGGCGTACTCAAGCAACATAAATTATACATGCCGTATACATAAACCTTTGAAGGGAGCATGAAAACACGCAAACGCATAGCTGTGTATACATGTACATTGTAGACCCTAGTTTGTGTTCCTCTGTGTGTCTCGGTGTGTCGTCAATGCTGTATTCGACAACCGTAAGCATAAGGAGAAAGTTGCCGCTGTACGCGCTCTTGTGTGTAGTATGTGTGCCGCGTTCAGTTGCTGTCTAGTATGAGATATCGGTACATGTAGCTGGGCTGGTGGTGCGTATTGCCTTGATGTGGATCACCTAACTCGTGGCCTTCTAAAGCCTGTCGAAACGCATGCCGTTTCAGATGTATGGTCTCGTGGTGTGTGTGTGTGTGTGTGTGTGTGTGTGTGTGTGTGTGTGTTGTGTGTGTGACTGTGTGTGTGTGTGTGTGTGTGTGTGTGTGTGCGTGTGTGCATGTGTGCGTGTGTGTGTCAAAATGCATGCCGTTTCACATGTATGGTCTCGTGGTGTGTGTCTGTGGTAGGAACCGGTGGATTCTGCTCGAAAAGGTGGCAGATTCTGCTCGAAAAGCAGTGAAATTGGCAGAACCATACAAACCTTATGGCGGGCAATTCCTCGAATTCTGCTCCATTTCTTTGTCCACATACCAAACATGCATGAAACTTACCAGAAAAAGTACCGAATTCTGCCAATTTTCTGCCGGCAGAATCCGCCGGACCCTAGTCTGTGGGGGGGGGGGGGGGGTGTGCGTGTGTGTGCGCGCGCGCGTGTGTGTGTGTGTGTGTGTGTGAGTCTGTCGCGCTCACAATATCTCGTTTTCTGCTTATGAAGCTACATGACTATATGTATGTGTTATTTGTAGGAGATTACAATGTAGAGGTGATTGTCTGCTTTGCGTTCCTCTCTGCTTGGCCTGCATTATCAATTTATCAGTACTGGTTTTTGCTCTTCACACGTACACGTACCCCCCCCCCGCACACAAACAAACATACACACACACACACACACACACACGCACACACGCGCACGCATGCTTATGTATACGGTTTCAGTTTGAAAAATGCAAAGTGTCCTGTACATGTGTGCGTCTGATGCATTCACACGAACTTCAACGGTCTATGATGCACGCGTCACTTCTCCTTTGACTCTGAGTTTGAGGAAAGAAAACCAAAGCTTATCAATACAATCACATACATGTGTACAAACTTTTAAAAGTGTGTGAATGTACAACGTACGTTTGTCTTGTTTATGCTGTGTGTCACTTTGCTCTGGGCATGGAAATTCTGTCGTATTTGTGAATTGTCGTTATATACGCAGTGGTTATTAGAGAAGTTGACTGTGTGTGAATGTACAAAGTACGTTTGTCTTGTTTATGCTGTATGTCACTTGCTCGGCCACCCGTGTTGCGTTCTATCTGTTTCGGCTATTGCTACTGCACTGTTCTAGCCAGAAATTATTGTTGATAGGGAAACCGAGTGCGAACCTGGCTAGGCTTTGTTGGTGAGGTACTCTCATATGTGCGTATCCGTGCTCGTTTGTATTCCTCCGACGGTGTGGCACGTGCGCGCACACACATGTGATGTATGCGAAGTGTATCCGGCATGTATGAACAATGTGTGTGCATCCGCGGCACGCATGTTTGACATGTTTGTGCTCCACGTGTGCATGTAGGATCTAAACGTGTGTAACGCAAGCGTGTGGGGCACGCCCATTACGTCTGCGGCACCGTGACATGGCCAGTATGTGATGTCCGACACGGGTGTGCAGGAGTGGCGCGTGGGCGTGTTCGCAGTGTGCACGTCTATACTCCAGCGTATTGTCCACTTTCCTGGTCCCAGGAGGGTTTTGGATCTGTGGAAAACACGTGAACTGAATACAGTGGAGTTAGTTTGAACTCTTGTGTGCTTTCTGTGCACAGGTTTATCTACGGAATTGAGTATGGTCAAGAAATGCGTCTGAAAAACCTGGAGCACCATCGATTTTGCCATAACCATTACTCGAATGTCCGAGAGCAGGGTCGAGGGCAACCACATTGTCGAAAATTACACCTGTTCACGCCCTCCTTTCAGGTTACTGGCTCGTTTTCGCCGACTGCTCTGAATCGTACGAAAAATTCAAATGTTCTCCGCCGAACGGCACCATCACAAAGTCTTTCGGATCATTTTCGATATGCACCTCGCGAACATACCACCTTCCTGCACCCATACACCACAAACAATGCATGCTCCATTCGACGAGGTGGGTGTCATGAGTGTTCTTTCACGTCAGTCGCCGAAAGTCATTTCAGGGTGAGAATCGTTCTCAAGAAAAAGATCGCAAAAATCAGTGTAAGTCTCGATCGAACGCTTGAGGATGGACTGGACTTGGCGGCAACATGATCGTAGACGTGAAGCGTATTTGTGTACAACCTGGCCTGAAGTATGTTCAATTTCTCAAATTCCGGTGTGTTGATTCATGAACATCGGCGGTTGTCGATGTCACCTCGACATTTGCACATTTTTAAAATTTTGTAGTTGTGGTCCTGCACGCACGCACCGCCATAATATGCATTCTTTGGCCTTTTTGGACGATGTCGATTTTGTTTTTGTAGTTGCTTCGTTGTGATCGGGTCAGTGACCAATTTCTACAGTGTACTCGTTCAATACGATGGCTTTTCAGTTTCGGAAATTATCTTTCTCTACTTTTCTGCGATGATGGAATGCCATACCTCAAGACATTTCAGTTACATATCATCGGAAAATACAGTTCTCATCTCGGCAACAGACGAAAGAAACCACTACCGGAATTTCCACTGCACTGGCACTTGCTCTGACCACGAGGTCAGGAAAGCGAAAGCGCTTGGATGTCAGCGGCAGTCCCTCAAGAGTCCAAACCTACCTGATTGTATGAATTATTTTCGTCGACTTCAAGAATACGAGCCACGAGGCACTTCCTCCAACATGCAACATGCGAAAAATTACATCCAAAACGGGCCACAACTTTATTAGGAAACGCACGGACTCTTTTGGATACGAACT
Source organism: Sycon ciliatum (assembly GCF_964019385.1). NCBI lineage: Eukaryota > Metazoa > Porifera > Calcarea > Leucosolenida > Sycettidae > Sycon > Sycon ciliatum. Next base: position 23,420,473 of record NC_088648.1, read on the forward strand.
GCAATTCGTAAAGTTTGTGTGACAACTTCACGTCTACGCGTGTACGAGGCCTAGTGTGAGCACGACTCCCACGTTTCTGCGTTTTGCTGACGCATGGACGCGTGCTCATGGTCGCAGTGTGAGCGCGCCCTTAGGGAGGTTTCGCTCTACGTAATTACGTATGAAAATCCGTATGTCGTACGCGCCGGGGAGCGAGGGCAACTTTCATACGTACATGTAAGTCTCTCTTCGGATTTGTAGGAAAGCTCTCCTACGCTGGGTCCTCCGTAGGACTTTTTGAAATATTTTTCGCATTTTCCGGATTTATCCAGGGCTAAGTTCAAGCCGCGCGAAACACAAGGTACACACACCGTACACCACATACAAAATAAGGCTGCGTTTACACGACAACGCTGGGGCCGAAAACGCAACGAAATCCTTTCGGATCCATGGTTCATAAAGGGCGCGCTCACACTGCGACCAAAACCAGCGTCCATGCGGCCATGCGGCCAAGTTGCATGGCAACGGCATGAACTTGACCAAAACGTCGCGGCCACGTTTCAAATCGTGACCGCGACCCCCGGATAGGCCTAGCCCAAATTTGCTCGGGGCGCTTCGATATTTTGCCGGCAAAATTTGCCCGATCACTTTCCATATTTTGCTTGGCATTGCCTTTCGTTTCCGATATTTTGCTCCATTTTGCTCCTGCTTTGTGGCAAAAATGGCTTCGAATGAACCGTCTACTTTGGTAAAAGTGGATGGTGACTCTGACGAGGAAAGCAAAACTTATAATGGTGTCAGTATTACGGATGTTGGAGCATGATTTCAAATTTATGTACCCCTGACAACCTGCACGAGCTATTTCAGCACGACGTTGGCCCAATGAAACCAACGAAATTTGAATAAAATTACCAAAACACACCCGGATCCTCTGTAAATTCGATATTTTGCTCGGAATTTGCCAGCAATTTCTTTTTGTTGGAAAATTCGATATTTTGCTGGAAGAATTGCCGGCAAATTTGGGCTAGGCCTACCCCCGGAGGGGGGTGCCACGACTTGGCGGCAACATGATCGTAGACGTGAAGCGTATTTGTGTACAACCTGGCCTGAAGTATGTTCAATTTCTCAAATTCCGGTGTGTTGATTCATGAACATCGGCGGTTGTCGATGTCACCTCGACATTTGCACATTTTTAAAATTTTGTAGTTGTGGTCCTGCACGCACGCACCGCCATAATATGCATTCTTTGGCCTTTTTGGACGATGTCGATTTTGTTTTTGTAGTTGCTTCGTTGTGATCGGGTCAGTGACCAATTTCTACAGTGTACTCGTTCAATACGATGGCTTTTCAGTTTCGGAAATTATCTTTCTCTACTTTTCTGCGATGATGGAATGCCATACCTCAAGACATTTCAGTTACATATCATCGGAAAATACAGTTCTCATCTCGGCAACAGACGAAAGAAACCACTACCGGAATTTCCACTGCACTGGCACTTGCTCTGACCACGAGGTCAGGAAAGCGAAAGCGCTTGGATGTCAGCGGCAGTCCCTCAAGAGTCCAAACCTACCTGATTGTATGAATTATTTTCGTCGACTTCAAGAATACGAGCCACGAGGCACTTCCTCCAACATGCAACATGCGAAAAATTACATCCAAAACGGGCCACAACTTTATTAGGAAACGCACGGACTCTTTTGGATACGAACTGCAATTCGTAAAGTTTGTGTGACAACTTCACGTCTACGCGTGTACGAGGCCTAGTGTGAGCACGACTCCCACGTTTCTGCGTTTTGCTGACGCATGGACGCGTGCTCATGGTCGCAGTGTGAGCGCGCCCTTACACGGTACGCGGAGCAAAACGTAAAAGTTGTACACGAAAACGGAAGAAAACCAAAACGCTGGCCAAGGTGGAAGAATTTGAAAACGGAAATGTTCTGCCGGATATATTGGGGTGTGTAAACAGTCGAAACGGTGTGCTGGCCTCGTTTTCCGTCACGTTTGTTTCGTTTTCGGCCGTTTACACGGATCCGACAATCCAAAATTTTTTTTTTACAATTTTCGTCATGTGACGTGTGTTGTCGTGTGCCTGTTTTCAACCATTACTTGAGTGTGATTGGTGCTTCCACGGCAACACTTGGCACATGACGAACTTTGGCGGATCCTTTGCTCTCGTGTAGACGCTTGAAAACGGTACAAACGGAGACCACCTCGGATCAGCTTTGATCGTGTAAACGTACGAAAACGAAAAAAGAAATGCGGGACTGAAAACGGAAAACTGGCCGTGCGTTGTCGTGTAAACGCAGCCTGAGATGGAAACGCGGTTTCGGTTCGTAGTGTATGCGGTGGGCGCATGCAGCCAACTCGTCTCCAAGCAACAAGGCATATACATTTTAGCAGTCGCGGAGAAATCACGTCGAGCGAAACCCAACAGCTCTGATTTTTACGTATGAAAATTACGTGCAGTTCCTACGTAATAACCCGCGACTGCTAAAATTTATATGCCTTGTTGCTTGGAGACGCGTTGGCTGCATGCGCCCACCGCATGCACTACGAACCGAAACCGCGTGTTTCCATCTTATTTTGCATGTGTTGTACGTAATTCCGTAGAGCGAAACCTCCCTAGTGCCACAGTGTGTATATTGATGATTATAATTATTTTAATGGTGAAAATAAGAAAGACAAAATGTTACGAGTTATGACTACATGTAACTGTCCACCAACGTAACCAGATCTCATACAGTCAGCGAGTGCGACAAAATGGCACAGAACTGACAAGGAGTACTGAGACATTCGGCGACCTGACACCTAGCTCCAACACTTCTCCAAGGCGCAAACCAACAACCTTCCAACTTGGAAGGCTCAGGTTCGAAAAGGTCCAAGAGGGGAAGGAAAGCGCGACGAAGAAGAGCACGAGCTATGCATCACGGCAGCAAAGAATGCCGAAAGTTACTGGATGATGACGAAACTAGTAAGACTATTGGACATACCGGCCTTACTACAAGTCGACGACGCAAAGCAACAGACCACCCAACTTGGGAGGCTCAAGTTTATGTAATAAGCTTTGTTGCCGTGATGCGTAGTCCGTGTTCTTCTTCGTCGCGCTTTCGTTCCCCTTTTGGACCTTTCCGAACCTGAGCCTTCCAAGTTGGAAGGTTGTTGGTTTGCGCCTTGGAGAAGTGTTGGAGCTAGGTTTCAGGTCGCCGAATGTCTCAGTACTCCTTGTCAGTTTTGTGCCATTTTGTCGCACTCGCTGACTGTATAAGATCTGGTTACGTTGGTGGACAGTTAGTCATAAAATTAATGTAACTCGTAACATTTTGTCCTTCTTCTTTTCACAATAATTTATTTGGCTCACCATCCGAGTTTTTTTTTTTTTTTTTTTACGATGTTGCAAGCCTCTTTTACGGGCAAAAATTAACACAATGTATTAAAATGCAATACAACATACACTGGAGAAGAAATCAGGAAAATAAAATATGAGCTCAAAAATGGAACGAAAAATAGCAAATAGAATCAAAACTCACGATGGAATCAAACTCACGATGGAATCAAACTCATGATGGAAACTACAAAACCCAATGAGTTGGAAAACCAACCACAGAATTAGATATTGGGAATAGAGTCAGACACAACAACGACCGAAATCAGTACACCAATATGTCCTACAAAAAACAAAGGAACAAGAAAAACAAGAAAGACGAAGTACAAAGAATCCCCCCAAAAAAAGAGGGGAGAACGGGATGAAAGAGAAAAGAAATAATTATTATTTATTAAATTTTAACGGCCTAATTTATACACTATCCTCCAGAAAACAGCTTCGGAGCTGGATAGGCCTGGGTGGATAGAGCTAGTTACATTTGTATTTAGCGGGATAATGCTAATGGCAATGGCAGAAAAACTGTATCTTAAGGCTACTTACATGTACAAGTTTAAAGCTGTCTTTCCTCTGTAATGCCTGCAATTCACCAGCAGTAGTAAGTATGGAAAAATGGCTTGGTTTGGGCAGTATTGTGCACGTTTCGTAGTTCTACGTAGACGGCATGGAAAATGCTAGAAAATCATGATCATAATGCTAATTTTATGCTGCTATTGCTTTATAATGCCAACAAAACCGCAATAGTATGCATGGAAAATAGTTTAGTTTGGCCGCCCTCCCACCATGGCCAATGCACTAATGCTACATGACTGTACAAACATCAGCAGCACCCACCCCACATTTGACTTGTAGTGGCCAAAATTTCCATATTTTGAGTATAACGCCACTTTTGTGGAAATGTAGTGTTATAATGCTAGCATATTGCTCGTTGCAAATCACACACTATAATACTACTTATAATGCTAGCATTATCCGCCCAGGCCTAGAGCTGGATAACGCAACCTTGGATTTGGACTTCTTCGAAGTTGTACTACCGTATTTCCCCGAAAGTTAGTTCTCCCCAATGACTAGTACCCCCTATAATTTTTTTTGAAAGTCGCTAAAGCCTCTTGTATGGGCAAAGCAAAATAAAAAGAAGAAGAGAAGAAAAACTAACCTAAAAAGAAGAAGAAACTAAACTACTTCAAGTAAAAAGGAGCACCCATTTTGTTAAGCCAGGGGCTGGCTCACGCCTGGCATGAAAATGATAGATTGAGAACTTCTCAGAAATTAAACATGATAACAACTGTCTAGCTGACCACCAGCTGTGCCTCTGCTCGGACCAGGTCGACAGGGGCATGGTCAAAGTGACGGCGGCGAATTGAGCGTGATCCACGGACACAGCGAATAGTAGACCTGGCTAGCGAAAAGCTTAGCATGCATCTGAGCCAACACACCATCTGTCTGTACGGCGCATGCCTCTTCACGGCTAAAGCACTTGCCAGCCTCTTTACCGTGATGGCAGCTTCGTGGCCCATCCCCCCGCAGGAAGAGAAGACCAGAGTGGTGAGGAAGGGGTGAAGGAACCATGCTCGACGTGGAGAATTCTCTCCCCATACGCACGCTTCTTCTCCCCTTCAAAGCTTCGGTACAGAGAGGAGAGGGATCTGGAGCGGTAGCTTGACGCATGGGGATAGAACACCCTTGTATCAAAGAATGCGTTTCTGCTATCCGTCCACTCTCAGGTCAGCGCGGGCATCCGGATCGGTGTTGGCGGTGCGTCGCTGGAGGACCTCACCGGTGAGAGGTTGGAGCTTCAGCTCCACCTCAACGTCACAATGCACCTCCTTCATACATGAGGCGATAAAGTCGGTAGGATCGTTGTGACGCATATGGATGAAGCCGGAGAATTTACAAATCTGCGCATGATCCACCGAGTAGCGTGCTCCACATGGGCAAGAAGGCGGCAGGTTGTCCAGTGGCTACCAATATCGCATGCGCACGTGGTCATGGAAGTCGGACTTGACGTCGAAGCAGAATCCGTGCTCAGCCACCGGTATTGTTGTGAGCGTGCTGGAGGCTCCCTTCTCTCTTGCCAACGCCATGGCCCGTTGTTGCGGCTCGGGCAGCCGAGACTGGATTTCGTTAGCCTTGGTGTCGAGGGTGGCGCGGTGACGCTGTTGCACGGCAGTCTTTGCTTCATGGTCTTGTCAGATGCTCCCTATCAGGTCCGAGCCGCCTGTGGCGATCTGGGTTGCAAGATTAGCGGTGCACTCAACCGATGCCGTGTTTTTGCGGGAGGAATCGATGACGGGGTTGTCCAACGACAGACCTCCATATCGAGCTGGAAGCGCAACCATATCCATCTCGACGTCACTGGCCTCATTCTTGGTCAGGGCGGGAAACAAATGGCTGCGAATAGCACTGAGCAAGGGATCCATATGAGTGCCCATTGTAGGCATGGTACGCTGAAGGAAGGTCCAACGATGTCGGAGGCCAAAGACATAGCCAGCAAATGCAGCATGGGGTTGTGTTGCGGCAATGTCGGCGAGGCGGTCCACTTGTGCTGTCCATGCATCAACTTTCGAGTCGAGGTACCTCTCGATGAACGCATTTGAGCCTATGGCTGCACCCAGATGACGCTGTCCAGCTTTGTGGGCCAGGTTGTCACCATCACCGGCTATCTTGCCCTATAAAAAATACACTTTCCACTGCCGAGGTTATCACCCCAAAAGACAGTTCCCCCCGAAAGATAGTAAGTTCAGCGTTTGCTTGTGAATGTGGTATTCCTCTTGCATAACAGCCTGTCACTCTGACGCACTTTACTCGATTTGCTGTGTGATGCCATAAGCACCCTTTTCGCATCTGACGGCTCATATTACTGTATTGTACTTCCACAAAGCTCCCAGTCCACATCATGACAATGATCTGAGTCCTTTATTCATGACGATTATCTATTCTTTTGGTCTTTTTGGTGAAGCATATAAAAGTATTGGCTGTTTTCACCAGCATCCTGCGAGCATACGCTAGAGCATAATCTGGTCATTTCCCGAGCATAATCGGTCCTGGAGTACGGCATGCTCGTGTGGGTGAGCGCTACACCCACCACCTTATTACTATTATTTATACTATGTTCACATTCCCAGCTCGAAAATAATAAAGAAAGACAATGATACTGAGACTAGGACGAACGTGACAACTATTGAGCAGGGGCTGCAGCCTGGCTCGCCTCACTGCCATCCAACGCCGTGGGTTTCGCCTAATCGGTGATGGAGCCTACCTCCTTAGCTTGGACATCCGCAGAATGGTCGGAGCACTCTGCTTTCTATAAAAGCTCCACTTTTCAACTGGCCAGACATGCTTCTCACCCTTCTTCCATCCAAGCGACCAACAAATCACGCCATAGCCAACGCACACAACAGCATCCCTCAGACCAGTTTCAGCTCACTTCCACTCTTCCGCGCAGAGCACGGAATGATGTCCTTTGGTCCTTCCCTGGCACTGTTTTGGTGGTTTGGAACCAGCGTGCGTTCTGCTGAACCAGCCAAGGAAAGGACTGCAGACGTTCACAGAGAAAGTCAACGCCCACCTGCACCTTACCAGCTGGGAGTGGGCAACGGACAGGCTATGAACCAAAGAAAAAGACGAAAAAAGCTCTAACTCTGTTCCGTCCTCCATTCACTTCTTTGACTCTCTGATATTGTGCATACTTTTCCCCGTAATCCCCAGTTATCCCCCCCCCTGCGTATTTTCTGTATTATTTTGTTTTTGTGGTTGCAATGAATCCGAGACCCTATAGTCAGTCAAGCTGTCCCGCCTCAATAAGAAATTTCAGCCTTTTAGTCCTATCGCTCAATCCACTGCTCTTATCCAATACCGGTACTCCCCCATTGGCAACGTCGAGCACAAAGTAGAGAAAACTGACGATCTAGGGAAGCACACCGACAACTCGTCTCGAAACGTATCCCTCTAAATGGTAGAATGCCTGTTTCTCTTGCATGTAAGGGCTGTTCCCATGGCAAACGGTTGCATTTCAAGAGGCTGCAATTCTTTCCGCCTCTATCTGCTCGTTGCTTTTGCATGAAACTACATGTAAAAGTTTAAAAACCCTAACTGTTGATCCCTTGTTTCAGCATGGACCGGCGAGTTTATCAGGCCTGTGACTGACATCAAGCGTTCCAAACATGGGCATGGTGGTTACTCTAGAAGGAGCGAGATCAGTGGGGCGGAGAGATAGCTAGCCACAACCCGCATGTTAGTGTTGAGGTGGCCACTTTGTCGTGCACTGGCCACACACGCAAGAACTCTACTGGTGAGCATGTCTTGCTTCCGCGCTAGCAGCAGCCAGGCGAATCTCCTTGTCACCGGTCTGATGCAGCGTAGGTGGAAGAAACATGTTATCTAACTCCAGGTACGCATTTTTCCGGGTGAAAACTAGTGGCTCACCTACTCATCATACATGTACATGTAGGTGATGGTATACTGTCGGCGAGATCTAGGGTCTCATAGCCGAGTGCTGGACATGAGCTGCACCAGCACACACATACATGTACATGTAGTTACAATGCACTTTATAGATGATCGGTAACAGTCGGCATTGGAATTGTAATTCCGATGACCATGAGATGTTTCGGTATGGTGCGGATGAGTGTGAGTATACTCTAACAGGATCCACGCTTGGTGAGTAAAAGCAACTACATTGTACACATACATTGCTCTTGCCCAATTTGGTCAAGTATTGATGCGCGGTTTCACAGTGCTCGCTCGGTATCAACGGCTATCGGACACCGTTGTCCACATGCACAGTGACACTGGCAATGCGAGCAGACCAGATCGAACACAGATCCAACACTGACCTGTGAAGCGAACTGCGCCAAACATACCCTACCCTGCTGTAATACTAAGCACACCAAGCATTCTCCCTTAATGCCACCAGTTCCCAGTCTGCATGAGCACGCTCTCCGACCCAAGGAGTCCCCTTTCGAGATCAGAGCCTGCATGCGGTTTCCAAAGCAAAGACGATGTTGGAGGTCAACATTTCCCCTTCATTACATCAAGTTCCTTGAAACAGGAGCTCTTTTAAACTTCTAGCAGGATACGGGCAAAATTGGTTTTCACACAAAAGAGGAGACGCTGACAGTCATAGCTCACAGTTCAAAAATTTAAAGATCATGAGTAGTTTTTATCGAACCCAAAATATGCAGGATTGGAAGGAGAGAACCAATTATATCCATATCAGAACGACTAAAGTAACACAAAGTCATTGAGAAATTAACAGCAGCCGGATATTGACCATTGCAAATACATTTCACGAGATTGCACGGCAAGGTCGGGCGCAGTTCTTGTTGGGTTTGTGTATGTGGGTTTATGTGGATTGAGAATTATTTTTGCAGCGAAGAGACCACTTGGATTGAAGATGGTGTGTGCAAGGTTTTCCATTTAACCGGTTTGTATAGATGCGACAATCCTCGGGATTGGTGCTAGGTATTATTTGCTTCTACATGTACATGTACGTCAACACATCCGGTGTGATTGGTTGACGGTTTGCTATTCAACCCATCCGAGTTGAGACTTTCGCTACCATTGCTTCGTACAACTAACCAGACAATCCGGTGAATAGTGTCACTTTGTGCGATAGCTGTGAGTTATAAAAAGTGAAGAATTCCTGTGACAGGAGGCGTGAGAGCACACGTGCTCGTGCTGTTCTAGCATTTCTGGATTAGCTGGATGGATGATAGAAGGGGTCCACATGGCGACAAGCAAGGTGTGATACTGTCTTTGAATAACCGTTAACGGTGCTGACTTGTGATACAACGATCCAGACCCGATGTTAGGTGTCCAAATCCTCTCTGTATACACGCAGAGCAAGTTATGGCGGCGCGTATGAAACAAACCTCATATACAGAACACTAGCTTGTGTTCTACCCGTCATCAAAGCCAGGACGGCCGCTGAGGCTGCTACAACTAGTACAAGCAATTATTGTGCCGCTTTTAATGCCACAATCTAGTTCGTTGTTGTCGCATTGTAACCCAGCCAGGGATCCCTTGTCTGCTGTATATGCAAGCTACATGATGTAACGTAACATCTCTTTTGCTAGATCTTCATATTCCTATCATGTACACAATCCGGGCAAAGCCTAAGACTGCATCAAACACTGCGATAGCTTGTACATGTATCCTACAAGTTAGCTTTCATGAAGAAAATTAATGGTGTACTTTTCTGGTAACTGGCAGGGCTGTGTTGCTCCCATAGTGGTGAGAGATGCTGCCTGAAGACGCAGACATGTTTGCTGACAGGGTTGAGAGGTTGGAGATCAAGAATTTCTCGTCTATGGAAAAATAAGTCGACTTGATGTAAGCATGGACTCGGATGGAGAGCCAAGGATAAATTTATAGAAAGGAAGGAGGACCAAGGAACTACAAGTTACCCTCTTATGTTATCATGATTATAACTTAGAACCTTCCAAGTTGGAAGGCTGTTGAAGTGCGCATCCAAGATGTGCTAGAGCTGTTAGCCAGTTAGTTGTAGAACGTCAGTACCGTCGGTCGGTGTCGTTCAATGTTATGGCATGAGCTGATTGTTTAGTAACTGGTGGTGTTAGTGGACATTATAGCGTATCTTGTAGTTCCTCTGTCCTTTTTCTTTTCAATAAACCTCATGTAAGACAGCTTATTTTCCTGTTTGGAGTGGCAATAAAAATATACAACAACATTACTTCTAAATCTTTATGCACCACAAAATATTGGTCCCTGATGAAATCGCTGCTTTTACTTCTTGGAAGCATTTGTCGTGCGAGTCAGTTATACATTTCAGCAAAGCCTTCCTACCAGATCACGATTCACCAGTGCCTCATTCTCTATCAACCTGTCACTCACCCACAACTTCCCCTTCCTCTCCCCACTTCACTTCGTTCCGAAAAAGGTCCTTTCGTACACCAGTAAATACGCTGCCCACACTGTTGGGGTCCCTACCTCGACCAAGTACCCTTTATCAGTTAGTACACAAAGTCTCTGGAACGGTTCACTTTGAAACTGGGATTGGAAGGAGATTGCCGGTGTAGACGAACAGACATGAAGGAGATCCAGGGAAAGTAAACAAAAAAGTTGGATGTCATAATACAATTTTGATCCGCAATATTCCGTAGACAAGTGTTGTGGCTGCACTTCGTTTCCGATAGCAGTTTTCTGCGGTCAGATAGGACCATACAGCCGCTAAGGTTACATTCGATAATTGCGCCTTCAGCAATTTTATAATCGACTAGCAACCTCGAGGTCGGAGGCTGTGAAGAGATGTCAATCGCCACATACGGATGCCACATCACATTGTACCCCTGACACTACCGGTTTACGCGCACAGAGCATGTATCTAGTTGGCCAAAATCTCCTGACACCGTTTAGAAAAAGCTTTGCTTTCAGGTCATTGCAGGGCTGCTGGACCCGCTACCACCGTCAACAACTGTGATGAGATACGCGAGATCGCGGAGGAAGATGTGAAGTGGCTACCCCCGCAAGCAAAGTTCACCACCTGGAAATTGCTGTGGCTGTAGGAAAGCTTGTGTTAAAGCATTGGTGTAGTTAGACGAGTAATGCTGGCACTGGCTGTGGCTCCGAGATGGAGCAAGCTTCAGTGTCAAATGTGTACTCATGCAGTGTTTGTCGGTCTCTTGTCTTGACCCTATTGCTAGCCAAGCGTTTGGAGGTACATCGTACACACTGCCGCACGGAAGACACCGATGCTCTAGCGCTGCCAGCCTCGCAACCCTGACCAGCCAGACGAGGCACGTCCTGCAGCAGACATTCTTTATTCGCTGTCAAACCCCTGCATATTGAAGTGATACAGGCCCAGAAAAACATGTTACCTTGCTTTCTACAGCCACAAGGCCAGATGCCAGAGAGACGGGAACAGCGATACAGCACTCCTGCTAGTAGATATTTGGGAATTAATATAAGCACAGTGCCTTATGCACATGAACATCCCCAAGAACGGGTACCAATCCATATACATGTATCACCTAATTTTGATTACTTGTACGGTTTCTCCTTGCTAAAGTACATTGCCCCTTTGCAGCTTTTAACAGCCTAAAATAATGTCATTTGCATTCTGCAGCGACTCTGCCCAAGAGAGTTCGCCCTGACCCTTCTGACCTTAGTTACATGTACATGTATCATTGTATGTACGGTACGTGCATGTACCGCATGGATATGGGCAGTCAAACAATCTTGTGCTGTCCTGTCCAAGCTGCGCCTCCAAACAATGATTTCTGAGCATTGCATTCCTTTCTGGACCTGGCACTAGACAAAACTAAAGGCATTTTGGGTGTCTTCGCTAGGTAAGGAACATAACACCTCAGCTCCGGAGCTTTCATACGTCATAATGAGGCGCTTGGTTTGTGCTTGAACTATCGCTGTATCGATGCAATAACAGGGCCTGCTAATCTAAAGTCAAACCTGTCGTAGCCTGAGAAACACCAAGGAAATTGAAGAAAACCTTTAACACTGTCAACTTGCCCTCAACGTCACAGGAATAAGCTCAGCGTTAATGTTCATGCATGTCTCGCAACTGATGTTACCCGCAATATGCTCAAAAGGTTACTGAGCTTTGCAAGTAGAATGCAAGACTATAGCTTACCACCAAAACGTGCAGGTTCACCATCACAGGTGATTTGTAAATCGTTAGCGCATTGTCAATGCTGACAGTAATTGGCAGAATCAGCGGAGAAAAGGCAAAGCTGAGAGTGTAAAAAAACTAATCACATATTGACTGAAGCGCAGGAGAGTGTGTGCGTGTGTGCGTGTGTGTGTGTCTGAGGTCTGAGGTGTGTGTGTGTGTGTGTGTGTGGTGTGCGTGTGATCAGGGGATGTTTGTCCCACCATTGAAGCACCAGGTAGGAAGAGAGCGCTTTTTGTTGTCTAAGCTACATGTCGGTTTCATACACTTTTCCAGCAACTGAAGGTGGCTGAAGTTTGACAGCATCCATGATCCCAAAGTTTGAAGGAAGTTGTAATGGATGGTGCCGGTTATGCGGAGCCAGGCATGCATATAACACATGCAGTTGAGCCTCGCACATTGCAGAGTTGAGTTGATGAGCGCCAGTGGTCCTGGAGTCATCTGGCCTTCCTTCACGGTCTAAGCGCTCCCAATGTGCTGGATAGTAGATTGCCCACCACACGTTTGGATAGTTGATGGCGTTCCTGGGCCGTGTGTCGACCACCCGCTCTTTAGCTCTAGCACAACAAATATATTCAAGATACAACCGATAAAATACAACCGAACCAATGCTGAGAGTATGGTTTGCCATGACTCTTTCTGCATACACTCAGTGCCTACACTGCCTACGTGTACATGTAAATAGAAGCCACTCCACTCGATTCGACTCGACTAAGAGAACGAACTGCAACCGGCAAATGTCGGTGATGTAGATGGCTTGCGAGCGCGCTAGGCCAACTGGGGCTCACGGCGACTTGCCGATGGTCATCAGCGCCAAGAGGAGTTATGTGCTTGCGCCTAGGACGTTCGATACGGCGAGGAGTTATTTTGAAGGTTTGACCTCCACCATGGCTACCATGCAGCTGTTGCTCTTGATAGGGCTTTCTGAACGCTCACATACATTGTACCGCTGACACAGTCCTGCCACTTTCGCTACCAGGGGATCACGCGAACACAGAATCTGGCTCACGTGCCCTCTGCGGGACGTCTCTTGGCCAAGTACTGAAGTAGTGTCAGCGCGGATTTTTGATCCAGCTTATAAAAAATATCCGCCGCAGAAGTCGCTGCCATCAGCTCGGTAATGACGCTGCTTCACGGTCAAGCGCTGAAGCAGCTCCGGTGACCACCTCTACACAGTTAGGTTCCCGTCGTGTGCGGCATTTCGAGAGTGAGTCCAACCCGCTGACAGGAGAAACAAGACGAGTGGCGGATAGAAAAGAACCTAGGCGCTAACGTTAGGGGTGTATCAACAGTGTCGGTTTGCGTAGCACTTGGTTCCAAGGACTTGTGAGCGTGTCGTTCCTGACCTGCGAAGTGCGAGTGTGAAGATTAGTTTGGACGTCAGATGAGGCATCCGTACGCAACGTACACGCAGTCCAGCGAGGTATAAAACCACGTATCGATACCATTAACGCCTCATACGTCCCGTCAGGTGTACGCGCAGAGCTTCAAAATTCCTGCGAAGTAGCAGCAGTGGCGGTGAAGGTATTGGCTTAGACAATTATACAACTAGAAGATCTAGGAGAGGTTTCAGCCGTTTGTTCATCTGCTCCTGTTCCTGGTGGTGGATGGTGTCTTCTAGTTCCTTTTCTGTTAGCAACTAAGCTAGGCTTTACTGGTAAGTTTATGTTGGCGTATATGGTTTTCACCAGCCAATTGAACAATAACAGGCATTACCTTTTCAGTTGTCCATGGAAAGTAGCTTTGCTCTCAGGAGATTGCGAGAGCCTTATCTTCTGTGGTATGGGTAGGAAATAGCTAAGCAAGTAAACAACTTCGACGTACAGTAGCTGCGTTGTGTACATGTGTGGGTGTTTTCTAGCTTCAACTAATAATGCCTGACCCACTCTTTAGATTCACACCTACAACGTACACCTGTTGTACAATCATGTACATGTAAAAAGCCTGAAGAATCCCTATACATGTGCCCGTCTATTCTGTCTCTACCTTATCCCCCTCATGGCTCATGATGACGTGTGTGGTTGGCATGATGTGTGACGGCTGTTTACAACAAGTAAGCTTATTAGGGTTTGCAAAGAACCTAGACTTGTGCCACATTAGAGCTTGCCCTCTGGACAAACATTCGTCCTCGTTCCAGCAAGCCCCTTGAGCTGATTAATCGATCTCCATGTGCGCCCTCTCTTAGTCATGTCAGCTTCACTGATACCTGCTGTGTGCTCACACTTCACTACTCTCTGTATAATAGATTCACGTGAGGAAGTAGGGATACCGTGCGGAGGAGATGGCGACCGCTGTGGTGAACATAATGGATTCGTGTGTGATAGTGGCTGGCTTACTGCTCATGGTGTCGGTCGGTACGATGGCAAACCAAGACGCACAGTGCCCAAAGGTAGGAGTTCTGATCCTGAGTACTTTTTATGTGTTGTGGATTCTTAACTTTGATGATTAGGCGTACAGGGCGTGTAAAGAAGGCCCAGGGCCCAGGGGATACTGGTTGAGGTTTGTTGTGCCAGGATACAAACATCCGTGTAATGTACCAAAATGCTCCCATACTTTAGTAATACTCATAGGGCCACTAATGGCACTATGGGGCCGAATTGGTGCTGGGACTTTGTGTGCATGTAGCCAGGCATGCATGTGAGCACACAGACTCCTTGAACGGTGAAACGATGGAACTTCCCCCTCTACATGATTGTACATGTAGGTTTGCATTTTGTAGATCTACATGACTGTGTATGCGTGGGGTTAGCACTGATATTTTGAAAAGATGCACCAGTTCTGGCAGTAGTGCAACATGTACAATCGTATCTTCTCAATGCGCTTTGATTCAAGCGCTTTTGGGGTTCAGGCCAGCAGCCAGCCATTCCATGCCATGCTACGGTTGCGACGGCAACAAACTGTCACGCAAATAATTATAATAAGGTGCTAAGTGTGGACGCCCTGTCAGCTCCAACATGAACTCTGCAACGAGTAAGGAGCGCATTCCGATCACACGATACGCCCGTTACCTGGACAAAACGGCCACGCGTAAGTAGCCCACAAACCCGTGTACGACTCGAGTCGCAAGCATTCCATGAAGTATTGTTGTTTCATACCCACCGTCACTCTTGTTCGTCTGTATCGGTTGTTGTGACTTACGTAGACGGCACAGTGTCTTGACTGGCTTCTCAGCCAGCTGCAAGTGTACAATGTAGGTTTTGCACAAGCAAAACTCACTGTTTCCGGCCTACAGCTTCGCACGCAAGACATCCTAATACTCGTAATAGTAATGCTTGGCGTGTACAGTAACACCATACGTCACGTTCCTGCGTGACAGAAAACCTTGTCGACACTCAGTGAAAACACGCTGAGATCTCGTCAAGAACTCGGTGCATCGTCATCGCTGCTGCGGTCAACGAATAATTTCAGAAGTAAGTTGTGTCTACCACAACGGGCCACCCAGTCAAGATGCGCTCTCGAAAGCGACCGATTGGATTACTTGCCTGTAAATGAGCATTGACCATGCGATGATGAGAAGAAATGGGACGGGGTCCTCAAGTCCAGGTTCTTATCTGATGTCCTCCATAAAACAGCAGGGGTGTAGGCTCTGGAACGCCTGCGAGTGTATGCAATGAGAAGGAATACGGGTGATAACGTTACGAGGTTCCCGATGTGTGACTCTACTCTGAGCCTGATTCATTCTGACCGGTGCAGACCACATGCTGAAAGCACTTTATACCGTAATCATATTGCATGGAAGTACCATGAAATGAAATTTTCCCAAACACGTACAGAGCGTCCCTGTCTCGCGCAGCTGGTTCAGGAAGCAGCTAAGCCCGGGGCTAGTTTGAACCTGCCGTACCCCAGTGGTCTGATAAACTAGATTACGATTATAATTCTAAAACATCTTCTGGATGGAGGTGAGTTTTGAACAAGGAACCTGTTTATGGCGGGTCAGGATGCACCTGGAGATGAGGAAATGGGTTGCAAGTACTTCATTACCACACGAAGAAGGGGAAGTATGCTCTGATCAACTCTGCACCTGTTGAAGTAGACAATATTCATTCCAATTATTAGTAGCGATCGGTTCCTCACAACAGCTAATACTTATTTTTATAGATCATAATATTATCAAAGACATAGTGTATCGAAGGCCATAGCGCCTACTGTACTTGTGCCATCACACTCTGACAAACTCCAGGAACCCGTCCCAGATGTGGATGACCAGTTTGAGAGCAGACCATTCAACCAAAGTGATATCTAAGGCATCAGTGGCCCTTACTTGTGGAACCCGAACCCGAAACAGAAAATACCCATAGAATATGAAAGTGCGCCATGCCCTCTCCAGGTTTCCTCTTTTTGAAGTCCTTCTGATGTCATGCCTAACTTTGGGGCCCAAGCAGAAACGTGCCCCCCCCCCTCCCCTCCACATCACTTCAAGCTCTGATCCCAGGCTGAAGATGTTAGCATTTTGCCTATCAATGGGCGCGCAAGTTTGCCTGAATGCTGCGCACTGCTTGCAAATGATTACACACTGTTTTGACCACTTGTGCCCGTACCTTGTCCAGTGAAAAAATCGGAATTTCCTCGCGTAATTCAACTGTCTGCTTCAGTACAAGCGCGACTGCGAGCACCTCACTTCGGGCACTAGGGGGAAAAGGGAAATCCTGAGTATTGTACCTCGTCGAGGTTGCATGTGTGTGTATGTGTGTGTGCGTGTGTGTGTGTGTGTGTGTGTGTGTGTGTGTGTTTTATTTTTATTTTTATTTTTTATACGAAAGTCCACTATATTCCCGAATATGTGCGAGAAGTGGTGGCGGGGCCAGGCTGCTCTGCCGACCTCAAAGGTGTAGGAGATAATTGTCATCACGGTCAATTGGCCTCGGGGAACCAACACTTGATCTTCACAATCATGTCCTGTAGGAATGGAAATACTCAGGGTTATGTCTTCAGTGCACACTGCACAGTGCTAGTTCCGCAGCCTGTGCAATTACTGTCAGCATTCACAATCATGTAGATCAGTATTGTAACAGGCACAATGGAAGCAGAAGTGCACAATACTAGTTTTCTGATTACGTGAAGCATACCTGTGCGGTGCACTGTACTTGTACTTTACCGTTCCTAAGTTATTATTATAACTCGTGTAACAGACCCAGCACTGCAGCACTGACGCTAATTACGCGTGCTTCGAGTGTAATAGGGGAATGTCTGCGCATTTTTAGACCTCCCGTCCTTGTTTCTTAGTACTTGCAAGTTCATGTACATTGTACATGTACATGTAGGTGCTCGGAGCTGCAAAGTCCATTGGGTCGCGTACGTCTTTGATGGTGGCCCTGCGTTAGCTGTGAACAAATCGTGCTGTCACCCCACAAGCTACTAACCTGATTCCAACGTTACCCTACATGGAAACCGTGTTGCGATTTGTGCGTGTAGAAAAAGTAGCGTTGTAACATGTTCGTTGCTCGTTTGGGAACGACACCATATCGCTGTTAGGTTAACAGGACGTCGCAGCCTTTGGCACCTAGTTGGTACACGCACCTCGCTGGACGTGTAAACATGAGAACTCGCAATCAAGGCGACCCGCTGTGACCCTTGGTATGATACCGACAACGGCCTCTTACTATTGCTCTTACTAATGCTAGCACTAGTAAGCATTTAGGATAGGCGATCAGTCGAGGCTCTGATAGTGTTAGGGTTCGACACATTTCCCCAAAGGCCTTAACAGCCATCTCAGCATGAACTCCCAGAGGGCGAACAACGCTATGCTTGCATCCTCCGTGCATGTGCAGCAACCCTGCAATCTGATCAAGCATCGCAGACACCTCACTCCTTAGTTAGCCTGCTCTTGCGCGGGACAGAAGGCAGCATGTCGGCGCGAGATGCGAGCGATAGTGGTGGCCTGTGGGCGCTTCATTTCCACCTCAGGTCATGTGCCGGCGCTCTCTAGCAAGCTTGTAAATTTGCGACCTTGTGAGACCAATGTAATGTCGTTCACGGTTCAAAAAGACCATGTATGCAGCTTACTATCACTAAACAATTCTCCTTTTATAGACTACATGGCTCATCGGTGATCCCGCCGATAGCCCCACTGCCAACGAATACACAAGCTGTTCAACCCTCCCAACTTACATGGTTTTTCAGGCTCACCCAACTGCACGGGAAATGATGGCTCTAAGCTCATCCATGTTGAAGCCCTGGAGTTGGTGCAGTCCTGGGCTAACCGGTCATTACGATTCCATTGTCTTCTTTGCATACACAGGCTGCGGGCGCTGCGGTTGCTAGCGCCTGTGTAGAGGGCTTGGAATTTGTTTCTTAGAAAATGCCTGATCGTCAACAAAACGAACATAATAATAATATTATGTTGTCCTCCTCACCCTCTAGTGTGCATGTGGATTCCAAGTCGCTGATGGCTTCAAACACCATTAATTGAATGTTTTGATGGAATAGCGCATTATCGCAAATCTAAACGTGCCACAATCACATGTACATGGAGGTTCAACCATATCACTTCATTACATACAAATGATACAATTTTGTACATGTGCACTGTATGATCTGAGCACCGCGAACATTCGTAAACAGCATTACAGGGCGCAAATAAATCTCTACCGACGTCTTTGGCCTTGTACTAGATCACTTGTATTGCAACCGAGGACGGTGTACCTGACACTGGAATATGTAGCGGACATGACATAATTGCAAACCCGGTTCATACTGTTTTCTTTGCTGAGGTTCATCTGTCACGGCGAAGTGCCCTTGGTCGTAATCAAACAATCGTGCGCTTCAGTAACAGTTCAGAATGTTTGCTTTGGACTCTGGTTAGCTCTACATGCATGTACATGCAGGGGTTAAAACAGGTTCCTCTGGATCGACGTTACTATCACGGTCTAATAGAAAATGGAATGAAGCCCCTTTACTGTACTAAACACCAATGATCCAGGCTGCCAACTCAGAATTTTCGTATACAATGCAGCTGGGTTCTGTAAATGGCATAGTGTGTATGCCTATGGCTATGGCACAGCTCTGTTGTAAAGTGTACGAAAGAATGATGCACTGACGACGGTACATTGGTCTTATGTACTGGTAGTAATGGCTGTGTTTGTGTCAGGTCCAGAGCCAGAGGTGCTCACGCCACTGATCAATGAAGTCGTCTGGGAAAGAAAGGCGAGGCCTTCCGAAAGGGTGTCTGATAACTCAAACTCTTGACTGCCTCTATTAGCCCATAGAGCTAGGGAAGGGGGAATGTGTCCTGTGATAATGAAAATTAATGCAATAACTATTAACATGTACATTTAGGTGCTGACTGAGCACTTGGGATCTTGCGGAGGAGTTCAAGCCATGATCCAAAGCTATAATTGAATAATATTATGGGTTTAGCTGCTGCGACTACGCCCTTCCGAAGAACGCAAAGAGAGACAGAAAATGAGAGTTTAAATCCGATCCCCAGTGCCAGTACCGAACACTAGGAAGAGTCTGTGCTGTCCGCTTGAAAAGCCGAAACCTTCCACATGGCAATGCGGCAGCGGGCATGGGGTTGTGCAGTGCTTGTTAATAGGATCATGGCACTTGGGCAAAGCCAGAGGCACTCTATGCATGTATTGAACTGCTATGCAGTATTGATGTAGTCCTAGGGTGGAGTATTGAGTGAAGTGTTTGCTAAGTAGGCATAAGTATCCTGCTTTTGTCCCACTAGGGGCAGTACAAGAAATCGTTTATAGAGTTTTCAAACAATAAAGCATTGTTGAAGCATTGCCTGATGATTTCCATTCTGTGAGGAATGAAACTACACACTGTAGTCAAATATCGCAGTATGCAGGGGCTAGGGCCAGCGAAGTTCGACCAATCTACTATCTAGGTCTACGTAATCTAGGTCTACGTATTGGCATTACAACCACGCCAAAGCACTATACAGTGAGCGACAGACCCAGCAGCGGAAACAGGGAAGCCAGAGAGGATGAGATAGGAATGGACGTTAATACGATGCAATGTACTGTGCTCAAGCTGCGGTATGCTGCTGGTGATGGGGATGAGAGGGAGAGTCGGCATACTAGTATTAATTCCAAAATGTCCCTCCTTATTAGCATCTGTGGTTGCTTCTGTCGACGGAAGGTATCCAATTGCATAATGTTGCCATGGAGATTAGGGAATGTTGAACAAACATGAAATTACAAATGATAGTCCGCGTAAGCAGCTCGCGTAGCACCCACTTCACGGTGGGTTCGTAGTCCGATGCTAGAATCCCAGTGCGCCAACGCCTTTCTACCGTACAGGAGCATTGCAGGCTAATAATTAGCTACCCCAGCCCTTGCAGACAGTGTAGGCGAGAACCCTAAGAACAACGTACATATACATTTACGTGCATCCTGAAAGACATTAGTGTTTACTCAAGGCAAATAGCTGGCTCCGTGGCGAGACGGTAGCGCGTCTGACTCCAGCTCAGAGTGTTTTATTCGAACTACATTGCATAATCAACATCAGGAATACTCAACCCCAATCAGAGTGTAAGTTTTTTTTCGGACGAGCAATGGGCGTTGGTCGCATAAAAGCGATGCCTACAAGGGGCCGACATAATTGCTATGTAAATCCAGAACTCCACACGATCCCCATGATGGATTTTGCTCCGGGGTGATGGTCTATCAAGTGTTCATCCAGTTTTCTCATGGGACACGTATCACTGGGGTAATTAGTGGGATAATGAATGTAAAGTACTAGTGTGCGAAGCAGTACAGTCAAATCTGCCGTTAGCGACCTCTGCTGTAGGCGACCATCTACAGTTAGCGACCGATTTTCCGTGCACCGACGGTTTCACATACAAATTGATCTGTCCAGAGCGACCATCTGCTGTGCGCGACCAGCGACCGCGATTTCATGCACGGTGGCTGCATTCAAATCTGCTGTAAGCGACCGCAGCCCACATAAGTCGTTCAGTCAGGTGCGAAACTGTACTTGCCAGTGTGCTGTCAACTGCATGCAAGGTGTGAAAATGCGCTGTCTTGCAAGTGCGCCCCAATATCCAATAAAATGATATGAAAAATCACATTATTCTCGTCGATTTGAGTACATGGAAGCATAATTATATGCATGCCCGGTATGCCGGATTTACCATACATCTGCCGTAAGAGACCATCTGCCGTAAGAGACCGCTTTTTCTTGCACCAAGGGGCGGTCGCTTACGACAGATTTGACTGTACCTGCATCATTTTATGAAATGACCAGGATCTAGTCATCTTTATCATGCTATTCAATGAAAAAAGCTTGCTAGCATTCATAGAATCCATTGCGTTGCGCGTCGAGTTGAGTAAGAGTTTAGACGTGACAATCCGCATGAATAAAGATCTGTATTTTACGTGTATCTCCTTGTCTCCTCCTGATCAGCTCATGATATTGGCAACTGAGACTCATGCTGAACTGATCTTTATTATGCGTGTTTGTCTTGTTACTTGCTCCCACAGGGTCCTGCCCAGTCATATCTATGGCGAGTCAGAGACTTTCCCCCGGCATACGTCTTCGGCACGGTTCACGTGTCTAACGATGCCGTCTGGCCCCATGTCCCAGGCAACGTGAAGACTGCATGGCGAGACAGCGACGCCGTATTTGCCGAGCTGGACTGGAGCGACAGCCAAACGCAGGAGGAAGTGCGCCGATGTCGGCAGCTGCCCGAGGGGCAAACGATCGATGGCGTATTGCCTCCTGATGTGTTCGAACGCCTGAAGCTGTTCATGAGGCACGTCCGTAATGCCCTACCTGAATGGGTGCAGAACTCGGACCACCTGTCATCGTTCCTAATCAACTGGAAAATGCAGAAGAAACAGTTGTTCAAGACGTACGTCGGAGACTGGAGGAGAAAGCGGCCAATCTGGGCCCTACTGTTGGTGAACGACTTGACCCGTGAGAAAGTTGAGGGCAGTGGCAGCACAGTGCTAGATGAGAACTTGCTGAATGTGGCTCGTACCCGCGGGCAGGTAACTGGTGCGTTGGAAACTGCCTCGGAGCAGTGCAACCCACTCAACAGGCTCAATCAAAGCGTGGTAAGGCCGTAGACCTTTCTTGTGTCTGTATCGCCTGTTCATCGCCTAACAGAATCATTACAAGTACTAAAAAGACTAAAAACGTGAATAAATGTTTTGCTTTTGGAGAACAGTGTAGAAACTCCATAAGTTGAGATTACGAAAACCAGGTTTGTATTATTGATAACATAGTAGTGTGGTCCTAAGAGTACATGCATGTGAATTATTCTTGGTTAATGACCATGGTGTGGTTGATAATAGGAGTTACCTGGTTCAAGAGGGCAACCAGGTAGGAATTGCAGGTTAGTGCATGACCCTGGCATGAACAAGGTTCAGGCTCTGCCTCTAGACTAGAAGCAGGGGTTCCATTATTGTCTTGACACCCACTCTAACTGAGCTCAATCCTACTTACCAACTACTGGTATACCAATATCAAAAGCCATCCGAGTACATGTAACTGTGTCCCTAGTGGTAGCACTGATAGAACGGATGAAAAAAAGAGGTGAACATGTGAAAACTATACCGCCTGGATAGAGTGGTTTGGTGGGATGTAGTGGCTTAATAGGTATATTTTGATTACAAGTACTTATTTTACCCTTCTTCCTTTTCCTGTTGGTTTCAGGTGATCCAAGCCCTCAATAAAACGCTTGAAATTCGGCTCAGAGAACACAGTACTGCCAATGCACCAACAAGGGCGCCTGGTGTGATGTCGGACACTGATGCACTCATCCTGGCCTACAACTGTGGCCAATTCGACAACAAGAAATTTCTGCGAAAGGTAAGTTAATGAAATGATTTCCGTGCAAAATACATTTGATGAGCAAGAGCAAGGCAGAGAATAGTTTAGAACAGTCGCTGGCATACTAAATAATTGATGATGTTATCACTGTTGTGGTGCTCTGTCCAGTTGATGGGAAAGAAGAAGAAGAGACAGGCGATGGAGTCGGCACTGCTCAAGGAGTTTGATTACCTGGTGGAGTCGTCGCTGGTGATTGGCCGGAACAGAGATATGGCTAACACGGTCAGCAGACTGCTGCGTCTACACAAGGGAAAGACGCTTTTCTTTGCGATGGGAGTAGGTAAGATATGAAGTGAAAATTAGATCATTTACAAACGAAATTCGAAATCTAAATTAGAACAATGGGTACGCATCAGTTTGAAGTAAAGTTCAAGTTGCAATCGTGAAAAGTCTGAAAGAAATATTAGCTGTAACCATCAGGACTCGAAACAATTTTGATTTCCACTATAAATAAAGTATATAACAACAACATAAAAAAAGGAACTTCCATGCTCAATGCTCTAACACTATGCTATGGTGTAGTCGTCGTCCAAGCAGCGACTGTTCGATATCTTCTTCAGACTTCGAACACAATGGGTTCCTAACGATTTGAATGAACATGCTGCTTATCACTTCTAAATGAGATAAAATGATGCTTGGAGGCAGTAGGTATACGCTGGCCGTCTGGGTAACTTTTTAATGTTACGTTTGTTCTGCTCTGTTACATTGTGCAGCACATTTAGTTGGCAACAGCACTGTGCTGACCAACCTAAAGGCGATGGGGCACAGCGTGGAGCCTATGGCGCGGACGGAAGCTATCAACCAGTAAGTTTTTGATGGAGGAAAACATGATCGTGTGAGTACACTCTAGATTAATAATGCAGTGACGATCTCTGCTGATGTCGATGAATCTAAGCCGAATATCTTGACATGCTTGCTTTAAATGTTCAACACTAAAACGTGTTACTGTATCTCTGCAACCCTTTATAGAAGACCAAAACTGGAGGCTACGATGAATGACCTCCAAGCTCCACCTCGGATTCAAGGCTCAAGTCATGCCACTCAATCCGCACAGAGTCCTTCAGGAAAGAAAGGTCCCTGGAAACCAACGTTCGTGGCAGTAGAGAATGACTGGTAAGTAAGACTCATACATAAGTCAACTCAAGATCACTGACACCGCAGATACCGTATATAGATTTGTCAGAGGGGGAAATGGGATACATGTAATGTTAAATGTACAACGTCGTAATGGTAGCTCCACTGTACTGTCGCAAGAAATAAGTAGAGACGGCACAATCCCCTCACAACGATACTCCTGTGTGATCTTTTCACACCACATTAATTTTGTGAGTTTAAATTTCTCCCCGGAGGCCCAAATGATGATTGTTTAGAATATTTTCTCTCAATTTGTCTCTCAACTTGCTTTCTGTGAACAGGGCTAGCATGTTCACGGATCGATTGAACAAGATCGTAAAGACCTCGACCCGCAAAAGCCCTCCGTCAACGCCACTCAACGCCATTCCCATACGCAAGTCGGAGCGCGCTAACACAGCTACACCAGTGGCCGTGGAGGTCTACTGGAGTTCAGGAACATCGTCGTCCACGACTAGCAAGCCGTATTTTGCACTCTTGTTGTACATGACAATAGTACTCTATCTAGCATAGGTAGATCTTATTTGAGTTAATGAAATGACGTTATGAAGATAGTCTTGAGATACTACCACGTTATCCGACCGAGAATTGCAAAAGTTCTGTGAAAATCTTAACTGGATCAATATTATAGTTACTGTTTCGTCCTTGGAAGGATCACATTATTTTAAATTGGAGCCTATAATTATGGTAAGGTTGGATTCTAGTTACATTGTATCTTCAAAGACATCGCAGAACTTTGAAAACGCTTGATATGTATTATAAAATTTGTCATCTTCTTTTCCCATTAAAAATCCTGTATTCCTCCCGTATTCCACCAGTTCTCACATTGAGATTTTATTCCTTGCGAATGAGAATTGGACTTATTTTGGATGTTTTCCCAATAGGCAGGCACAGTGGGTTGGTCTAAGACCATGATTGAGAAGCGAGAGGTACCAGGGTTCAAGTCCTGCTTGGAAGCGGAAGATAGGAGAGGGTTTATGAAGAAAAAAATCACCCCCAAAGGGTTGGAGCCTCCTGAAGCTACTGCGACCAGGCTAGTAGATGTGATTTTTTTCTTCATAAACCCTCTCCTTTTTGTGGATGAGTGTGCTTTATATCATCCCATGTTACTCCACAAACAAATTCAGGGTGTGTTTCCGCGGAGATAAGGCTGTTTGAGGTGTATTTCTAGGGGTGGGTGTATTTATCGATTTCGGCCTAAATTTGCTTGTTTTGGGGTCATATTTCAGATTTACCAGTTGTCTGGCTTCTCTTTGTGATTGCAAGTCCTTTCACACATCACAGTGAAGCATTTGAGCAAGAAAATCTGGCAATCAGCATTGACTACTCAGAAAAATAGTAATTTTGGTACAAAAATGAACTTCGCAGAAATGCCCGTCCGCGAAGTACAATTGGGTGCACAGCTTCATATTTTCTTCATGGACATGCCCCTTTTATTTTATTTTTGGGATCCTCATACTTCATAGAAACTAGAAATATATAATTTTAGGTGGGTTACCGTGCATTTTAGACCTCCACAAATAAAAATAGGACAGAAAATTGGCCGATTTTCCACCATTCTTGGAATTGTTATTTTTCAGGTAAGGTGATCATTCTATACATTCCTTGTGGTATTACTCCAATTTTTTGTGCCAAAAGCATTGAATGGTCCCCCAGATTGTTATAGTATACATGGAGACTAGATGAGGCCATGGTTCCTGGGCTTTTTAGCCCTTGATCTGGATATCGGCATGATCCATGCACAACGTTATTCATGATCCAGGCCGAGGCCTACTGACCCTGAGCGCAGTTCAGACCAGCTTTGCATCACAACTCTTGCAATATTTCACTCCTAGTATTTCTCATAAAGCAACAGGCAAAGAGCTTGAGGAGGATATTAATTATTATATTCTGGGGGGAGGGGGAGGGGGGGGGGCAGTTTCATGTTTGTAGTACATGTACAATGTAGATGCAGGTTCAACTCAATATTGGCAATGAACGACTGCTAGTAATTGTAGCACCCATTAGGTATAATCATAACACTATTCCCAATAACATGGAACAACCACAAGTGTATGTGGGTGCATGCGCATTGCACACATTGATACGTGTGCGGTCTTAGGTTCCGTTCGCGTTGCAACTAAGTAAATTTATGGCTGAAATGCCTATGAAGCAGAAGGGGAAAAACAATGTAGTTACAGGTTTGTAGGACTGAATACTCTCCGTTATCTCCGTTATCTAGGTATCAGTCTGTGTTCACAGCCCTTTTAGCTCAATATCCGTTATCTAGGTATCAGTCTGCGCTCACAGCCCTTGCAGCTCAAAATCCGTTGTTAAGGTGGCTCTTGTGTGTATTTTTCCCGTACAAGAGGCTTGGGCATGAGGAGAAAAATACTCTCCGTTATTGTGTTACATACGAGGGAGAACGAGGGGATCAATAGGAGCCTGTATCGATGAGTGCGAGCCTAGCAAAGTTCAATGTTGGCACCCATCACGTCAATAACTGCGTTCAATTCAATTCCTGACTGGTTCCAATTGCCGCTACGTCGGGCAAAGAGCACCTCGCACTGACGCCATGGCAGCATCAAGGTCAGCGGCTTGAGCAGGCGGCAATGTTGGTAAATCTGCAGGTAACGTTGGATCCGTTGGAGCCTCTCCTCCGCACACCAAGGGTTGAGATAAGGAACACCTGTTCACGCAGAAGACGCAGAAGATGATAAAACAAAGGAGCCTTATTGCTATGTGCCAGAATCGATAGAAACTCCATCACTCCTAACAGTCAACTTACAGGGTACGTAGAGTACGTAAGTATGGCCATCATTTTTTTTAGAAAACAAAGATTCTTAAAGGTTTTCAACACCTCAGCTAATGATTAATCTGAATTTCCATAATATGCCATTATTCTCCGTATAAGCATTTGGAAATGGTTTAGATAAGAACCGCTCCCTCCCAGTTATTCAACAACATCATCCAACTAGACATTGTTGCCGAGTGAATGGCAGAGAGAGGGTCTGTTCTAAACCATGTCTGACATCTTTTAGTTCCTTATCAAAGATCTCCAATATACTTTGAAGCAGATCATCTAGGGAGAGATACGACTCTAGTGAAGACATTTTCATGTCAGTTGGTTAAGTAGTGTGAAAGATATTATTTTGCAGTTTGCCAAATTTGGGTGAGAAAGCATGGTACCATAATTATTCACAGACAAACTGGTCGCACACGACACAGACCACCAAGGAACATTCGTTGCAACGGATGATCCGTGGTGCTCTGCGTCGTGTGCAATATAGCTCTAATTCGAACGAATATTGATCACTCTACCGAGCCGGAGGACTCTCATTTGTTGTTGCGTGAGCTGTTAGTATAATTATTATTCCTGCACCTTGCTTTTTCAGTCGAGCTCTCAATGCACTAGGAAACTTAGCCCTCAACCTCAGAGTGTAAAAAATATAATAGTATAAGGAGGATAGGGGCAAGTCCAAAATTGGCCATGATTACTTAATTATATTTATATTAATATTGCTTTCCGACACAAAAAGGCAGTATGCATGCAATAACCACTAATCCAACGCTTGTTCGCATTGGTATGGAGTTAATAGGGCATGATGGCGAGCGTTTACCCAGCTCTGTGAAATCACCCCACCGTGAACACCAACAAGACCGGCAATTCTACTGCAGCTTAGATTGCCTGGGTGAAATGATTAACATTGCTCTAACGCTGAAGAGATTTCTGGAACATCAAGGGAACATTGGTGAAGGCACACGTACAGGAAATGTTGAGTGCATGCAAACGTCACATTTCCTTTCTTGCGGTAATTGCAGCTAGAAAAGTGTCATTTTGTGACAAGATTAGCCAAGAGATTTGAGGCAAGCTGGAACACCGATAGGAGATCGACGCAAGATCCTTCGAAAACAAGTTGCTATAAGAACTAGCGTTTTGTCATTACCTCCCCCACTGTTGACAGCACGTCATGAGATAACGCATTGAAACTGAACAAGAGCGTTTCCTTAGAAGCTAAACATAAGCTTGTGCGAAGAAATTCGCTGTCCCCCTAGCGCTCATCGTACCGGGGCGCAGAATGGATCAGAGCTAACCTGCAACTTGACAGCGGAAGGGGCGCTAAATGATTCGTCTGAGGTGGTGCGAAAAGAATCGTGTATATCCGCAGTGTTACCTGACTGGAAGACATGATGCCGAATGGAAGAACTAAACTGTGCCATTCCTTCCACTTAGGGTTTCCTAATCTTTACATCACAGAGGCAATATGCTTTGGTTCTGCAAGAGTGCTCAATGCCTGATTCAGGCAGAGCGGCGTACACAAAGGCACAGAATGAAAACCTTGGCAAATTTATTCCGTTGTGACTCAGAGTTTCATGGCTGAACCAATCATCAGACAACGATAATGGAATAGGAGGCAGCGCTGGTATATCTAAGTGGAGAGAGGTGTGATAATACGATAGCGAGAGGAGTAATCGCGTGAATGTATACAGGGACGGGCTATTTCAGAGGCAGATGCAGTAGGCGCAGGTCTAGCACTAACAAGGACGCGCTTAATCTCGCTCACACACCACACACACACATACTAACACGCACACACATACTAACACCCACACACACATACACACATACACGCACACACTAACACACACATACACCCACCCACAACACCCTAAGTTGCACACGGGCGCACGCACACATACATAGACAGCTATGACCGCTGCGAGTTTTTTGACGCGTGATTGCAGGAGTTTGTGTGCGCTTAGATTTGTCATACGAACGCAGATGCCTGTGTATACGTGTGGACATGTGTCTATAGGTGTGTATATGCGTGTGTGCGTGTGTTTGTGCGTGTGCGAGTTAGGGTGTTGTGGGTGGGTGGGTGTCCTGTGTGTGCGTGCGCCCGTGTGCAAGTTAGGGTGTTGTGGGTGGGTGTATGTGTGTGCTAGTGTGTGCGTGTATGTGTGTATGTGTGTGTGGGTGTTAGTATGTGTGTGCGTGTTAGTATGTGTGTGTGTGTGGTGTGAGCGAGATTAAGCGCGTACTTGTTAGTGCTAGACCTGCGCCTACTGCATCTGCCTCTGAAATAGCCCGTCCCTGTATACATTCACGCGATTACTCCTCTCGCTATCGTATTATCACACCTCTCTCTCCACTTAGATATACCAGCGCTGCCTCCTATTCCATTATCATTGTCTGATGATTGGTTCAGCCATGAAACTCTGAGTCACAACGGAATAAATTTGCCAAGGTTTTCATTGTGTGCCTTTGTGTAATCTTTACATCCTCTTTTCACATTTCGCTCCCTTCACTGACTACGGTATGCAATCCCCCATAAAAAACATGAGGTGCAATCGAATTGTGCAGGCATGCTAGTGTATTCTCAGCATTATATATCAAATATGCTATGTTCATTCTATGCACCAACAATGTCGACACACTGAAGATCATCGAAGCAAAATTGGCTTCGGATTACGAACCAGCGATGAAGTGGGTGCTACACGAGCTGATTAATGCGGACGATCATTTTGTACAAGTATTTGTGTTTAGTCAACATTTTCTAATCTCGGTGGGGACATAATTACTATGTCAAAGGGAGCGTGTATGTTACACTGTTTTATTCATGGTAGTGTTTTGTCGTCCATTTTGCTAGCTCTCTACACGAGCATTTACTCACCTCACCAGTAAGGAACAGATCAAATACTCCTCCATTGGTAGCGCGAAAACGTGGTGTGGCAGAGATCAGGGACGGGTTGGCAGTATTGGTGACAACAACGTCATAGCTGAGCTCTCCAAAAGAAGACGGCAGATCCGTGAAGATGAAAGAAAACAACACAATGCTTAATCCCTCCTGAGCTTGGTCAAAATCTATGGAAAACCCTAGGGCGTCTTGTGCATTGAAACGAAGTATTCTTGAGGGTGTGGTAGGAAATGAAAATGAGGAGAAGCAATCAGGGATAATTGGACCTGGGACCGATTGTCTTCCTATCTCCACTATGGTGGAGACCAGATCGTCTTCAGAGGTTATTGACTCCAGAGCAGTTCGTATCAGGTCGAACTCAGTTGGTTGAGCGGATTCCAAGATATTTCCAGTACCACAGGTTTGAGTAAGGAAGCAGGGTCCAGCATCACTGTCAACAGACGAACTCTCCAAAGACGCACTGTTGCTGCCGCTGTCGGATCGGGTTCTATAGTCTCTATCCAACTTAGCGCTCAGTGTGAAGGTGTCCAAACAGAAGAAGCAGATGAGGGAGATCCCAAATGTCTTCATACGTGACCTCATGTTGTTTGCCTGACCAGCAAAAGATAATGTAAACATGCAAGGGTCTGAGTCCTGAACGTTCACCCACAACCTTTTATAAGAGAAGATATTTGCTCTTGTAATCTGCTCCGTAATAGGGCCTAAGTGTGTACACTCAACAATAGTGTACATGTAATAGAGATAGAGGGTGGTGTTGCTAGCAAGTTAATCGTTCCATCAAACAGTGATGACATCGGAGCAGAAGACAAACCTTGTACTAAATTTTATAGCGACTAAGCCACAACATGACTAGTGGGAATAAGTGACAAGATGACAGAACCTCTTTTTACGTGCTCAGCCAAGGGCAATGCTAAGACAGTGCAAACGAATTGGCTGTCCTGTTGCCCTGCATTTTAGAACCCTGCTCGACAAGTAGTTTGAGGTGGCAGGATCACTAGTTCGGTGTAGATACACAGGGCACAGGGCAATCGGCAGGAAGATAACAATGCGGTTACTTGTAAGTACGCACCGAACCACATTGACATCCAGCACTACGCCCAGATAAGAGCTCAGCCGAGTGGACTAGGCCAGGGTTCACCGGCTCCTCAGTTCTACAAAGATTGCAGATAACGGCCATTAGCAGGACAGGAACGAGACTACGCATTGCTATGGAGCGAAGCAGTGATCCTGATAGCTAAACGCCTGCAAGATGGCACACAAGCTGACAACGGTTACGAGTGCAATGTACAGATTCCTTCAATATCATGTACCTAGACTGAATTGTGATTGCAACTGAGGAAGGCCAGTTTCCTGCACGAGTACGAGGTCAGTGCCGCGGAATCCATCCCGCGCTGCGATAGCGGCAAGGGCTGTATGAACAGCGGTACTGGCCCAGTATGAGTGACTGGAACGTGTTTCCCGTGTGCACCCAAGCCAAATAAAGAGACACATGACAGACACACCTGCATTGTGTTTTGTGATTGTTTTCTCGTACAGTTTTTTGTAGTAGTCCATAGTGCTTTTTTTCTCGTGGTGCCATTGACATTGTCCACAGGGCGTCGGGCATTCTGGCTGTTCTGTTCCTACGGATTTTCCCCACGTCTTGATCGGAAACCTCGGCGAATTGCGCGGGTCCTGCAGGTTGGTGAGCATTGCGCGCTTTGGGTGAGGCTCATCCGGCTCGTCCATGATCTCCTTCGCGAGCGACTCGGCAATAAAAGTTCTCTTCCTCAACTTTGCGGAGGAGCTTATTCACATCGCCGATATCGTTCAACAAAGGGGCTTCTTTTCTCCCAGTTCCAGATCAAATGTTGGGGCGCCATTATGACAGTTGTGGTTGCAAACAGTCGCTCTTCTGCTTTAGACTTTTTGTAGTTATTTTATTAGTAACCAATGACAGACCATGAGGTAGAGAGTCAGTCCAGTGGCTACTGCCCGTCGTCAAGTGACGACGGGCAGTGGAATCCGTTCCTGCCCGTCGTCACTTGACGATGGGAAGTGGATCCAGTTCCATCACCTTTAAGCAGGCAGGACCGCGCTTTCCAGCCCGCGCTGATTGATCTCTCATTGGTCAACTCCTAGGCGACAATCACGTGACATACGGGAAATACGTCGTTACCGTGGTTTGCGTGCGGACGCGATAGCAGTGTGACCAATCACACTGAATGGTGCAGAGAACACACAGTGCCTGGCTACTGAAAATGTTTCTTCGAAAACAGGACCGTAATAATACTGAGGAGAAAAAGCCACGCGTCGGGCTCTTGAATAGCATCTCGAAATGTATCATCCATGCGCTTTCAGGCCTTATCGCTAGGTGACTAACAGGCAAAAGCCAATGAAAAAAGACAATTGGTCACGTACTCATCGCTGTTGCTTTAGCTCTTCGTCCATGTGCTGTTTCTATCATCTCTCTATTGTACAATAATTACTGAGCGGCTCGTTAATAGCATTGTACCTTAAGGACTTTCCTGCCATTATCTCGTTAATACTACTGTTGAATAAATACGGGTAGCTTGAAAACGGCCACAACGCGTTTTGAAAGGTGGACGCTAGGGTTTCAATGCTAGCATCTCTGACGAGTATTTTTTAAATCCACTATGCTCCAGGATATAAACTAGAAATGTGGAAAGCGGTGGGTCGACCCTGCTGCTCAAGCGACTTTGGAGGGCTCAGCGTCTGTGTGTAATGCTGTAATACAATCTAATTTATCTTAACTCGGATAGAGAACCAAGGATTTCAATTAAAAAAGAAAGAGGACCATCAATTTATAAGTTATCCGTTTTGTCCAACACTATAGCGATTATAAGCAGCAACAATTGCAACAATTAGCACAAAACTGACTGATGTGATACTGACATTTTGACTCAACAGCATCCTGCTTATAATCGTTAGTGTGGGACGAAACGGACAACTTGTAAAATGATGGTGCTCTCTTTTTTTAAATTTACATCAAAGCACTTTTTGATGCGTTGCTGCAAGAGTAGATAAACAAGAGTGTGCAACTCCGGATCTCTCCTGCACAATCTGCAGATACCCCCGCCCATGGCGGAATTTTTTTGTTGACGTCACCATTTTTCAGAGAAACGCGCAGTTTGCCGCAGAGCAGTGTGAGAGCATGTGCTGGACACAGACCTTGTAGTGTAAAGCCCGGCCAAGAGCACGAGGGAAAACTTTCCGAAAGACTCGCAGCGCGTGCGTCGTCGAAAAGATTACGTCAACAAAAAATTCCGCCGTGGGCCAACCCATCCGCGAGTTGCACACTCTTGTTTATCTACTCTTGGTTGCTGGAACATCGACGAATTTATCTGTGCTAGGGCCCATCCAGGAAAAGTTGAATACATACTGTTAGGCCCACAAGTAATTACATGTAGTTCATTTTCATTAGTTCATGCATTATTCATTTGGCCTGGGTAGCTACTTGCGCCCCATGTTTGCCGTAGCTACCCAGACCCTTTATTATTGCGTTGCTCTCTCTTCAATAATCTCTCTCTTCAATAAGCTCTCTTCAATAATCTCCCTCTTCAATAACCACCATTAGTCGTTTCGTTCGTCCTGGTCTTAGTCATCCCGTCTCTAATAAATGTCGTTCAACCAACATACCTGTTCCCGTTTTTAGTTGGCCTTGTTCGGACTCAACATTGGTGCCCAACGTGGGGCTCGAACCCACGACCCTGAGATTAAGAGTCTGATGCTCTACCGACTGAGTCCGTCGTCAGTCTCTTGTTTGAACTCAACATTGGCGCCCAACATTTGCCGAAGCCCGCGACCCTGAGATTCTCGTGCTCTACCGCCTGGCGTTCGTCTCGTCGCGTCAATTTCGATTCGCCGCCAACCTCGTCTCATCTCTAACCTCGTCTCACCTCCAACCTCGTCTCTTCAATGTCAACCTCGTCTCGTCATGCAGATCAGCTACCTTTCTCTCTTTCTTTTTTGTATGCGTTCCTTCTTCGTCAAATTTATTTTCGGTTTATTTATTTCGTGAATTTTTATGTTGTGTGTGTGTGCGCGCGTGTGTTCATAAAATATTACTAAATTAGAGGTCAGGTCATGGTGAGCCACGCTCTAATTTTTGATGTTTAGCAGAAGTGCAACTACGCTATTTTTAGCCATGCAGGCAGTATCAGTAGGTTCCTCGTCACGTCTAGGTTCCTATCTTTAGACTTCGAGAAGTACAGGAACAATAACTGTAATGCATGATACTAGTAAACACGTTGGTGAGATCCGTGCGTGCGTGCGTGCAGTGTGTTTGTGTGTGTGTGTTTTTCTCCCTCAGTCATCTTTTAACTTTTTCCCTCTTCTTTTTTTTTCTCCGCGAGGACGCGGGATTCTTTTCATGGAGGGGTGGCATGTTAGGCCCACAATTATTACATGTAGTTCATATTCTTTAGTTCATGCATTATTCATTTGGCCTGGGTAGCTACTTGCGCGCCAATGTTTGCCATGGCTACCCAGGCCCTTTATGTTGCGTTGCTGTCTCTTCAATAATCTCTCTCTTCAATAAGCTCTTTTCAATAATCTCCCTCTTCAATAACCACCATTAGTCGTTTCGTTCGTCCCGGTCTTAGTCATCCCGTCTCTAATAAATGTCGATCAACCAACATACCTGTTCCCGTTGGCAACTGGCCTTTTTCGGACCCAACAATACTATCATTTTACATTTCCTTGCTTGGGATCAATACGGTTAGAACATTGTCATTATTGCTACAAGATTCCCAAAAAGGTTGAAGACAAGCTGGAACACCGATAGGGGATCCAACTAGGATCCTTCCATTACAAGTTACTACAAAT
>NC_088648.1:23462398-23789898 GCF_964019385.1 Sycon ciliatum
GCTATGGTTGAGACCAGATCGTCTTCAGAGGTTATTGACTCCAGAGCAGTTCGTATCAGGTCGAACTCAGTTGGTTGAGCAGATTCCAAGATATTTCCAGTACCACAGGTTTGAGTAAGGAAGCAGGGTCCAGCATCACTGTCAACAGAAGAACTCTCCAAAGACACACTGTTGCTGTCGCTGTCGGATCGGGTTCTATAGTCTCTATTCAACTTAGCGCTCAGTGCGAAGGTGTCCAAACAGCAGAAGTAGATGAGGGAGATCCCAAATGTCTTCATACGTGACCTCATGTTGTTTGCCTGACCAGCAAAGAATAATGTAAACTTGCAAGGGTCTGAATCCTGAATGACCATCCTCGGCGTTCACCCACTTGCTGTTATAATGGAAGATATTTGCTCCTGTAATCGGCTCTGTAATAATGCCAAGTGTGTACCCTCAACAATAGTATACATGTAATAGAGATAGAGGATGGTGTTGTTGGCAACTGAATCGTGCCATCAAACAGTGATGACGTCAGAGTAGAAGATAGTACCTATAGCGATTAAGCCACAAGGACATGGCTGCTGTTAATGCGTGCCAGGATGACAGAACTTCTTTGCAAGCGCTCAGCCAGATTACTCTAAGACGGTGCCAACGGATGGGCTATCCCATTTCCTCGCTTTTAGAACCCTGCTAGAAAATGTTTGAGGTGACAGGATCACTTGTTCGGCGTAGACACGCTGGGCAATCGGCAGGTAGATAACAATGAGGTAACTTGTAGTTACACACCGAACCACGTTGACATCCAGCACTATGCCCAGATAAGAGGTCAGCCGAGTGGACTAGGCTTCACCAGCTCCTCAATTCTACAAAGATTACAGATAATGGCCATTAGCAGGACAGGAACGAGACTTCGCATTGCTATGGAGCGAAGCGGTGATCCTGATAGCTAAACGTCTGCAAGATGGCACACAAGCTGACAACGGTCACGAGTGCAATGTACAGATTCCTTCAGTGTCATTTACCTAGACTGAATTGCGATTGCAACTAAGGAAGGCCAGGTTCCTGCACGAGTACGAGGGCAGTACCGCGGATTCCAGCCCGCGCCGCAATAGCGGCAAGGGCTGTATGAACAGCGGTACTGGCCCAGTATGATTGACTCGAACGTGTTTCCCGTGTGCACCCAAGCCAAATAAAGAGATACATGACAGACACACCTGCATTGTATTTTGTGATTGGTTTCTTGTACAGTTTTTTTGTAGTAGTCCATAGTGCTTTTTTTCTCGTGGTGCCATTGACATTGTCGACAGGGCGTCGGGCATTCTGGCTGTTCTGTTCCCACGGATTTTCCCCACGTCTTGATCGGAAACCTCGGCGAATTGCGCGGGTCCTGCAGGTTGCTGAGCATTGCGCGCTTTGGTTGAGGCTCAACCGGCTCGTCCATGATCTCCTTCGCAAGCGACTCGGCAATAAAAGTTCTCTTCCTCAACTTTGCGGAGGAGCTTATTCACATCGCCGATATCGTTCAACAAAAGGGCTTCTTTTCTCCCAGTTCCAGATGAAATGTTTGGGCGCCATGATGACAGTTGTGGTTGCAAACAGTCGCTCTTCTGCTTTAGTTATTTTATTAGTAACCAATGAAAGACCATGAAGTAGAGAGTCAGTCCAGTGGAATCCGTTCCTGCCCGTCGTCACTTGACGATGGGCAGTGGATCCAGTTCCATCACCTTTAAGCAGGCAGGACCGCGCTTTCCAGCCCGCGCTGTTTGATCTCTCATTGGTCAAATCACAGGCGACAATCACGTGACATACGGGAAATACGTCGTTACCGTTGTTTGCGTGCGGACGCAATGGCAGTGTGACCAATCACAATGAATGGTGCAGAGAACACACAGTGTCTGGCTGCTGAAAATGTTTCTTCGGAAACAGGACTGTAATAATACTGAGGAGAAGGCCACGCGTCAGGCTCTTGAATAGCATCTCGAAATGCATCACCCATGTGCTTTTAGGCCTTATCGTTAGGTGACTAACAGGCAAAAGCCAATGAAAAAAGAAAATTGGTCACGCATTCATCGCTGTTGCTTTAGCTCTTCGTCCATGTGCTGTTTCTATCACCTCTCTATTGTACATTAATTACTGAGCGGCTTGTTAATAGCATTGTACCTTAAGGACTTTCCTGCCATTATCTCGTTAATACTACTGTTGAACGAGTACGGGTAGCTTGAAAACGGCCACAACGCGTTTTGAAAGGTGGACGCTATGGTTTCAATGCTAGTATCTCTGACGAGTGTTTTTTAAATCTACTATGCTCCAGGATATAAACTAGAAATGTGGAAAGCGGTGGGTCGACCCTGCTGCTCAAGCGACGTTGGAGGTCTCAGCGTCTGTGTGTAATGCTGTAATGCAATCTAATTTATCTTAACTCGGATAGAGAACCAAGGATTACAAAGAGAGAGGACCATAAGTTTATAAGTTATCCGTTTTGTCCAACACTAGCGATTATACGCAGCAACAATTGCAACAATTAGCACAAAACTGACTGATGTGATACTGACATTTTGACTCAACAGCATCCTGCTTATAATCGTTAGTGTGGGCCGAAACGAACAACTTGTAAAATGATGGTGCTCTCTTTTTTAAATTTACATCAACGCACCTTTTGAGGCATTGCTGGAACATCGACGAATTTATCTGTGCTAGGGCCCATCCAGGAAAAGTGGAATACATACTGTTAGGCCCACAAGTAATTACATGTAGTTCATTTTCATTAGTTCATGCATTATTCATTTGGCCATGGTAGCTACTTGCGCCCCCATGTTTGCCATAGTTACCCAGGCCCTTTATATTGCGTTACTCTCTCTTCAATAATCTCTCTCTTCAATAAGCTCTCTTCAATAATCTCCCTCTTCAATAATCACCATGTAGTCGTTTCGTTCGTCCTGGTCTTAGTCATCCCGTGTCTAATAAATGTCGTTCAACCAACATACCTGTTTTCGTTTTCAGTTGGCCTTGTTCGGACTCAACATTGGCGCCCAATGTGGGGCTCGAACCCACGACCCTGAGATTAAGAGTCTGATGCTCTACCGACTGAGTTCCTTCGTCAGTCTCTTGTTTGGACTCAACATTGGCGCCCAACATTTGCCGAAGCCCGCGACCCTGAGATTCTCGTGCTCTACCGCCTGGCATTCGTCTCGTCACGTCAATCTCGTCTCGCCGCCAACCTCGTCTCATCTTCAACCTCGTCTCATATCCAACCTCGTCTCTTCAATGTCAACCTCGTCTCGTCCAGGTCCACCTCGTCTCGTCATGCAAATCAGCTACCTTTCTCTCTTTCTTTTTTGTATGCGTTCCTTCTTCGTCAAATTTATTCTCGGTTTATTTATTTCGTGAATTGTTTTGTTGTGTGTGTGGGCGCGTGTGTTCATAAAATATTACTAAATTAGAGGTCCGATCATGGTGAGCCACGCTCTAATTTTTGATGTTTAGCAGAAGTGCAACTACGCTCTTTTCGCCATGCAAGCAGTATCAGTAGGTTCCTCGTCACGTCTAGTTTCTTATCTTTAGACTTAGAGAAGTACAGGAACAATAACTGTAATGCATGATACTAGTAAACATTTTTGTGATATCCTTGCGCGCGTGCAGTGTGTGTGTGTGTGTTTTTCTCCCTCAGTCATCTTTTATCTTATTTTTTAAATGACATAAACGAAGCTTTTGAGGCGTTGCTGGAACATCGACAAATTTATCTATGATAGGGCCAATCCTGAAAATGTTGAGTATATACTTATCAATGTGGAAAGGAAGAGGACATATGGATACGAGTTAAGAGTAACTCTCCATCACTGTAACTGGATACTATAATTATACAGTCAGAAAGTGCAATAACTAGGCTTCAACACATCTCCGTAGCGCTAACCGACCGCCTTCCAACTTGGAAGGTTCAAGGTTATGGAAATACCAAAGAGGGGAAGGCAAGCGCAACGAAAACGAGCAAAAGCTACAGTTCCAACGAAACAAAGAATGTCGATTGTTACTGGACGATGACGAGACCAGTACGATATTTGACAAAGCGGTCTAACTACAATTCGATGCAGCAAAGCCGCACACCACCCAACTTGGGTGGGTCATAAAATATCAAAGATAAGTAAAGAAATGGGAAGCTTTGCGAAAACGAATTGTACAAGCCGAAAGCCAAACTCCTACAGTACTCCTGATGCATGACATTGTGATGGACAAGTTGACTACAAAACAAGTTGTTTCACACGACGTACGTTTTGCCGTATGGTTCGTGACGGCTCATCAGGTGTGCAATTTGAAACTCGGATGTTGAGCCATAAATAAATATGGAAAGGAAGAGGACATATGGATACGAGTTAAGTGTAACTCTCCATCTCTGTAACTGGATACTATATACAGTCAGAAAGTGCAATAACTAGGCACAAAACTGACAAGAGTACTGAGACATTCGACGTCCTGACACCTAGCTTCAACACATCTCCGTAGCGCTAACCAACAGCCTTCCAACTCGGAAGGTTCAAGGTTATGGAAATACCAAAGAGGGGAAGGCAAGCGCAACGAAAACGAGCAAAAGCTACAGTCCCAACGAAACACAATTATCATCATTAATGTTTACCTTTCCTTGCTTGGGATCAATACGGTTAGAACATTGTCATTATTGCTACAAGATTCCCAAAAAGGTTGAAGACAAGCTGGAACGCCGATAGGGGATCCAACTAGGATCCTTCCATTACAAGTTACTACAAATACACGTGTTTTGTAGAACATCACCGCGGCATTGTTGACTGCAGATCATGAGATAAGGCATTGAAACTAAAACAGATTGTGTCCTTGGAAGCTAAACCTGAGTTTTTGCCAAGCGATTCGCTGCCCCGCTAGCGTTCATCTTCCTGGGCCGTACAATGAATCAGACATATAACGGATATGGACTGAAGAAGAGGCGCTAAATGATTAGTGTGAGGCGGTGTGAGAAAAAGCGTGAATATCCACAGTGCGACCTGACTGGAGTACATGTGGCCGGATATGAGGGACGCACAGCAATCCTCCCAGTTTCCGTATAATTTGATATTCGGATGTTGAGCCAATAATAAAATGTAAAAACGAAAGGGACGTATCGATACGGTCATGTTAATAACAACTGTTCAGCACTGTCACTAGACACTAAATTTATACAGTCAGAAAGAGCGACAATTAGACACAACAATTGACAGAATACTGAGACATTCCACCACCTTACACCTC
This sequence comes from Sycon ciliatum, assembly GCF_964019385.1. Classification (NCBI taxonomy): domain Eukaryota; kingdom Metazoa; phylum Porifera; class Calcarea; order Leucosolenida; family Sycettidae; genus Sycon; species Sycon ciliatum. The sequence continues at coordinate 23,467,634 of NC_088648.1, forward strand.
CAACACATATCTGAAGAGCTAACAAGCAGCCTTCCAACTCAGAAAGGTCTGGGTTTAAGTAGATTAGAGAGCAATGTATTAGCACCCTGTCAGTTTTGTGGCTAGTTGTTGCACTTTAATTAATTATAAATTTCGCGTGAGACTCGGCTGGAAGTCGGGCTTTCCGCATCCGTAGGAACGCCACCACCCTTCAAGGATCAAAGCGCAGATGCAGCTCCTAAAACGGCGGAAGGTGAGTAGATCAGCTCACCAGCAAGTGGTCATAGACCGAAAATCCCATTCACTGCATCCATGTTTTCCTCGTGCCAGACCACGAGTTGCACTTTCTAACTGTATATTCAGTATCTAGTCATATTGGTGACATGCGAAGCCATGGTTTTGGGAATAGGACCTTTGGCATAATTCGGACTCCTCGACCGTGCCGATAAATGACACACAGTTAGCTGGTCGTCGTAGAGCATCAGTCTTCTGTTTCTTTTTGAACTCAACTTGCCGTTCTCGACCTTTGTGCTACTCAGTGATCGTACGGGGCTGAATAAAGTTTCTTCTGAAACTCATCCCAGTTGAAGTGTTCTTTTTGTGCCGTAGCTTTGTTGTTTGTGCATTTGCCTAGAGTATGCAATCTCGTTCTCAAGATGAGAAGTCCACAATATACATCCGACGCTCTCTGGAATGACTCAGAACCAAGTAGGCGACGAGGAGAATGTGTGCACTTGTAAACAATTTCTATCGCTGCAGCTGTTGCATCACCATTTTCCGAGCATCGTTCTGAGCTGCAAAATGATTCATGGTTGGCGGAAGACTCGCGTGGAGCCAAGTTTTCCGCATCTGTACGAACACCACCACCCTCTAGGATCAAGGCGGAGATGTAGCTCCTTAGCGGTGGCTCGGCACTGGATGCAGTTATTGGGATTTCGGTCTTTGACCACTTTATAGTAATCTAAGCTACAGGGTTAACTGAAATCCTTCGCAGTGCTTTGAAACGAGCGTATCTATAACAAACGAGCGATCAGTTCCACTAACGAGCAAGCTATCGAGCGAGCTAACGAGTTTCATTGATGTGGCAAATATGATTATTTTTTTAATATTTTTTTTTCTGAGTTCGATTTTTTCAGCTGGTTCAAATTACTGTAAGTTTGTATCCCTGGTGATGTTTGTGCCTGGAGAGCACTATATAAGTGGTGCTCTTCAGGCACAATCTTCCTCAGCCTACTCAAGCTCAACTGATGAGGGGTGAATTCCCCGAAACACTGTGTATTGAGCAGGGAGTGGTGCTTTCTTGCAGGTTTGCCGAGTCGAAGGTTCGATGGACTTCTCGTGTGCTCTGGATGGCAGTCGTGAGTCAGTCAAGTGTCAAGTAAAGTCGGCGGAATAGCGCGAGCTCCGGTGTGGGGAGCAAACCCTTTTTTTGGTTCAAATTACATGAATTATCACCGCCGGCATTTGGAGTTGCTGCTGCTTCACTTCGGACTGCTGTTTGGTGTCGAGATGTCTTTTCAGCGCCGTCGTCGATTAGCCTTTGTAAGAATAGACCGTTTTGCAAAGATTGCAAGTAGCCCTGGTCTTCGCTGCATCGCGGGAGAAAACTTCCAAACGACTGAGCGTAACTTTCACTCGAATGGAGAGGTGACCGAAGCATATCCTGCGACAGGTCAGCAGATGCAGAACAAGACATCAGTAGAGTCCACCAAAGCTGCAACGACAACTGAAACAACTCAAGTGTCGTGCAGGCATACATGTTATCCAATGTACGCCGTCTATATATGGGTACTGTACTCTACGTTACTACTCTACTTATCACACTCTTTACACGGCAGCACGGAATGTAGGTTATGATAACAGTTATATTCACTGAGCACAAAGAGGACTAAAGTAGAGGACTCGGGGGCAATTATGAGGAGAAGACAACTCGGAGGACTACCAACTGTAAGAACAACTGGGAGTACTACTCGGAGAATCAACAGGAGAATCCAATAGGAGAACTACTCGGAGAATCAACTAGGAGAACTAACTACACTGCGCAAGCGCAGCCTTCTGGTTATATCTAAGTTGTTGAAGTAAAAAGGGGTGCATGCAGTAAGTGGCAATACGCCAATAGGGTGAACGGGAAAAGGGGGTGCATGCAGTAAGGGAGGCAATAGGGTGAGCGGGAAAAGGGGTGCATGCAGTAAGTGGTAATAACGTTAGGGTGAGCGGGAAAAGGGGTACAGGCAGTAAGTGGTAATAGGGTGAGCGGGAAAAGGGGTGCATGAATGTGTAGGGAGTGCATGAACGTGTGTAGGGGAGTGCGTGCGTACGGGAATGTGTACGGGGCTAAAGGACTCATGCAACATTACCCCCCTCTCTGGGTGGAAAGGACTCGTGTCCCCACGAGAAGAAAAACAAACAAAATACTGGATGGTTAAAGAATGTAAAGCGGGAATCACATACACAACTCACACACAACACGTATTCACCACATGCACAGTACACGATACATAAAAAAAGAATTTAAAAAAAAAGAAAAAGAAAAATGAAGTTAATTAAGTGTAATAGGGCAGTCGGGGGGGGGGGGCTCACAGGCACACCACACACAGCGCCACGCACGCAACATACCAACACCAGACAATTTAACAACGCATTCCACATATCAACACCAGACAATTGAACAACGCATGTAACACAATTCTTACTCGGACAACTCACACTCCGACACCAACTCCACGTCATCACGAAAACGATTATACCTAGTGGGGGCAGGAGGTGGGGGCGTGGGCGGGGGTGGGGGCGGGGGTGGGGTGGGACGGGGAGGTGGATTGTTAGTGCTCCGACGTGCTCGCCGATCAGCGGCATGGCGGCGAGCCCGGGCGATGTAGGCGGCCGATCGGACTCGCCGCTGTGGCCGCTGGTCCTGCCGCTGCGCCTGACGCTGCACCTGGCGTCGCTGGATGACGCAGCGCGCATCTTCCTGCCGTCGCATCAGGGGACGGATGGGTTGGCGAGGAGGAGGAGGTGGTGGCGGTGGTGGTTCGCGGCCCGCGGCCGGAAGCATCTGCACCGTGATGGTACTGCATACCAGACAGAACACAGGGGAAGACACACAGCCACCCACAAACAAACCAAAACAGCAATGTATGGGTTAGAAGCCACAGAGGACGAACACTCTGCTGGAGACAGCGAGGACGAACGCTCGGCTGAAGAAGAATAGCTAAATATTATACGGGCACTGCAACAGCGAGGACGAACACTCGGCTGAAGAGGAATAGTTAAATATTACGGACACGGCAACAGCGAGGACGAACACTCGGCTGAAGAGGATTAGTTAAATATTACGGACACTGCAACAGCGAGGACGAACACTCGGCTGAAGAGGATTAGTTAAATATTACGGACACTGCAACAGCGAGGACGAACACTCGGCTGAAGAGGAAAATATTACGGACACTGCAACAGCGAGGACGAACACTCAGCTGAAAAGGATTAGGTAAATATTACGGACACTGCAACAGCGAGGACGAACACTCAGCTGAAGAGGATTAAAACAAGGGCGTAAATGAAGAGGGCAGACGGGGAATGGTGACTCCCGCCATGATGGGAGCGGGGGGTGGGTTACCCGGGGCGTCCACAGGTGGGAGGTTCACCGGGCCAAAGATTCGCTTTAATCTATTCCTGTGGACGGTCATGATAGTGGTCCGCCGGGATGACTGGACGCCAAGCCGTTTAATGGTATAGACTAGGGGGGAGTGAACAACAGAAATTTGCCACGGGCCATCCCAATACCGGAACAATTTAGGGCTGTCGCCAGCTTGGGGGTGTCGGTAAAGCCAAACAAACTGTCCTACTTTCAAAGCATCTGCGTTTGCTTTGAGATCATAGTTGGTTTTAGCACGACGGTGGCTAACATCCAAATGTTCCCGGACTAACCTATATGCAGCGGTCAGTCGATCTCTCAACCGCACCGCATAGGATGTGTGGGTGATGTAGCTGGGAAGGGTATCCGGGGCTGGGCAGATCATTGATAGGGGCAGACGGGCCTCCCTCCCGAACAATAGAAAGAATGGGGTATAACGAGTGGAATTGTGTTCACTCGTATTGTAGGCTAATTGAACCAGTGGTAACCGTTCATCCCAAGAATCACAATCAGCTGAATCAATAAAAGCACGGAGCATGACCTGAATGGTGCGGTTGGCCCGTTCAATCATGCCATCACACATGGGGTGATATGGTGTCGTTCGAGTCTTTTTCACATCGAACCGCGTGCACAATTCAAGAAACAGCTGTGAACAAAACTGTGATCCTTGGTCCGAATGGATTTTCTCAGGGGCTCCAAAACGGACAAAAATCCGTTCCACTAAGGCCACGGCCACGGTTTGGGCAGTAATGTTAGGTAATGGGATAATCTCTAGCCATTTGGTAAAATAATCCCCAATGACGAGAATATACTTATTATTGTTGGCAGTGGTAGGTAAAGGGCCCATAATGTCCAGTGCAATGGTCTCAAACGGCTCGCCGGCTTTAACATGGGAAAGCTCTGCTCTAGGCAGAGGCCGGGGGTTCTTACACACTGCACAGACATTACAGTTGCGACAAAACAATGCAACACTGGTAGACATATTCGGCCAGTAGCACGTTAAGCGGAGTCTAGCTAACGTCCTATCTACTCCAAAGTGACCAGAGGATGGATGATCATGGGCCAGAGCAAGCATCTGATCACGTAAAGAGGTAGGCACCACAAGTTGTTTGTATGATTCTTTATCCAAGGTTGCATCAATAGTTCGGTAAAGGATTTCATTGGAAATAAAAAGTTGATTCTGTTGCGTCAAAAGTGTTCGTACAGTACTCGAATCCCCTTGTCGAACAGCTGCACGAGGGTCATCGCCGTCACTACTGCGGGCGTCTAGTAAACGTTTTACGACTAAGCTGATGTCGGGGTCCTCTGCGACAGCTGTCTGCCAGGTGGTCAGGTCATCATCATCTAGCCGCACGGTCACGGCACAGACGTGGGCCTCCGAAAGGATTTCACCAGCCATGGATAAAATTTCTCTTTCGGGTTTACCTAAATCAATACGGGAAAGGGCATCTGCGTTCGCGTGCCGGGCACCAGGACGATGCTCAATTGAAAAATCCTACTCTGCCAAATGCTCATTCCAACGCGCAACTTGACCTTCGGGAGACGTAAAGGAGTTCAACCAAGCCAAAGCAGCATGATCGGTACGCAATAGAAAATGATTGCCAACGAGGTATGTTCTGAAATGGTGGGTGGCCCAAACTATGGCCAACAACTCTCTACGGGTGAAAGAGTAATTACACTCTGTCTTGGAAAGGGCTCTACTGGCAAAGGCAATAGGTCTCTCTAGGCCAGCATGATCTAACTGAGAAAGGACTGCACCTAGGCCAAAGTTAGATGCGTCAGTATCCAAAATGAATGGCCGGGCAAAATTAGGGAAGGCCAACACAGGAGCGTCAAGTACTTTCTCTCTCAAACAATCAAAAGCTTCCTGTTGTTCGGTATTCCACACGAACTTGGCACTCTTCTTGGTTAATGCAACAAGAGGGGCAGCTTTTTCAGCATAGCATTCAATGAAACGGCGATAATAGCCGGTGAAACCAAGGAAAACCCGGATTCCCTTAACAGTGGTGGGGGGCTTCCAGCAAACAATGGGGGCAAACTTCTCAGGGTTAGCAGCAATACCCTGGGATGAGACTAGAAAACCAAGGTAGGGGACTGATTGTCTCAAAAGTTTGCATTTGCGGGGTTTCAGCTTCAGACCTGCACGTCGTAAGGCCAAGAGTACTTTACGGAATCGGTCTAGGTGTTCTTTAAATGTGCGTGAGAAAATGATCACATCATCAAGGTAAATGAGGCAGGCATCGAAGGTCAAGCCGCGTAAGGTGGCGTTCATTAACCGTTGAAAAGTGGCAGGAGCATTGGTGAGTCCGAACGGCATACGCGTAAACTGGAATAATCCATCGGGAGTGCTGAAAGCAGTTTTCTCTTTGGAATCTTCGTCCATGGGGACTTGCCAATAGCCTGACTGAAGATCCAAGGTACTGAAAAAATTCGCACCCCAAAGATGATCTAGTGTGTCATCTATCCTTGGGAGAGGATGTGCATCTTTCAGCGTAACTGCATTCAACTTCCGGTAGTCTACACAAAACCGGGTGGAACCATCTGACTTGGCCACTAACACTACAGGGCTAGACCAAGGAGAGTTACTAGGCTCTACCACATCACTATCTAACATGTCTTGGACGTGTTTTCGTACTTCATTTGCCTTGGTGGGGGCTAAACGTCTCGGTGCCTGATTGATGGGACGTGAATTGCCAACATCAATGGTATGGTTCATGGTAGTTGTACACCCGATCTCAGAGTCGTTTTGGGCAATGACATCCGAAAATTCGTTCAAGACACGTGTTAGTTGAGCTAACTGATCAGCGGAAGCTGAACAGTCTGATAAATCAAAGAATTTGGACATGTCAACCGATTGCTGGGTATCAGTGTGCACATTATGGCAAAAATCATGTTCTGGAGGGCGAGTGCCATGGAACAACCTTCCTGTAGCACTAGAATCACTCTCAGCAATTGGGTCATATGAATTTGCAGGGCAAAATTCTGGAGGCCTAGTTCCGTGGAACTGGACCTCCGAGTCAACAATAACATTATTGGGTGGGCACTGTCTCGGAGAGAGGTTTGGGAGGCACTGTCTCTCTCCGGAGGATACAGTATTTGAAGTTGATGGATCAACCGCGCCATCCACAGGATGTCCTGTGGGCGAAATATCGTCCAACTCAGCGAACGAAAAAGTGTCCATTCCATGCCAAGTGGCGATTGGATGATTCTCACGCAATACAACTGGGGAATCTGATGGATTTAGCAAGCGAACAGGAACTTCGCCGGCAACACTCGACCTGACCAAGGTGGAACCAACTAACACAGAGCTACATGAGGGGGAGGGCATTCGCTCTACCAATCCAGTAGAGAATGAGCATGCAATTCTGCCAATAGCAATCATTTCGGAACGAGCTGGAATGTGTACATGCTCCTGCAAAATGACATCACTACCTTCGACTGGGGCCTGTGGCTCCACAGTTCTGTGGGGGATGTACGGGACGAGTGGGGTCGAACTCCCACTCCAGGTCATCGTACAATTACTCAAGTTTAAAACTATGCCATACTTCACTAGGACGTCAGCGCCCAACAAAAAGTCTTCATGCAAATTAGGGACTATGATAGCTGAAAATTGTAAAGGGGTGCTGGAATGGTCCAACTGCAGGGTAAAGGTCACGGCTCCCGAAAATTCCATGGGGCGGCCCTCTGCAGAATACAGACGTCTTACACCAAATACGTCTTCAGCACTATGGGAGTCCGGATGAACATCAGACTGTTTTAGGACACTCTCTTTCACGAGTGAAACTGCGGCACCCGTATCAACAAGGATACGGCTGACATGAACAGGAGTGGTTGCACTAGCATCTGGATTAGGAAAGTTAAAGGTACCCGAAACGTAAAAACCACTTGAACGGGCAGAAACATTAGGGATGGTCAGGTCGAGGTATTCATCATCAGTACATGTATCTTCTTCGTGGAGAGCATTTACAGCTTGCAACACGGGCGTGGTTTCAAGCGCGGAGGTAACGGGCAAAACAGGTGTGTCATCCGCATTTTGATCCATCAACACTTGAATAGCTAAAAAATTAGGGGTGTTGTGATGGATTTCCGGAGGCGCAAAGGGAAGAAGAGGCTCATCCTCTTCTTCAAACTCTTCTAAGAGTGGGATATGCGCCTCCGAGCCGTCATCACAACATTCCGTGCATGCGGAGTAAGGGGCACCCAGCGAAGTGTCTGCTAACATCTCATACCCAACAGTTGAACCCACATCACATTCCCCAGAATGACAATCAGCATTACCCCAAGGCAGAATGGATTCCAACCAACTATCAGCCTTACTTAATTTACTGTTACCACTATCACAAAGAGACACAAAAGTTGTGTCGACAAGAGAGTTGTCATCAGCAGGAACTTCTACATTATCATCGTTAATTCTACCAAAAGAAGAACCCGCCTCGTGACTCAGTTTAAAGGCTGATCACGGAAACGAACATTATGAGAGGGTGGGCCATGAGGTGGGGGACCATATCTATCATCTCTACCGTTACGTGGGGGCTGACGGGAATTGTTACGAGGTCCATAGCCACGGGAAGGAGGATGAGACGCTCCTTGGGGGGTCTTACGGGAAGGAGGATAAAACGCTCCCTGATCCTGGGGACGGGAAGGAGGATAAAACGCTCCTTGTGCCTGGGGACGGGAAGGAGGATAAAACGCTCCTTGTTCCTGGGGACGGGAAGGAGGATAAAACGCTCCTTGTTCCTGGGGACGGGAAGGAGGATAAAACGCTCCTTGTTCATACTCTTGATGAGGAGGGCCGGCATACATACCCTGGTAAGACTCCCGGGGATGCCCATGATAATTATCCTGCTCAGGGTGATGGGGCGGCCCATAGTACGAACCGTGGTCAAAATTACGGGGAGGAGGGTCACGATTAATTGATGAACGGGGGCCCCGGACAAAGCTCGGGGGTGGGTTGGAGTCATAAGGACGACCAGAAGGGGGATTATCATAAATACCCTCATGCTTATTCTTACGATTAGTAAATTTTGACTGCCCTTGATGGTCGGGGTGGTCACTATTGCTACTTTTACTGTTAGTGGTGGTGGAGTTAGATATGCGGGTTTCCAATTTCTCTACTGCCAAACAGAGACGGGTCAACGTGTCTGGTTCATCTTTATCGGCACTGCTTTTAATAGACCCTCGGCGGTCGTCTCGTACAGAGGACACTGCAACTCTGTACTCATCATGTTTAGCAGAGGCATCCGCAAAAGAGTGAGCCTCCAAATAGAGGGCTCGGCGAAGAGCATCATGCATGGTCCTAGGCTGACTATCACGGACCCTCATGCGGAGTGACTCCCCCAACGCCTGGATAAAAGACTCCATGGCGTAGTCATCTCGTTCCATTTCTCCTGCTCTAGGATAGGCTCGAGCCGTCAAAAGGCGGATGTCATCTGCCAGGGTAGACAGAGACTCCCCATTTTGGCGGCGTCTAGTACGCAGCTGCGCTCTTCGGACATACTGAGCTTCGGCAGGCATGTACCTTTCAATCAAAACTTGGCGAAGAATATGGTAGTCATTCGTCTCGACCAAGGATAAGCTCAATAAAAAGCGCGATGCGCTATCTCGAAGAGAACGTTTTAAAAGGAGCAGCTTGCTATGCGTCTTTTTAGCCATATCACGCCACTCGGCTTCACTAGCCATACCATCACCACCACTAACACCTAAACCTCTAGGACTATCATGAGATCCCTTCCAACTAGAGGTGGGCCTGTACCCTTTCCCTTCCGACTGGAGAACCGGGGTGGGTATGTCCGGCACAGAGTACATGGTATTCAGAAAGGGGTTTGCACCCTGCTGAGCAGAATCAGGGGTTGAAAATAACTCAGGTGGCCCATCTGCAGTGGTCTCCCCTCGGGTAACCGGGGATGGCCGAATTGGTCTAGCCAAAGGAGTACTATTGATCCACCCATTGGCATCGCATGCCATGTCAAAGTCAAGGAGAAACGCCTCAAAGTCTTCATTTTCTTTGCCAAAGAAAGGGCGGGGACTAATCCAAGAACCCTGGGCCGTCATATTTGCAACCGAAAATTTGAGGAACGTTGCAACGGGAGATTGAAAAGGACACGGGGAAAGGTACTACCCCGGAAACACCACGTAAAAACAAAGGGTACGTTTTAATTTAATTAAGGCAAAGAGGTACTTAGAACAAGAACAGTAGTAAGGCTGATAGTGATAAAATCCGTTAATTTTTTTTTTTTTTTTTTTTTTTTGCCAAGGAACGAACACCAATCCCCAAACAAGAGAACGATACGAATTCACCCGCTGAATAAGAAAGAAGCGATATAGAAAAACTTAAGCTTGGGTACTTACGCAGGGAAATGGAGCGGTGGGAGATTCATCAGCTGGGCAGCTAGTCGGTCAGTACAGTCGGTAGAGCAGTCGGTATCGCGGTAGAGCAGCTAGCTCAGGGTCGTGGGTTGCCTTTGAGCTAAAAGCTGGGCGCCAATGTTATCAAATGTACGCCTTCTATATATGGGTACTGTACTCTACGTTACTACTCTACTTATCACACTCTTTACACGGCAGCACGGAATGTAGGTTATGATAACAGTTATATTCACTGAGCACCAAGAGGACTAAAGTAGAGGACTCGGGGGCAATTATGAGGAGAAGACAACTCGGAGGACTACCAACTGTAAGAACAACTGGGAGTACTACTCGGAGAATCAACAGGAGAATCCAATAGGAGAACTACTCGGAGAATCAACTAGGAGAACTAACTACACTGCGCAAGCGCAGCCTTCTGGTTATATCTAAGTTGTTGAAGTAAAAAGGGGTGCATGCAGTAAGTGGCAATACGCCAATAGGGTGAGCGGGAAAAGGGGGTGCATGCAGTAAGGGAGGCAATAGGGTGAGCGGGAAAAGGGGTGCATGCAGTAAGTGGTAATAGGGTGAGCGGGAAAAGGGGTGCATGCAGTAAGTGGTAATAGGGTGAGCGGGAAAAGGGGTGCATGAATGTGTAGGGAGTGCATGAACGTGTGTAGGGGAGTGCGTGCGTACGGGAATATGTACGGGGCTAAAGGACTCATGCAACATACAGTCACCTGTAACTGCGAGTGATTTTCACTTTGCGCGGGACTGGACTCTCGATCGACCAGGGAGTCGTAAAATATTATACGACTCCCCGGTCGACATGTACTGCCATGTGTACGGAGTACGGTGTACGGTGTTCGTTAGTGCAAACGAGCTGGCCGCACAAACGAGCCGAGTTTCTGGCGAGCGAGCTAACGAGTATCCGGTGAGATCGTTTCAACACTACCAAAGAGCGCAGAAAATCGCTACTGCAATAGTGCATTTTCATGACACAAAACAGAACAAACTACTCCAGACGCAATGTTTGCCACGACAACAACGCGAGGAGAAATCTTCTTCATACAATTTGTTTTTGAATTTCTCAGTCTTTTCCAGCGCGTGGCACACGCTTTGCTACGACAACGTCACATGCTGGTCGCCTGAAAACGTCATCCATGCAGACGGAAAAGTGCAGTGTGGTTGGTACCGACGTGTGCTAAAATATGCACGACAATTTGTACACGGTGATTTTTACGTAGTGCGATTTCGGCATAACGTTTCACTGAAGAGAATTTTCGCGGTGGGGATTGCAGGGGTGATGTGCCAGATTACGAACTCAAAAATAAGGACTTCATTATAATAGTCTACTTAGACAAACAGAAACAGCTATGTCATGCTGTCAAGAGAGTCTGGTTGCGACCCTCTTGACGCTTGGTCGGATCGAAGTGGGACCATCACCATTCAACTCAGCGCCCAAACCTCTACGGATCATAAATTTTTGATTCTGGGTGAAGTTCCCCTTTCAGGAGTCAGATGCATTTGAAGCAGAATACATTAAAGATTTAGCCCTGAGTAGATTTCACTAGGGGCGCCGCCACAGATCGCTCTCGATTTTCTGCTTCTGGTGCCTCGCAAGGAAGGGGAGGTGGACCAAGAACAATACAACTACTTACTCTCTCACTGGATTGTCGGGAGAATTTAAGATTTTTGCTTTTGTCGTGACCTGGCCTAGCCCATCTTTGGGAGGTAGCAGATGATAGATGCTTATGGAATTCATTCCACAACAGTATTTGTCTGCGCACCGCGACGTATATGTATATAGAGAGAGAGTTTTGCGTTCATGGATTAGTATTATAGCCGTCACACATTAGCGTGTACAAACAATATTCCTACGAACTGAACCGACCCAACATCAGAGCAAACTGTGGTGTGGAGCGCTCTCCTCCAGCAGCGACTGCCACCGCAGTTATTTGCACTGTATCCGAATAGGTCTGTGACCAGTGCTGAATGTTCCTGTATGTCAGTAGCATGCTGCAGTGAATGTGCGATCATAACAGCTTAGCGCGTCGTGATGACCGGCTAACGACCGGTATTACGTGCACTGATAAAAGAACACCAGTTTGTACAAACCACAAGGTATTTTGAGGGTTGTAACATGGAAATATGTGGGCACAGGTTTTGTGATCGAGTCCACCAGCTAAACCAGATTTTGAACAGTCAGACGTGCACAATCTAGCACAAAACGGACAAGGAGTACTGAGACATTCCACGGCATGAAAGTCAACTCGAGCACTGCTCGATAGCGCTAACCAATGGCCTTCCAACTTGGAAATTTCATGGATATTAGTGCTGATGTCAAGAGTGGGAGGGGGGGGGGGGCAAGCGCCATTAAGCCAAGCACAAGCTACATTTCAATACTTCATGGAATGTTAGCCTGATGCGATAACGGGACGGTACGACCAGACAGAACGGTCAAAGCACAACTAATATGCCCCATCTTGTCACTTCATGTTACACATCCATGCCCATTGCAGACCGCTGTCCTCTATTTTGCGCATATTCTCCACCAGAGAAACGCCAATCTAGAAGTACTGTCAACGCAGCCGCAGTCTCCAGAAAGGTTGACATGCACCTCCTCAGGCAGAAACTGAGCACACTACCATTGACCGAATGCATGCAATGCACCAAGGTGCACATCAGTTTCAGATGCACAGCCTACTCTGCACTGCTGGACCAGGTATTTCAGGCAGCAACGACCATCACACACCGGACAAACACCCAGTCGAACCAACCATGGTTCACAAAAAAAATCTTTAGACAAAACGTCAGCGAACTAACCGCCTCTATGTGCTCCACTGAAAGGAGCCAGTCAACGATTCCTTACGAGCTGAATACAAACTCTCGCGCAACCTGTACCACTGGTCAGTAAGAGCCGCCAAGGACACATACTTTTCAACGCTCGGATACACAATGTTTGGCAAAGATAGAAAAGGTAGCCATGCGTGGTGCAAACATGCCTATGCAATATTGACCAAACAAATAAAAAGGCAATTCCAGACCTGCAGAACGGCAATGAAATTCACAAAACAGATCAAGCGAAGGCCGAAACGCTGTGTACCTTCTTTGCCCGCCAATGCACCACTGAGTCAACTCCGCCGAATACTGTAGCAACTAGAATGACAATCAATGAAGCCGACGTCGATGGAAACAAATTTGGATTGGGAAATATACGCCCTATTGAAGTCTCTCGATGCAGCAAGGAGGCTGCAACAACATAAATCATCATCTGACATCAACCTGACAAACCGCTTATTAAAGCAATTCGCAGACATCCTTTCCCAATCACTATCAGTATTGTTCAACTACAGCCTTGATCATGGTGTGTTCCCGCCCTCCTGGAAATCATCCACCGTAATACCGGTGTACAAGAATAGAGGTTGCGCCAAAGAGCCTACCAATTACAGGCCTATATCCCTTCTCCCATGCATAGCAAAACTAATGGAAAAGATCCTCTCGGAACGTCTTCTTCGATACCTGATGACCCATGGTGTAATTTGTAAAGGTCAATTCGCATATGTACGCAACAAGTCTGTAACGGACCACCTTATCTTGCTAACCCAATCAATGGCTGTAAATATTGATAATGGCACTCATTTTGACCTGATATCTCTAGATTTCAGGAAAGAATTCGACCGGGTCGACCACTCTATACTCCTAAAGAAATTCGGTAAGATTGCTACAGCTTCGTCAGTAAAATGGCTGAAGAGCTTCTTAGGGGATCGACAAATTGAAGTGAAGGTACATAGCACTAAATCGAAGAAGCGAACCATCAACTGCGGAGTCCCTCAAGGTTCCCAAATTTCACCACTCCTATTCCTACTCTACTTGAATATAAATGACCTGACCAACGCTATGCAACATTGCACACAATATCTATTTGCAGATGATGTCACCCTCCTACTGGCTTACAAACCTGAAGACACCCTCGCCAGTAGAGCGAGCATGCAGTCTGATCTCGATGCATGTCAAACATGGGGCAGGAACAATGGAGGTGAATTCTTAGCAAGAAAGACATCCGTGCTGTGCCATAGAGCTACAAATGATACACCTACTGCAGGAATCCAATACCAAATGTACAATGAGCCATTAACGGTGGTTTCTGAACTGCAACATCTTGGCGTCACCTTGACCGACAACCTGGATTTCCGCAAACATGTCGCCTCAATAACTTCGAAATTCAGATATCGAGTGCACCTACTGTCAATAATGTCCCAGCAACTTACGCCTTTGGCAATGATCATACTGTACAAAGGGTTCTTAAGACCTGCGATCGAATATAGCTGTACCGTGTGGTCTTTTGGATTTAATAAGAAACCCATCACCACTCTTGATCAATTACAGGCAAGGTTTGCTAGAGCTCTACTGAAAAAGAAAAAAATGCATTTGATTACAATTCTTCCAAATCTGTCATAAATTCTAAATGCTCCCTAGAGTCACTAGCCTATCGTCGTCAAATAATCAGTCTCACTACTTTTCACAGATACGTTTTCCATCATCGTGATTACCTTGCTGATTTCCATTTCAAGATTACGGATAATGAGCGACGACCAAATAAAAACATTCTTCCCAAATTTTAATCATTGTCTAAGTCCCTTTTCATGTTCCGAACTGCTATTCTATGGAACTGTTTACCCCCCAGTCTAACATCGGAAGCCTCGCTCTATAAGTTCAAAGCTGCCCTCAGGAAATTTACAGCTGACCCTGCTTATGCAATCAACGGAATTCCGCCACCTTGCAGTTGATTTCCCCCATTTCTCTCCTCATCAATCCCTACTTGTCTTTGTACATACATCTACATCTACTGTTATTTCAATCAAATGAACCCCTCGATAGGCACATTGCCTTTGGGTCATTTCATAATAATAATAAAAATTCGACAACGCAAAACAGCAACCAGCCTCAATATGATCACGTCGTGTGATACTACACATGTTATTGCGTTTAGGTACTCCATCATTGTCATCAACTAAGTACATGACTGTAGGATATCGGCGTTCGGTTTGTTACAATTCGTCCTCGTGAAGCTTCCCATTCATATTTTCATCTCTGATAATATTATGTTGCTGCTTATCCTTTGTGAACTAATTTCCCCGTTAACTCTAAATATTGAAACCAAAATCAATATTTTAGTTGGGGTTGAGTGAGTCCGAGTGACAGGTGATCGCAACCCCACACCAAAAACGAGTTCATTGTATAGCCCCGGTATAGGACCATACAGATCAGGTGGCAAAATTATCGTCAGGAGGGTCTGGTTGCGATCTTGAGGAAAATATTTTTACGACCCCCTGGTGGAAACGAGGAATCGCCATCACGGCGGATCACGCAGCTTGAAAGCCAACTACTTACTTGAACGACGGCGTCATCAAGGTCAGCGGAGTGTGATCAAAGAAGCCGAGCCATGGCTGAAATGAGCTGAACAATGATTCGAGAGAGATGACTACTCGCGTGCAGCAGATGACGACTCGCGTGCAGCAGATGACGACAGCGACGCAAGGTCAAAAATGAGTCAAGCAAAAGCGACGCAAACTGAACTCTCTGCTCATTCCGCCAACAGTTTCTCTTGTAAAGACGCTGTACGTAGGCTGAATCACCTTCGTCCAGTGATTTGTAGTCGATACAAACTGTTCTGGACCTGTTCTAAGCATTTTCATATCCATCAAAATCCATCACGAAGTTTTTGTTAACGGAGGAATTATGAAAGAGAATGATCTCAAGATTTCGCAGATCATGCTTTGTTAAGGCCGCCTGAAGGAGCTTACTTGCGTCATTGCTGAAACATACTAATGAACACCAACCTCAGCATTTCCCCCCAATAACCAAATGTTGTTATCATCACTTTTCAGCAGCCAATTCCTGGATTGCTCAGCTGATTAACTCAATGTAGCAACAATGATTTATATGATGTCTCCAAACGTCAAGGTATCTACATTATGCATAGATTACTGAGGTGAAGATCTACTGGTAACTTCTCCGACTGATCTGACAAAACATCTGACATTGGCAGCAACAATAATGACATACCTCACCAGAAAGGAACAGATCAAAAACGTCTCCATTGGTGGCGCGAAAACGCGGCGTTACAGAGACGAGTGTCTCTTCACCGTCATTGACCAGAATTACATCATAGCGAAGCTCTCCAAATGAATACGGCAGGCCGGTAAAGATGAAAGAGACCAACACGTCGATGCCCTCAACAGGTACGATGACTAGGGAAAATCCGAGGTTACCTTTGGCGTTAATACGCTGCTCCGTTGGAAAGGGTCCACCTTCAGTTGAAAGGTAGCAATCCACCATATCAACAGGCGTTCCACCGACTTCGACATCCCGTTGCTGGCCTAGCATCTCACTGAGCGACAAAATAAGGTCATTTACAGAGGAAATGGACTCTAGAGCAGTTCGTATCAGGTCGAACTCATTTGGTTGAGCTGATTGCAGGATATTTCCAGGGTTTCAGGATTGGGTGAGGAAACAGGGCCCAACATCATCGTCAACAGAAGAACTCTCAAAAGAGGCACTGTTACTGTCGCTGTCGGATCGAACTGCAAATTCCCCATACACCCTAGTGCTCAGTGTAAAAGAGTCGAAAAAGCATAATATGAAGACGAATGTAATCCATAACTTCTTCATACTTGGTAAATATCCTTTCTAAGGGAACAGCGATGAACACTACTAGTGACGTGATATATTAATTTCCACTTTTAATGCCTTTCAACCCTAGCTTACAATATTGTGCCAGTACTCTTTATGATTATTATCCCCGTGCCCTGAGGAAAATCTGACAATAGAGCCTGAGGCTGATTTCTCCAAAGTGTAAGCCTGTGCGCTTACTTCGAGTATCAAACGGGCATGACTGCAGAGGAGAGCAGATCGCGATTCACCGACATTGATGTGACTATGTAACGACAGTAGTGATCACATGTATTAAATCTGTACATACATGTCTGTACATGTAGTCTAGATCTGCTTTTGGGGCTGCTGTGAAGACTCCGGCGTGTTGGCAATGTGGTGCTTTACCGTAGCGAATAGAACAGGCGTTGCCAGTGAGCATGTTTGTTGGTCTAATCGGCAAACGATCGGCATCGTATACAAGGAGGGGCAATACTGGATGAACATAATCGTATTCTTAGGCCCGGTAGTTCTGTCCTGATCTAGAAAGATAGAGAAAGATTGAGTTATATTATGTTCTGGCAGTAGCATAACTGACGGGGCGCATCGTCTTGCGCGACAGTTCCACAAGCTGTTGGGTTGCTTTTGCAAACTCTTGATTACTACCTAAGGTATTTTCCCTGTACCAAACTTACTCTATAGCGGGTGTTGAAAGTTCCTCACTGTCAGCAGAGTGCAACGATGACGGTGTGATCAGAACTGACAGTGAAACACATCATGCCGTTCTGACCCGTCACCGGCAAACGACCGGCATTATCTACAAGACTACAATCATGTACTATGATATCTATCACTGTGTGTATTGGGTATGTCTCTTTGAGGGTGTGTGCTAGGTGTGACTCTTGTGATAGAACACAGTATCAAGGGTTCTCTTGCTAGCACCGGTACATGTATATCAGTGTATACGCTTTAGGCATTACTAAGATTACAAGTCCAATCGGCGACACCGGGCAGTAATACTGCATGATCACGTTCAACATGGTGAGCCCCAGTCTTTCCAAATACTGATCAGTAGGAGTAGATATTTGTTTTATAGGCCTGGTTAAGTTACATTAACACCACCGTACATAATATTGATTATACACACCTAAAATATGATCGGCTGCTTCTCGGAAAGGTTGTCGAGGCAAGAGTTGATAGTCGTAAGCGGCTGTTGGCTTTCATGCTTGACTTCATAGAACTCAACATTAGGTAGTTGAATAAGGGAACCAATTTAGTCAGTTTCGCGTCAATTATTCAAAGGTCTGTTTCTACATGTTCGCATTACGCTATTTGCAAAGTTGGTGGCTAAATTTCAAGGTCGTTAGCTTCCTGGAAAGCTACTACGAAAAGGAAAATGATGAGCGGAAGCACCTTGCTTCATAACGCTGGAGACTAGCTCTAGAGCCAAGCGAAGTAGCCCAAAAGCCAAGGTGCAGTTGCACAATTCAAGGAAAGGTTGCTTCTAACCGCCATTCGACTCTTCTTGTTCGTATGGAGCTCGACATGCCCGCAAGACTAATACTCCATTTGTACTTAAGTTGTCATGACACCAAGAGGCAAGGTACCAAGCATTGCGCAGAAAGGTCTTTGAGCACGTTTGGATTTTGTGTATTTGTCTAGTACCATAACTCCATGGTCGTTGATCCAATCGCTTCAGCGATTGTTGAGGTCGCAAGCTGAGAGCCTTCTCTTCTACCTACATATTCGATTTTAATAAGAAGGATCCACGGGCGGGATTCGAGGGTAGCACGCCTATCTCATAATACAGAAGAGATCCCCACCGATTTGGTTTCGTGGATGCAACACACTCGCGGCCTTTTCTTGCTACGCGAAATACCCAGATCCAACAGGCTGTGTTGTCAAGATGTATGTACTTACGCGGAGAGGGGTAGGTATGGGCAAGAGTATTACAGCAATTTCCTGGCGCTAATTTGGCAAACATCGTTCCCTAATAAAGATCCAATTTCACCGCCCCTAGCTTTCCATTCCGGTGCTTTACCGACAAGACTACGTGGGATCACACAATCATATCTGCTGGAGCCTCTTGCCGCAGTTTATAGGTTATTTCGCGAGGAAGAAAGACTGTACAAACACCTTATTCAGACATTGTAAAATTGAACAAGAGAGCGGAACATTTTATGTCAGCTTATCGATTTACTGGTACATGTTTCTGCACCGGTAAGGACGGAAAATGTGAGTACATTACGATGAAACTACATTAACGTTACTGATTGTATTTCCCGGAGATGACACCAAACTGGTGTAAGCGTCCAGGCCTCAAACCTAGATATACCTGAGCGATCAGCTACTGCGTGCGTTCATCAGGATTGCAAGCCACTTCTATTTAGGTGTGTCGATCTCTGCTAAAAATGTGTCGTAGGTAACATGACCGCTCGTTCGGCGTGGATAAGCTGGAATGCCGGTTGGAGAGGGAGAATGAACATGTAAATTGAGGTAACATGTAGATATACCAAGCTTTGCACTACCAGACCTAGGAAAGAAACTAACTTGAAGTATAAAATTGAACATCATTGGTAGGGGGTTTGGACTTGTGGCCTCAGGAAAACATGTACACAATGTGTTCCCTACATAGTTCATTTACAGGAACATAGAGATCTGGAAAGGTGCACGTGTGCGGTCTAAGGTTCCGTTCGGGTTGCAACTAAATAAATTTATGGCTGAAATGCCTATGAAGCAGAAGGGGAAAAACAATGTAGTTACAGGTTTGCAAGACTGAATACTCTCCGTTATCTCCGTTATCTAGGTATCAGTCTGTGCTCACAGCCCTTTTAGCTCAATATCCGTTATCTAGGTATCAGTCTGTGCTCACAGCCCTTTTACCTCAATATCCGTTATCTAGGTATCAGTCTGTGTTCACAGCCCTTTTAGCTCAATATCCGTTATCTAGGTATCAGTCTGTGTTCACAGCCCTTTTACCTCAATATCCGTTATCTAGGTATCAGTCTGTGTTCACAGCCCTTTTACCTCAATATCCGTTATCTAGGTATCAGTCTGTGTTCACAGCCCTTGCAGCTCAATATCCGTTATCTAGGTATCAGTCTGTGTTCACAGCCCTTGCAGCTCAATATCCGTTATCTAGGTATCAGTCTCTGTTCACAGCCCTTGTAGCTCAATATCCGTTATCTAGGTATCAGTCTCTGTTCACAGCCCTTGTAGCTCAATATCGGTTGTTAAGGTTGCTCTTGTGTGTATTTTTCCCGTACAAGAGGCTTGGGCATGAGGAGAAAAATACTCTCCGTTATTGTGTTACATACGAGGGAGAACGAGGGGATCAATAGGAGCCTGTATCCATGAGTGCAAGCCTAGCAAAGTTCAATGTTGGCACCCATCACGTCAATAACGGCGTTCAATTCAACTCCTGACTGGTTCGGTTTGCCGCTACGGCGGGCAAAGAGCACCTCGCACTGACGCCATAGCAGCATCAAGGTCAGCGGCTTGAGCAGGCGGCAATGTTGGCAAATCTGCAGGCAACGTTGGATCCGTTGGAGCCTCTCCTCCGCATACCAAGGGTTGAGATAAGGAACACACCTGTTCACGCAGAAGACGCAGAAGATGATAAAACAAAGGAGCCTTATTGCTATGTGCCAGAGTCGATATAAATGCCATCACTCCTTACAGTCAAGTTACAGGGTACGTATAGTACGTAAATCTGGCCAGCAAACAGGTAATCAAAAGACCAAATATAGAGATCGTTGCATTCATTTTCTTCTCGTGGGGGACCCCAGGTCTAAGTGTAGTTTGCAGCACTTAAAGGAGAAGTATACCCTAAAATCAAATTTTCACCAGTTGTGGACTTCTGGGTGCTGAGTCGAATGGTCTTGGTGGGAGGAAGCTGCGACGCTCCCTTCCTTCTTTTTCCCAATCGAACCCGCGCACTTCCACCGAAACTGGGTGACTGGCACTGACTGCGCCCTACTAGATGGGGATTTGTATGCAAAATCTCACTAAAAGTGCTATGTCATTCTTATAAAAGCACGGATGACCGCGATTGGCCCATTTGTTGTAGTCGTTTGGGCGCTGAGTCGACTGGTTTTGGTGCGAAAAGGCTGCGATGTAGGGTTCCTCCTTTATTCCCAATCGAACATGGTTGAACAAGCGGTCACGTGCTCCTGGGTGCCCAAATCACCTGGTCACCGCGCCGGCAGGCGACAACTATTTCACACCACGGTTCAACTCGAGTGACAGGACTGCACCCAAAAAAGGTCAAACAGGCTAGCAAGTTGTACCCTGCAGGCACGGTGACCAGGTGACTGGTGTACGCAGGAGCACGTGACCGCTTGTTCAACCATGTTTGATTCGGAATAAAGGAGGAACGCTGCATCGCAGCCTTTTCGGACCAAAACCAGTCGACTCAGCGTCCAAAAGACTACAACATATGGGCCAATGGCGGTCATCCGTACTTTTATAAGAACGAAATGGCGCTGTTAGTGACATTTTGCATACAAATCCCCATCTAGTAGGGCGCAGTCACCCAGTTTCGGTGGAAGTGCGCGAGTTCGATTGGGAATAAAGGAGGAAGGAAGCGTCTCAGCTTCCTCGGACCAAGACCATTCGACTCAGCACCCCGAAGACTACAACTGGTGAAAATTTGATTTTAGGGTATACTTCCCCTTTAATAACAAGGGCGATGGTGGTTTTCAGAGAGAAGCTGTCACGTCTCTAACACTTACTTGTAGGTGTTTCCAACCCTCACCGGTTCTTTTCCACAGAGTACGATGCAGGTGTTCACTGAAGATCATTTTTAGAAAAATAAGATCCTTAACGATTTTCAACACCTCAGCTAATGATTAATCTGAATTTCCATATTATGCCTTTATTCTCCGTATAAGCTTTTGGTAAGCTTCCACAACTGCATCCATTGGAAATGGTTTAGATAAGAACCGCTCCCTCCCAGTTATTCGACAACATCATCCAACTAGACATTGTTGCCGAGTGAATGGCAGAGAGAGGGTCTGTTCTAAACCATTTCTGACATATTCTAGTTCCTTATCAAAGATCTCCAATATACTTTGAAGCAGATCATCTAGGGAGAGATACGACTCTAGTGAAGAGATTTTCATGGCAGTTGTTTAAGGAGTCTGAAAAATATTTGCAATTTGCCAAGTTTGGGTGAGAAAGCATGGTCCCATATCATTGTTCACAGACAAACTGGTGGCACACGACACAGAGCATTCGTTGCAACGGATGATGCGTGGTTCTCTGCGTCGTGTGCAATATAGCTCTGTTCGAACGAATATTGAGCACTCTACCGAGCCGGAGAACTCTCATTTGTTGTTGTGTGAACTGTTAGTATAATTATTATTCCTGCACCATGCTTTTTCAGTCGAGCTCTCAATGCACTAGGAAACTTAGCCCTCAACCTCAGGGTGTAAAAAATAGTATTAGGAGGATAGGGGCAAGTCCAAAATTGGCCATGGTTGACTTAATTATATTTATTATAATGTTGCTTTCCGACACAAAAAGGCAGTATGCATTCAATAACCTCTAATCCAACGCTTGTTCGCATTGGTATGGAGTTAATAGGGCATGTTGGCAAGCGTTTACCCAGCTCTGTGAAATCGCCCCACCGTGAACACTAACAAGACCGGCAATTCCACTGCAGAATAGAATGCCTAGGTGAAGTGATTAACATTGCTCTAACGCTGAAGAGATTTCTGGAACATCAAGGGAACATTGGTGAAGGCACACGTACAGGAAATGTTGAGTGCATGCAAACTTCAAATTTCCTTTCTTGCGGTAATTGCAGCTAGAAAAGTGTCATGTTGTGACCAGATTAGCCAAGAGATTTGAGGCAAGCTGGAACACCGATAGAATATCGACGCAAGATCCTTCGAAAACAAGTTACTACAAGAACTAGCGTTTTGTCATTACCTCCCCCCCCCTCTTGACAGCACGTCATGAGATAACGCATTGAAACTGAACAAGAGCGTTTCCTTAGAAGCTAAACATGAGCTTGTGCGAAGAAATTCGCTGTCGCCCTAGCGCTCATCGTACCAGTGCGCAGAATGGATCAGATTTAAGGAGGCTCCGAACAGTTGCGCAGCGCAGTGTAAAAAGGGCACCTCCAAAATCTGTTTTTTGCCGCGAGATTCAAAAAATATCGCGAAAACAAGCTGTTGTTCAGAAAGAAGTTTTTTGATTTCTCTGTGCTCGCAGTTGTTCCAGGATGTAGTTCTACTTGTTGCAGTGTTTCTGTAGCCGTGGCAGTTTCTACGCTGGAATGAATCACTGACCATGGATAATGCAAAACAAAGGCAGTTCCTACGCTGCTTGGTTTTTTTTCTGAAAACTTTGCTGAAGCGGTACGCGGTGGCCACAAAGAAGAAAATAATTACTGACGAAGAAGGGTGAGAAAATCAGGCTGAAGTCCGAAAGTGAAGACATCGATGTCGAACGTAGTGATACTAGTACTGGTACTGGAATTTAGCATGGACTACCTGTGGAGCATGAAGTGGCTGCCCACTCGCTGGTAAGTGGACCCACTTGCAGCTCCAGTCGCACGAGTGCCGTTTGAAACTTTCGGTGGATCCTTGAGTATCCTGAGCTCAATGGACAACGTATCTCAGAGCTGCTGAACTTGGGCTGCTGTCCCTGTAGGAATGAGGTTCGTGTCAACCACTGGACTGTACTGATGGTGTAAGGAAAGCGCTGGCCAGAAGCTTGTGTTTTGAACCAAGGACGAAATTCTAAATCCTGCTCTTGTAAAAATGGGGATGCCACAACTAAGATGTGCACACTCAGGTGTGCATTGGGTAATTGTCTATGGCTGAATATTTTGAATCCTTTCCTATGCGCAAGTACATGCATTTATGTGTGTGTGTGTGTGTGTGTATGTGTGTGTATGTGCCTAGGGCCACCCCTGGCTAGGTTGTGAGTATGGTGCGTGGAGACCTGGGAAGCAATGACGGGGCAACGCCTGATGTTGCCACTTGCAACCCGCCACGTACCCACAACACCTGCGACGGTTTTGCAAACCTCCAGGTAGACCCCCTTGCACGAAGTAGGAGACGGAGAAACGAAGCGTTTGTGTTGAAGTTTTGTACCTGGAACGTCAACAGCTTAGTGGAGAATGATGGAAGCATCGAGACAGCTCGTCACGAAAGAAGCTTGCCCGTCGCGGAAGACAAAAAAATTCAAATTGTTCTTCACCAAATTCAAAATTTGAATTTCTCAGTCGCAGGTCTTCAGGAGACGAAATGGTTCGGCGATCACGAGTATTTGATCAGTGGAGCGTCTGTTCTAAATGCAGGACGCCCCGTCCCAACAGAGCGAGGAACGCCCGCATATCGCGGCGAGGGAGTTGCAATCGTTCTTTTAGGTTTGGCCCAACGAGCGTGGAAAAACGGCGGGTGTCAGTGGCGAGCTGTCAGCTCGCGAGTTGTTGTGGCGAAACTGTTGTTCGGCGATCAGTGGCTGCATGTCATTTCCTGCTACGCTCCAACGTTCGCGAGGCCTCGCCATGAAAAGGAGAAATTTTATGGCGAACTTCGTGATTGTCTGTTATCCATCCCGGAGCGCGATTTGTACGTCGTACTTGGTGACTTCAACGCCCGTGTTGGCAGCAGCCCAGGTCATGAAGAGGACGCATGGAGGCAAGTGCGTGGTCCTTATGGCGTTGGTACCATGAATGAAGCTGGTGAGGAACTGTTGAGCTTTCTATCCATATTCAACTCTCGACTCTGTAATACGTACTTCAAGAAAAAGGACATTCATAAAGTTACCTGGCAGCACCCACGTTCACAGCACTGGCACTGTATTGATTATGTGATCACCCGGCAGCGGGATTTTCAGCGCTGTACAGATTGTCGTGTGTACCGGTCTGCTGAGTGTGGGACCGATCACAAACTTGTTGGGCTAACGTTGTCACTTGGTTGCCGCGTTTCTACCCGCCAAAGAGCAAGGTCCCTGATCGCCGTCGCTTTGATGTATCCCAGCTCGGACCTGCTAACCCAACTGCATCAGAGGATGATGATTTAGTAAGGCAAGCAACTGTGGCGGAGTGGTACCATACCTCATCCGACTGCCTGCAAGACGCTGCACCAGGGACCTCAGTTCAGGATCAATGGAGTTCACTACGGGACGCCACAGTTAAAGCAGCTACCTCTGTCCTTGGCAAGAGTCGCCGTCGTCAGCCAGATTGGTTCTCAGCCAGTTCTGTCACTCTCGAGCCTCTCCTTGCACATCGTAACACTCTATTCCAGAAATCTTTAGCAGATCCATCACCTCTGGTCCGGCGAGAGTTTGTCCACGCGCGCTCAGCTGCAAGGGATGCTGTACGCAGTGCTAAGGAGGACTGGTTCCGTAAGACTGCGTCTGATGCCGAATCTAGGAAGTTTGGGTGTAAGGCTGTGTGGAACAGCATCCGGGATCTACAGACTGCCCGGCGCGGATTGATTCCCACTAAGTCGTGCCTGATCAAACAGACTGATGGCTCACCATGCTCGTCCGTTGAGGCACAGCAGAACCGCTGGTCTGAACATTTCGAAAAGCTGCTGAACCTTCCAAGCGGCTTTGTCCGATCTGAAATTGACTTGGTCCAGCAGCGCAACATCATGGAACACCTGGCCACCTCACCCACTGCTGAAGAGGCTCAGCGCTGCCTTCGCTATCTTACGAACGGGAAAGCTGCTGGAAGCTCCGGCATTCTACCGGAAATGGTCAAATACAACTGCGACCTATTCTATGCCAATCTGTTTAAGCTCATTACCGCGGTTTGGGAGGAGGGCGTAGTACCGCAAGATTGGGTGAATGCTGAGATAATACCGATACCCAAGAAGGGTGACCTCACTAGCTGCGACAACTGGCGTGGCATCGCACTCCTCGACGTCATTGGCAAGCTGTTCGGACGCCTGCTGCAAAACCGATTGCAGAAAGTCGCCGAAAGTGTGCTGCCTGAATCACAGTGTGGTTTCCGGAAAGGTCGCTCCTGCACGGACATGACGTTTGTTGTTCGCCAGGTTGTGGAGAAGTGTCACGAGCACCAATCCAAGGGATTCCTGGTGTTTGTCGATTTGAGGAAGGCATACGATTCTGTTCCGCGTGCTGCACTGTGGATTGTCCTGCTGAAGCTGGGAGTCCCGGAGCAACTGGTCAGCCTTCTGAAGTCTTTTCACGACAACATGACAGCCACGATCATCGTTAATGGTTCCCCCACTGAAGGCTTCCCAGTGTGCAACGGATTGCGCCAAGGGTGTACAATGGCACCAGTCCTTTTCAACTTGTTTGCTGGTGCAGTGATGGAACGTTGGTGCGCACGCGTCCAAGAGCGTGGAGTGTCTGGTTTTCCACTCCGTACCTGTGCCGATGGTCAGCTTTTCAAGAGATCTAAGCGTGGTAATGATATGGTCATCACAGATGGTGAGTTTGCTGATGATGCAGCCTTGTTTGCACCCAGCCACTCGGATGCTCAGCGTATGCTTGAGATATTTGCGGAGGTCAGTGGAGCATTCGGGCTGTCTCTCAACATGGCAAAGACAGTGTTCATGGCTGTTGGGCATCAGATCAACGACAGTGACCGTACCCCGCTAAGCGTACAAGGCAACGCCATTCAGCATGTCAGCCAGTTTACATATCTCGGCTCAGTGGTAACACCAGACGGACGATGCCACACCGATGTGTCCAACCGCATAGCTGCTGCATCTAAGGCCTTTGGCAGCCTCTACTCGTCAGTTTTTCGGAACACTTCACTAACATCCAAGACGAAACAACACACGTACACATGCTGTGTGTTGTCGGTGCTGTTGTACGGGGCTGAGAACTGGACACTGTTGCGTGCCGACATACGTCGCCTTGAACAATTCCACAACCGCTGCGTTCGTGTTATTCTCGGCATCTCGCGTTCCAAACAGTGGGAGGACCACCTGTCATCTGCCTCGCTGCATAGAATGTGCGCTACAGAGCCAGTTGCTGACATGGTTGCCCGTCGACGGCTGCAGTGGCTTGGCCACATTGCCAGGATGGACGACCACCGGCTTCCAAAGGCAGTGTTGTTCTCGTGGCTCCATACTCCACGCCCTGCTCATGGCCCCAGGCGTCGATGGCGTGATGTGGTACGCGATGACCTCAAAGCGTTCGGTCTATACACCGGTTGGTACGACCTCGCAGCTGAACGTGGCGAGTGGATCCAGTCCATCTCGGATGCTATTGTTGCACGGCGTTTACGCCTTGAAACGACAGCCAAGTCAGTGTGTTGTGCGATCTGTGAGCGACTCTTCGCCAGTGAGAGCGGACTTCGGCGGCACAAATGCAGGGAAGAGCGACTGAAGCCGATCCATGAACAGGCCGGTGCTGTGTTGTGCGAAACGTGCCATCGTTGGTTTGCTAGCCGAGGTGGATTTGCTGTGCACAGCTGCTCTCCCAGTCTTGGTGACGCTCTAGTTCCAGAGATTGTTGCACCTCGCCCACCTGATTGCAGCCAATGTCATTACCACTGCCACACCTGTGACCGCTGTTTCCGGAGCAAAGCTGGGCACCGCCGGCACAACTGCAACTGCAACCGCAGAACATGCAGCTCTGGCTCCGAGCGCCGCACCATCCCATGCCCGACCTGCTCTCGGAAGTTCACACGTCTCCAGTACCTGGCTCAACACAAATGCAAGAAGTAACTCTGCCCTCCTTGCCTCTCTGAGGCACTGCATCACCTTTAGGTGGCAGTTTCAAGGTTCAAGGTATGTGCGCGTGTGTACGTGCACGCACGCGCGTGTGTGTATGTGTGTGCAAGCTGTTGAAAGGTGTAATCCGAGCACAAGTTGCTATGTCTAACGTAGTTTGTTCGCTATCCTCGCTTCAGCGGTGGGCAGGTGTATGAGTGTGTGTGTGCGCACATGTGTGTATGTGTGTGTGTGTGCGCACATGTGTTTGTGCGTGTGTGTGTGTGTGTGCGCGCGCGTGCTCGTGCCCGCATGTGTGGGTTCGCATGCAATGTTGATCTGGGTTATGCACATGTTCCCACGAGTACACTGTGTGCATGTGCATGCAAATGTCTGCGTACATGTATGTGTGTATGCACGTGCGTGTGTGCGCATGCACGCGCGCGTGTGCAAAGCTAGGTGTGGAAGGGGGGGGGGGCTCACGGTGCTGGTTCTGTATGGCTCTATTCTCTGGTGCCCGCAACTTGCCAAGGACAATGTGGCAGTGGCTTTACAGTACAGGAGGTGCATGTGAATGCACATTTGTGAACCGCATTTGAGACACAAAAAAGAATTGCCAAGAGATCATGACAGTACACTACATGTACATGGTATGTGTGCTACACGCCAGCGTGTGTAGATGCATATTGCCCTTCACATACATTGTACATAGCGTGTGTTTTTCTGCAGTCTGCTGCTATCAACGCAAGTGACAACCAGCAAATGCATGCCCAGTGCAGTGGCTGGTCTTCATGCTTTTATTTACACTAAGTCCTACTATGGTCCAGTATGGACTAGTAGTGTTACAATGATGCGTGCATGATAGTGCATGTGGGTGGGTGTTTACATGTACATGTATGTGCGTGTGCACGCACACGTGTGGGTGTCTAGTGTGCCTGATTTTGAATGCCTGATTTCACATTATTCATGTGCCAGTTTCATGGTCGAGGTTGTTATGAAACCTCTCTGCCTTACATGTACACTACTCGTATAATTTATCAATGTGCTAGGACTGATGGCTACATGATGTACATGTAATATCGGATACATGTACCTTTCCAACCACAGACCATCTGGTATGTCCAAAGGAGGTTGCAGCATGGAAATAACTTCTTCTAACATAATATCGCCATACTACCATGTCATTGGTAGTGCTATGTAGTCAAGAAGGCAAGAATGGTCAGATTTTCTAAAAATGCTATTTTCAGAATTGGCCTAAAAATACCATATTTTGATACCTATATTGTTTCGTAGGGGCCTAAAGTGCCTGGTGACACCATCAAAACTGTCCATTATCGGTTTCCTTGGGGCTCATGGATCACAGAAAGCCACAAAAATCGATATGTCCATGGACAAAATGTTGCAGGCTGAACCATTTCACAATTCAGCACCCGATGGAAATTTCGGTACCCGTAATTTCGAAAAAGTGGCTCGCTAGGCCTTGACGGATTATGCTAATATTTTCGTGAAATTATGCTTTTCGCATTGCTGAAAAAATTGCAGAATTATGCTATTTTTATGCTAAAAGTTATCATATTATGCAGCATTATGCTCACATATGCTGCTAATGTATTATGTATATGATGGTTCGGTGCAAAATAGCAGGGGAATTTTTTTGTAGAGGGCGTTGTACTGTAGTAGCAGAAGTTCAACGGGGTCAACGCACCGTCCGACCTAGCTACGACCGTCACTGATTGTAGTGGACTGGACATGTTATCAAGGGAGTCGTAAGCCTACGACCTCCTGGTGCATCTACTGTCTTGTAGAACATGTACAACTGTATGGAATTTGATGCGAACAGGCGGATTATTCCAATTTTATGCGATTCGTATGCAATTTGCCTCGACTTATGCGATTATTCGATTTTGGTAGGAATTATGCGAAAAATATGCTAGCATAATCCGTCAAGGCCTATGGCTCGCCAAGGGAAAAACCAAGACACAGTCTATCTTGTGTACCCAAGATACCTCCAAATGTGGTTCTTAAACATATGATGAAGAAAATGCTTAGTATTCTCCCTCCAGGAGCCTTCTTTGGGTCAAAAACCAAATTTTTTTACCATTATTTTGCCGAAAATCAAGAAATTGTACACTCACTAAATACACCAGAATACCTCTTATATGCCTGGTGACCCTACCTAAAAACTATACCAAGTTGAAGAGGAGACATCACTCCACCATTCTATGCATAAAAAACAGGGGGTCCATGGACCTTTTATTTTTACTTCTTTAGGTGGGAGCCTCCTTAACCTGCAGCTTGACAGCAAAAGGGGCGCTAAATGATTAGTGTGAGGTGGTGTGAGAAGAATCGTGTATATCCGCAGTGCGACCTGACTGGAAGACATGATGCCGAATGGGAGAACTAAACTGTGCCATTCCTTGCACTTGAGTTTCCCAATCTTTTCATTCTCTTTTTCACATTTCGCGCATTTCACTGACTATGCAATACCCTGTAAAAACATGTGGCGCAATCGCATTTTGCAGGCATGCAGGCCTGAGGGCACGATCAATTTAAAAAAATCTCAGGTATGGTTGCTAGTGTATTCTCAGAATTATACATAAAATATGCTGTGTTCATTCTATGCGCCAACAATGTCGACACACTGAAGATCATCGAAGCAAAATTGGCTTCGGATTACGAACCGGCGATGAAGTGGGTGCTACATGAGCTGGTTAAGGAGGTTCGCGACGGTTAGCGCCATGTTGGATTTCCGAATTTTTTTCTGAAAAATAATGCCTTTCGGAGTGGAAAAATGGGACGCGATCATGCACAGAAAATAGTTTGCCATGACTTCGCAGTGCTCGAGTCGGGACAAGATTTGGAGGAAGAAGCTCAGCCACTAGTGGACTTGCGGATTTGTTTTGACATTGGCGGTTTTTGGATAGCTCGGTTCTCCTGCCGACGTGTCCTGGAGATGAAGACGCGGGAGAGTAATCCGTCACCCACGACGCGGCCTCTCATTCTGCGTACTGGACGATTCAAGAAGCCGAGGAGGGGGACGCTTCGCAAACTCAAACGATCGATCGAGTTCCTGAAAAACGGAAAGGGCGATCTCCATCACTAACGCCACTGGATTCGACTCCCGCGAAGAGGTCGTTCAGTGCCCCTCTTCACGGTCGACGAATCGTTCATCTCAGGTATCTGGCTGTGGGATTGTCTGCGTGCCAGAATCCTGGATGCGGCAAACCTCTGGCGCTCATTGATTGCGTTGAAGAGAAGAGGTACGACCTGGGCAGCGTACTTGTCATTCCGTGTCAGCAGTGTGGGATGGAGAATTTTATAGATACAGATAGCCCTGTAACTGCTCAACACCCTGGCCCCCGTGCTTCCACAAGCAACACCAAAGCTGCTTTGGGTAAGTGCGTTTTTCAATCTCATAAGATTTACTTATGATATTTGGGAGTCATTGCCATTGGCTATGGAAATGTATGAGCACACTGTATGCGCGGCGGCCGCGAGCGTGTGTGTGTTTGCATAGACCTGCATGTTTGCGCATGTGTGCACCATATGCATGTATGAACATGCACATGCATATGCGCTCATGTGGACGTGCCCTCGCACACATACTATACACACGTGCATGACCGCTCCCAGGGCATGTTGGTGTTACATGTGTATGCGGGCATCTCCACTCATGCACATGAGTGTGCACATGCATGTGGGTGGGTACGCGTGAATGTATGTGTGTGTACGCGCGCGTGTGTTCTATTGCGTGTGAGAGCATGCATGTGTGTGTGTGTGTGCGTGTGTGTGTGTGTGCGTGTGTGTGTGTGTGTGTGTGTGTGTGTGTGTGTGTGTGTGTGTGTGTATGTGTGCACGGATGTGTGTGTCGATGGTGTGCATTTTTGTGATTGGTGAACACTCTGATCCCTAAACCGCGATACCGGAGCTCCCAAGCTACAGCCTCAGATTGATTTATAGTTCATCGTTGGGAATGAGTTCGCTGCTCATGATGCTGTTGCGGATGTTGCGGCCCTAGCTGAAATTGTCGAAGCTCGCCCTGATGCCAGTATCCTGTAGCACTCTGTCACTTTTGCATCAGCATGTTCGGCGATGGAGTTTGCAGAACATCAGCAAAAGCGGCTGGCCACCCTTCAACCGTTGGTCCAAGCAACGTGCTTCTCTAAATCAGTTGCAGTGCGGGCAGCTGCAGTGGGTTGGTGATGAAGCACTTTGTCTTGTCCTACAAACGAAGTGGTGAGCCAGCCATTTCCAGACTGATGAAGGAGCAAGTCGGAGGTAAGAAGCGGGTGACAGTCTCAAGGAAGATTATATTAGTGGTGGCTGAACACCTAGCGAAGAACCAACAGCAACCCAACTGTAAGGAACGCCCTGTGGCACAGTGCTTCACTTGTTTGTGCGCACCATAAAATACCATCATTTTTGCCAGTGTGGGGACACGTTCTAGCTCGCATAGTTGAAGAACAAGAGGACTCAATGTTGTCTGATTCGTTCCAACATGTCAGCTTTCATTGTAGTTTGATATGGGGCAGTGCTAAGCGCTATCATAGCTACATGTACATGTATCACAACCAAGTGCCAACAGGAGAGTAATCATGGAGAAAAGTGGGTGGGGTGGGTGCACGCATGGATAATGCGTGCACCCAGGGTTTTCCGGCAAATTTACTAGTTCAGCTATTCCATCCTTGTATTGTTCTGAACGCCGAGGGTTCTAGTGAGTTTATGCAACACTTATTAACAGCCAAAAATCCACTGATAAGTTATGACCAAAGCAGCAGCAGAGAAGTACAAGCAATATAGATACGTGAATTTACCAATTTTAGGCAAATTTTGACAGTTTTTTGGATTTTTCTCCAGAATATGCACGGTGACCCCTATTTTCGCCGCGGTAAACCTGTTCCAACCCACTTATAGAATGTGTTTGAAGTATCCACATATGGGGCAAACTCAAAAATAAGCTGCAAAAAATATTCAAAGTTTCATTTTTTGCGTCTTTTTGTTCTTCTCCAGGAAATGACGACCTGGATCTCATCATCAACCAAAGTGTACATTTTTCGGTGTTGATATCATCTTAGTCAATACCTCGAACGATCTGTAAAATTTTATGTCATATTTTCTGTCCTAACTGATGTTATGGTCGATTTCTCATCAATTTTGGGATTTTGTGTTATTTTGTGTCATCAAGGAAAATTGTGTTTTTGGCAAGACCTATTCGGGCAATTGAAAAACTGATGTTACTAAGCGAAAATATAAGGCTGTACCTATTCAAACCTGATGTCAGATTGGGCTGATGTTGAAATTAAATTTTTGGGGCTAACTGTCCCGAACCCCCTTAATGCGGACGATCATTTTGTATTTGTGTTAAGTCAACATTTCCTAATCTCGGTTGGGACATAATTACTATGTCAAAGGGAGCGTGTATTAAGTATGTTACACTGTTTTATTCATGGTTGTGTTTTGTCATCCATTTTGCTAGCTCTCTACACGAGCATTTACTCACCTCACCAGTAAGGAACAGATCAAATACTCCTCCATTGGTAGCACGAAAACGTGGTGTGGCTGAGATCAGGGACGGGTTGGCAGTATTGGTGACAAGAAGGTCATAGCTGAGCTCTCCAAAAGAAGACGGCAGATCCGTGAAGATGAAAGAAATCACCGAATTGGTTAATCCCGCCTGAGCTTGGTCAATATCTATGGAAAATCCTAGGGCGTCTTGTGCATTGATACGAAATATTGTTGGGTTTGCGGTAGGACGTATAATTGATAAGAAGCAATCAGTGGTTCCACCTTGGTTCGCTTGTGTTCCTATCTCCACTATTGTGGAGACCAGATCGTCTTCAGAGGTTATTGACTCCAGAGCAGTTCGTATCAGGTCGAACTCAGTTGGTTGAGTAGATTCCAAGATATGTCCAGTACCACAGGTTTGAGTAAGGAAGCAGGCTCCAGCATCACTGTCAACAGAAGAACTCTCCAAAGACGCACTGTTGCTGTCGCTATCGGATCTGGTTCTATAGTCTCTATCCAACTTAGCGCTGAGTGTGAAGGTGTCCAAACAGAAGTAGCAGATGAGGCAGATCCCAAATGTCTGCATAGTTGACCTCATGTTGTTTGCCTGACCAGAAAAGGATAATGTGAACATGCAAGGGTCTGAATCCTGAATGACCATTCTCGGTGTTCACCCACTTGCTTTTATAATCGAAGATATTTGCTCCTGTAATCGGCTCTGTAATAATGCCAAGTGTGTACACTCAACAATAGCCTACATGTAATAGAGTTAGAGGGTGGTGTTGTTGGCAAGTGAATCGTGCCATCAAACAGTGATGACGGCAGAGTAGAAGATAGTACTTATAGCGATTAAGCCTCAACGACATGGCTGCTGTCAATGCGTGCCAGGATGACAGAACTTCTTTGCAAGCGCTCAGCCAGCCGACTCTAAGACGGTGCAAAAGGATGGGCTATCCCATTTCCTCGCTTTTAGAACCCTGCTAGAAAATGTTTGAGGTGACAGGATCACTTGTTCGGCGTAGACATGCTGGGCAATCGGCAGGAAAATAACAATGAGGTAACTTGTAGTTACACACCGGAACACCATGAGATCCATCACTATGCCCAGATAAGAGGTCTGCCGAGTGGACTAGGTTTCACCAACTTCTCAATTGTACACAGATTGGAGATTACAGCCATTAGCAGGTGAGAAACGAGACTGCGTATTGCTATAGCGCGAAGCAGTGATCCTGATAGCTAAACGTCTGCAAGATGGCACACAAACGGACAACTATCACGAGTGCAATGAACGGGTTCCTTCAATATCATTTACCTAGACTGAATTGTGATTGCAACTGAGGAAGTACGTGGGTACCGTAGGTAGCGTGCGGCCGCGATAGCAGTGTGACCAAACACACTGAATCGTGAAGGGAACACACAGTGCCTTGTTACTGAAATGTTTTTTTGGTTTTCCCTCTCCCTACTTTTGTTTTTCTCCATGTTTGGCAATCATTCACTCTCTTAACATTGGCCAGTGGTTTCACCGAATCTTGAGATGTTGCAATAAATAAAATAAAAATAGAGTACTGGTACTAAGGAGAAGGCAACGCTTTGGGCTCTTGAATAGCATCTCGAAATGTATCATCCATGTGCTTTCAGGCCTCATCGTTAGGTGACTAACAGGCAAAAGCCAATGAACAAAGACAATTAATTGGTCACGAATTCATCGCTGTTGCTTTAGCTCTTCTGCATTCTGCTGTTTCTATCACCTCTCTACAGTACTTAAATTACTAAGCGGCTTGTAAATAGCCTTGTCCCTTTGAGAGTTGCCTGCCAATATCTCGTCAATACTAGTGTTGGACGAGTACGGGTGGCTTGAAAATGGCTCGTTTTAAAAGGTGGACGCTAGGGTTTCAATGCTAGCATCTCAGACGAGTATTTTTTAAGTCCACTATGCTCCAGGATATAGATAAGAATTGTGGAAAGCGGTGGGTCGACCCTGCTGCTCTAGCGACCTTGGCTTTTACCTTTCCTTGCTTGGGATCAATACGGTTGGAACATTGTCATTATTGCTACAAGATTCCCAAAAAGGTTGAAGACAAGCTGGAACGCCGATAGGGGATCCAACTAGGATCCTTCCATTACAAGTTACTACAAATACACGTGTTTTGTAGAACATCACTGCGGCATTGTTGACTGCACATCATGAGATAAGGCATTGAAACTAAAACAGATTGTGTCCTTGGAAGCTAAACAAGAGTTTTTGCCAAGCGATTCGCTGCCCCGCTAGCGCTCATCTTCCTGGGCCGCACAATGAATTAGACATATAACGGATATGGACTGAAGGATAGGCGCTAAATGATTAGTGTGATGCGGTGTGAGAAAAAGCGTGAATATCCACAGTGCGACCTGACTGGAGTACATGTGGCCGGATATGAGGGACGCACAGCAATCCTCCCAGTTTCCGTATAATTTGATATTCGGATGTTGAGCCAATAATAAAATGTAAAAACGAAAGGGCCATATCGATAAAAGTTAATAGTAACTGTCCAGCACTGTAACAAGACACAATAATTATACAGTCAGAAAGTGCAACAATGAGGCACAAAAACGGACAGAATACTCAGACATTCGACGACCTCACACCTCCAACACATATCTGAAGAGCTAACAAGCAGCCTTCCAACTCAGAAAGGTCTGGGTTTAAGTAGATTAGAGAGCAATGTATTAGCACCCTGCCAGTTTTGTGGCTAGTTGTTGCACTTTAATAATTAATTAAAAATTTCGCTTGAGACTCGGCTGGAAGTCGGGCTTTCCGCATCCGCAGGAACGCCACCACCCTTCAAGGATCAAAGCGCAGATGCAGCTCCTAAAACGGTTGGAGGTGAGTAGATCAGCTCACCAGCAAGTGGTCAAAGACTGAAAATCCCATTCACTGCATCCATGTTTTTCCTCGTGCCAGGCCACGAGTTGCACTCTCTAACTGTATATTTAGTATCTAGTCATAGTGGTGGCATGCGAAGCCCTGGTTTTGGGAATAGGAGCTTTGGTATAATTCGGAATCCTCGACCGTGCCGATAAATGACACACAGTTAGCTGGTCGTCGTAGAGCATCAGTCTTCTGTTTGTTTTTGAACTCAACTTGCCGTTCTCGACCTTTGTGCTACTCAGTGATCAAGTACAGGGCTGAGAGAAGTTTCTTCTGAAACTCATCCCAGTTGAAGTGTTCTTTTTAGTTCCGTAGCTTTGTTGTTTGTGCATTTGCCTAGAGTATGCAATCTCGTTCTCAAGATGAGCAGTCCACAATATACATCCGACGCTCTCTTTAATGACTCGAAACCAAGTAGGCGACGAGGAGAATGTGTGCACTTGTAAACGATTTCTATCGCTGCAGCTGTTGCATCACCATTTTCCGAGCATCGTTCTGAGCTGCAAAATGATTCATGGTTGGCGGGAGACTCGCGTGGAAC
This sequence comes from Sycon ciliatum, assembly GCF_964019385.1. Taxonomy (NCBI): domain Eukaryota; kingdom Metazoa; phylum Porifera; class Calcarea; order Leucosolenida; family Sycettidae; genus Sycon; species Sycon ciliatum. The sequence goes on from NC_088648.1 coordinate 23,503,846, forward strand.
CAAGGTTTCCGCATCTGTAGGAACGCCACCACCCTCTAGGATCAAGGCGCAGATGTAGCTCCTTAGCGGTGGCTTGGCACTAGGGAATTGTGGATGCAGTTATTGGGATTTTGGTCTTTGACCACTTTATGGTAATCTAAGCTGCAAGGTTACTGAAATCCTTCGCAGTGCCCAAAGAGCGCAGAAAATCGCTACTGCAATAGTGCATTTTCATGACACAAAACAGAACAAACTACTCCAGACGCAATGTTTTCCACAACAACAACGCGAGGAGAATTCTTCTTCATAAAATTTGTTTTTGAATTTCTCAGGCTTTTCCAGCGCGTGGCAAACGCTTTGGTACGAGAACGTCACATGCTGGTCGCCTGAAAACGTCGTCCATGCAGACGGAAAAGTGCAGTGTGGTTGGTACCGACGTGGGCTGAAATATGCACGACAATTTGTACACGGTGATTTTTGCGCAGTGCGATTTCGGCATAACGTTTCACTGAAGAGAATTTTAGCGGTGGGGATTTCAGGGGTGATGTGCCAGATTACGAACTCAAAAATGAGGACTTCATTACAATAGTCTACCTAGACAAACAGAAACAGCTATGTCATGCTGTCAAGAGGGTCTGGTTGCGACCCTCTTAACGCTTGGTCGGATCGAAGTGGGACCATCACCATTCAACTCAGCGCCCAAACTTCTACGGGTCATGAAGTTTTGATTCTGGATGAAGTTCCCCTTTGAGGAGTCAGATGCATTTGAAGCAGAATACATTAAAGATTTAGCCCTGAATATATTTCACTAGGGGCGCCGCCACAGATCGCTCTCGATTTTTCTGCTTCTGGTGCCTGGCAAGGGAGGGGAGGTGGACCAAGAACAATACAAATAATCACCCTCTCACTGGATTGTCGAGAGAATTTAAGATTTTTGCTTTTGTCGTGACCTGGCCTAGCCCATCTTTGGGAGGTAGAGGATGATAGATGCCGATGGAATTCATTGTACAACGGTATTTGCCTGCGCACCGCGACGTATGGAGAGAGAGAGTTTTGCGTTCATAGATTAGTATTATAGCCGTCACAAATTAGCGTGTATAAAACAATATTCCTACGAACTGAACCGACCCAACATCAGAGCAAACTGTGGTGTGGAGCGCTTTCCTCCAGCAGCCACTGCCACCGCAGTTATTTGCACTGTATACGAATAAGTCTGTGACCAGTGCTGAATGTTCCTGTATGTCAGTAGCATGCTGCAGTGAATGTGCGATCATAACAGCTTAGCGCATCGTGATGGCCGGCAAACGACCGGTATCACGTGCACTGATAAAAGAACACCAGTTTGTACATAACACAAGGTATTTTGAGGGTTGTAACATGGAAATATGTGGGCACTGGTTTTGTGATCGAGTTTTTTTTTTTTTTTTTTTTTTTTTTTTTTTTTTTTTACTATGTTCACATTCCCAGCTCGAAAATAATAAAGAAAGACAATGATACTGAGACGAACGTGACAACTATTGAGCAGGGGCTGCACCGAGACGCAGCAGTGATGGTGGGGCATTGATGGCTCTGCCGACCTGAGGTCTCGGCATCACGGCCAAAAACACGCACCAAAAACAAAAGATAGAGCTGTACGAGTCAGCAAAATGAAAAGAAAGGAAGGGTTAACATCAGCGAGTGTGCGGGAGAAACTGTGAGACTATTAACAAATTACAAGGGCTGTTACTGAGAGGAGCATCATCATGGCTGATCATGGCGAGTCGGTTTTCTGAGCCAGTTGTGGTGCATAGATAGGGATAGAGGAGAACGACGAGAGCATCATCATAGCGAGTCGACCGCCCAGAGCCAGTTTGTGCTTCGCAGATGGCGATAAACATTAGTTTTGAATGCTTGCATTCCCTTGCTGTGGGGAGGCTGGGACAGAAGAGCGGCGGGGAGGGAGTTCCAGTCACTAATACTGCAGTGTGGGAACGAGCGCTTTAATGCCAGCGGGACAGATGCAAGCAGCTGGTGTTGGAGCTGGTGGTCATGGCCAATGACGCTACCATGCTCGCTGCGAGTTCTGGGGCTGGATGAGGGGAAATAGCGCGGTGGCAAAACAGAGAGCAGCTGCGGAGGGCCAGGCAGGTAATGCAGCTTGTATAGGCAGGCAAGCGAGGCAACAGTACGACGGATGGCCAGGCTAGGTAATAGTGCACCTGGACCGATGATTCGCAGAGCACAGCGTTGGATATGATCCAGGCGTTGCAGGTAGCTGGGCGGAGCACCTATCCAGATGAGGGGGGCATACTCCATAACTGGTCGAACAAATGCCTTGTATACTGTGGTGCGGCCGGCTGGAGAGAGAATGTGCGCTGCACGGCGCAGGAAGCCCAGGCGTTGTTTGGCTCGAGTGGCAACCTTCCGGAGATGAGTGCTGAATGACAGCTTCGAGTCAAAGGTCACTCCAAGTAAAGAGAGAGCCTTCTCCTCAAGGACAGGAGTGCCGCCGAAGACAATGCGAGGCAAATTGATGGGGGTTCTGCGGAGAGTGGCGGTCATGGCTTGGGACTTCGACGGTTCGAAGGAGATGCGCCATCTGCGGCCCCACTGATGCAAGCGATCAACAGAAGTCTGGAGGCTCAATGCTGCGTCGGCTGGGGAGGTGTCGAGGGATATCAGGCTGTACAAGGTAGTATCGTCGGCGTACGCCTCTAGGTGGGCTCCGGGTGACAGGGTCTCTGAGGCGTCGTTCACGTAAATCAGGAAGAGTGTAGGGCCGAGTATGCTCCCTTGGGGAACTCCTGCTGATATGGTATACAGCGATGAGGTTTGGCCGCCCACCAAGCATTGAATGGACCGTCCACCTAGGTAGGAAGAGAGCCAGGTATGCAAGGGGCCGCCAATGCCAAGATGGCGGACTTTGTGGAGGAGGCCAGCATGGGACACACGGTCGAATGCTCCGGCAATATCCACGGCTAGAATACGTGCTGCACCGCCTCGGCCGACGGCTGTGATCCAGGCGTGGTGTAGAGCCTGTAGCGCATCTGAGGTCCCGAGGCGGCGACGAAACCCGAACTGGTGGGGTGTCAGGAGTTTGTAACGCTCAAGGTGATTCATGAGCTGACGATTGATAACGCTCTCCATGATCTTAGAGATTATGCTCAGCAGTGAAACTGGACGATAATTCCTTAGGGCGGATCGTGAAGATCGCTTGTGGATTGGAACCACGCTGGCAGTCTTCCACATTTGTGGCTGGACTCCGTGCTGGAAGCAAAGAGCAAAGAGCTGACACAGTGGCTTGGCAAGTTCTCTGGCGCATTCCTTCAAGACACGAGCGGAAATACCGTCGGGTCCAGTCGCCTTTGAGGCATCCAGGCGAGCTAAAAGCCGGTGGACTGCATCCGGGCGAAAGTGGACTGTCGTTAGTGCAGGTGCATCAGCGAATGCCGTGTCCGGTAAGTCCATCGTGGTAAGGTCGCGGCCTTGCACACTGCACTTGCGGGAAAAGAAACGTGCGAAAGCCTCCGATTTCTCATAGCTTGTGGCCCTCTCGCAACCTTCACTATCAACCAGCAGGGGAATGTCAGTGTTCCGACCCTCGCCACAAGCGCACTTTAGCTTCGTCCACCATTCCTTCTCCTTCAGGGACCCATTCGACAAGCTATGTCTGAGGCTGTTCTCTTTGGAAACTCTAGATCTAGCAAGGACTGCGATAGCATTGTTTACAGAACGGGTAAACTCATGTTTCAGTGCAAAATCGTGAGGGTGCTTCCTCCAAGTGCGCCAGCGTTTGTCCTTCTCCTTCATGGCGGCTGCACACTCAGGTGTCCACCATTTCGGATCCGTTGACTTCACTGTCAGTGTCTTGGACGGAACGAACTGGGAAACGGCTTTCATGATTGTGGCAGTAACGTGCTCACACGAAGTTTCTGGGTTGGCAGTAATGACGGTTGACCAATCAACCTGGCGGAAAAAGGATCGGAGGCGGTTCCAGTCTGCCTTTTCATAGCGCCAGACAGTTCGTTGCACCGCCGCTTCATGGGTAGGAAGAACACCTGTGAAGTCCGAAAGAATTACAGCGTGGTCAGATCGAGTCCACCAGCTAAACCAGATTTTGAACAGTCAGACGTGCACAATCTAGCACAAAACGGACAAGGAGTACTGAGACATTCCACGGCATAAAAGTTAACCAATGGTCTTCCAACTTGGAAGTTTCATGGATATTAGTGCAGATTTCAAGAGGGGGGTCAAGCGCCATTGAGCCGAGCACAAGCTACATTCCAAGACTTCATGGAATGTTAGCCTGATGCGATAACCGGACGGTACGACCAGACAGAAAGTTCAAAGCACAACTAATAATGCCCCATCTTGTCTTGTCAGGACCAAGGAACTAAAAGTTACGCTATAATGTCCATTAACACCACTTGCTACTTGACAATCAGCTCATGCGATAACATTGCACGACACTGACCAGCTGTACGGACGTTCTACACCTAACTGGCAATCAGCTCTGGCACATCTCGGATGCTCACTCCCACAGACTTCCAACTTGGAAGGCGCTAAGTTATAGTAAAAATATGCAAAGCTATCGCATGAACTGATTGTAAAGTATTTGGTGGTGTTAAAAAAGTAAAACGTAAAGTTTGCACGTCTGCGCTACAACCGGCTATACAATTGCGTTGAGAAACACAGCCAGCTTAGGAATTTCCCTCGTGCCAGGCCACCACCACGCCTGTAATACCAGAGTGGCAGATGCACCGCCTAAAGGCAAGGGTGAGGTGGTAACTTTCACAACCAATGTCCGACATCTGGGCGAACCTCGTCAGCTGCATCCATGTTACTTTCACTCCGAGTAGTGAGTACCCAGTTGACCGGGTGCGAGTTCTGGGTAGTTCCTTGCATGTACATGTAAATTGGCTCAAGCATGCATAACCGCACACTATAGCACAGTACATGTACACGCTCCCTGCTCCCAGTGCGGGTCTCGTACTCTGGTGTTATTGGATACTAATAAAATATCCTACCTTCTAGCTCTTTGGACCTCTCTTTTTTATTATCAATTGATCCTTGGCTCTCCGCCGGAGTCTAATAGAAAGATTGCATCACTGAATATATTCCATAGTTTTAAACAACAAGATTAGCATGAAGAGAATTGGTGAGTACACATGCTCAGTTCCTGGACACTGCAAATTTACAAATCTTTTATTTCATAGAATCAATTTCAACGTTTCGGCAAATGGCCATCATCAGGATGAAATATGATGTGGAAGTCTGCCAAGGAGCAGTTATGTACACTGATTTGGAATTCTTAGGTGTTGATAATATTTCTGTGACTACAAAGTCATGTGACCTCAGTGCTAGGAATATGCCATATCTCAAAAAATTAGTGAAAGATCACAAGTTTTCACTGTCGCATATGCTGGGTGTTGGTAATAAGTTAGTTCAGCGCAGATGTCACCAGATAACCTGACATATGTCCGAACAGGTTTCTCGCGAGCAATACACGAATGTGACCATGTCAATGTTTTCCAGAAAATACTGTCACCTAGATAACCAGTGTGGGACTGTGGTGTGACTGTTTTAGAGTAATGACCATCCAGCACTGGTGTTGATCTCTGGGCTTTCGTTTCTGATCTATACTGCCTCCCGCAATTTGCGGCTTGCCCTGTCACTGGCTCTTGCAATCACAGATATTGCAGCACAAAGTCCGGCCAGTTGCAATAATCGCTAGAGACGTTGTCTGTCATCACTTCTGGCTATTAATAGGCACTGCACCCCATTTTTTTTCAAATCGCGTTTTTTCTAGGTTTATAATCGGTAATCGATAGTGCAGGATATCACAAGGTCACATAGAAAATTGTATTGAAAGCCACAGTGATACCAGTGAGATATGAAGGGTTGAAGATAGGCAAGTGCATAAGGCGAAATCAACACAATTTGTGTCACCAGCAACATCTCCGGAGTATTACCAGTGGATATAGTCACAAGCCATCGGAGTGTTTTTTTCAAGCACACATCACTCACTTACACCAACAGCCGTTTATGGATCGAAACAATACAGATCAAAGTTCAGTATACATGTACTAGTAGTCATGGGTTCAATACGAGGTATACTCTGGTACTTGCTTTTTGTCATCGTATCTCGAAAACTAAAAATCCCAAGTGTACGGCTAATGAAACGCTGATCAAAATCGCAGAAATCAAAAGATTTGAGCTGATTTTGATCAAGCACATTTCAGTGATTCCAGAATTTCGATGCACGCTGCGTCAGATGGCTGATCTAGGGTCATGAGGAAGATGCGTTTAAACCAAAATACAGCTAAAAAGAATCAGAAAATGTCATAGAAAGATTGTATTCCTGAATACTTTAGATTGTTTTACAACAAGAGATTAACAGTTTTTAATAGGAGTCTATTTAGAAAAATACTTCAAGTCGTATAGTAGTAGTAGTATTCTTTTATTTATAGTGGAGAAACCAAAACAGGCAGATGCCTAATAACAATGGACCCACTGTGTAGGGTGGAGGGGGGGGGGGGGGCATGGCTAATGGTGAATAGTGGCGGCGAAATACATCAGTTCCAGCACAGCTACAGAAACATGGGTGTAAAGCTAAAAGCAGGCAAGACTGTGTTGCAAAGGGCTTGACATGAAAGCGGCAAGTTTGGTGACTATTATATGAGCCGAAGGGACCGGAAAGGTTTAATATTACACCGAGTTTATCTCTTTCCACAGTTATCACCATAATGGCTTTTCTTGGGTCACCACTACGTCCGTGGGCATAGAGCACCTTGAACTGACATCATCGCTGCACTAAGTTCAGCTGCTTGAGCAGACGGCAATGTTGGTAAATCTGGAGGTAACGGTGGATCCGTTGGAGCCTCTCCTCCGCAAACCAAGGGTTCAGATAAGGAACACACCTATTCAGAAGTCCAAAAAAGGAAACGAGCTTCATTACTACTGGCCCCATGTCTAGCAGCAGTAACACACACACTGTTAATGTCTATATCCACGAAGACTGTGTATGTGCAACATGATCACAGGATCTGCAAATGTTTTTTGAACACGATAACATTGATTAATACACAAGGCACAGAGCACCACGCCTCGTTCGTTGTAACTAACAGGTTCATGCCCATAGACAAGCACCAGACAAGAGTTGTTGAATGATTGCCTGTGGGCATGAAATTATTAGTCACAACGAACGATGCGTGTAGCTTTGTGCCTTGTGTAAGATAGCTCTACAAGTATTCGAACTAATAGTGAGGAGGACTCTCATTTGTAACATTGATTGATATGGCACTAACTGAATTCAACGCCCATACGTAATACATAGCAACACCGACAACACGGGTACAAGACGAAGGCAATGCGTGTCTAAAAAAGGTCACTGCGGGATCTTGTCACGGACCGCTCACTAGACTCATTTTAATTACGGGTTCTCGTCGTGCTGATAATCTCAGGAAACACGAAAACGCCATAGAATACTAGTAAGGCCTACAAAATACTATGAAAGCGAATGATCTGAAGATTTTCGCAGATCATGCTTTGTTAAGGCCGCCTAAAGGAGCTTACTTGCGTCATTGCTGAAACATACTAATGAAGACCAACCTCAGCTCATTCAAAAACATCCTGAAGTTTACTCAAGCATTTCCCCCCAATTAACCAAACGTTATTTATCATCAATTTTTAGCAGCCAATGCCTGGATTGCTCAGCTGATTAACTCAATGTAGCAACAATGATATATATGATGTCTCCAAACGTCAATGTATCTACATTATGCATAGATTACTGAGGTGAAGATTTACCGGTAACTTCTCCGACTGATCTGACAAAACATCTGATATTGGCAGCAACAATCACATACCTCACCAGAAAGGAACAGATCAAAAACGTCTCCATTGGTGGCGCGAAAACGCGGCGTTACAGAGACGAGTGTCTCTTCACCGTCATTGACCAGAATTACATCATAGCGAAGCTCTCCAAATGAATACGGCAGGCCGGTAAAGATGAAAGAAACCAACACGTCGTTGCCCTCAACAGGTACGATGACTAGGGAAAATCCGAGGTTACCTTTGGCGTTAATACGCTGCTCCGTTGGAAAGGGTCCACCTTCAGTTGAAAGGTAGCAATCTACCATATCAACAGGCGTTCCACCGAGTTCGACATCCCGTTGCTGGCCTAGCATCTCACCGAGCGACAAAATAAGGTCATTTACAGAAGAAATGGACTCTAGAGCAGTTCGTATCAGATCGAACTCATTTGGTTGAGCTGATTGCAGGATAGTTCCAGGACCACAGGATTGGGTTAGGAAACAGGGCCCAGCATCACTGTCAACAGAAGAACTCTCAAAAGAAGCACTGTTACTGTCGCTGTCGGATCGAACTGCAAATTCCCCATACACCGTAGTGCTCAGTGTAAAATAGTCAAAAAAGCAAAATATGAAGACGGGTGCAATCCATAACTTCTTCATACTTGGTAAATATCCTTTCTAAGGGAACAGCGATGACCACAACCAGTGACCTGATGTATTAAGTTCCACTTTTAATGCTTCTCAACCCTAGCTTACAATATTGTGCGAGTACTCTTTATGATTATCCCCGTGCCCTGAGGAAAATCTAACAATAGAGCCTGAGGCTGATTTCTCCAAAAAATAAGGTATGCGCTTACTTGAAGTATCAAACGGGCATGACAGCAGAGGAGAGCAGATCGCGATTCACTGACATTGATGTGACTGATTTAACGACAGTAGTGATTATATGTATAATTGTGCGTAGATCTGCTTTTGGGGCGGATGTGAGGACATGGGCGTGTTGGCAATGTGGTGCTTTACCGTAGCGAATAGAACAGGCGTTGCTAGTGAGCATGTTTGTTGGTCTAATCGGCAAACGATCGGCATCGTATACAAGGAGGGTCAATACTGGATGAACATGATCGTATTCTTAGGCTCAGTAGTTGTGCCCTGATCTAGAAGGATAGAGAAAGATAGAGTTATATTATGTTCTGGCAGTAGCATAACTGACGGGGCACATCGTCTTGCGCGACAGTTCCACAAGCTGTTGGGTTGCTTTTGCAAACTCTTGATTACTACCTAAGGTATTTTCCCTTTACCAAACTTACTCTATAGCGGGTGTTGAAAGTTCCTCCCTGTCAGCAGAGTGCAACGATGACGGTGTGATCAGAACTGACAGTGAAACACAATGTCATCATGCCGTTCTGACCCGTTCTGACCGGCAAACGACCGGCATTATCTACAAGACTGCAATCATGTACAATATATCTAACACTGTGTGCATTGGGTATGTCTCTTTGACGGTGTGTGCTAGGTGTGAATCTTGTGATAGTACACAGTATCAAGGGTTCTCTTGCTAGCACCGGTACATGTATATCAGTGTATACGCTTACTAAGATTACAAGTCCAATCGGCGACACCGGGCAGTAATACTGCATGATCACGTTCAACATGGTGAGCCTCGGTCTTTCCAAATACTGATCAATAGGAGTAGAGCTCTGTTTTATAGGCCTGGTTCAGTTAAATTAACACCACAGTACATAATATTGATTATACACACCTAAAATAAGATCGTATGCTTCTCGGAATGGTTGTCGAGGCAAGAGTTGATAGTCGTAAGCGGCTGTTGGCTTTCATGCTTGACTTCATAGAACTCAACATTAGGTAGTTGAATAAGGGAACCAATTTAGTCAGTTTCGCGTCAATTGTTCAAAGGCCTGTTTCTACATGTGCGCATTACGCTATTTGCAAAGTTGGTGGCTAAATTTCAAGGTCGTTAGCTTCCTGGAAAGCTACTACGAAAAGGAAAATGATGAGCGGAAGCACCTTGCTTCATAACGCTGGAGACTAGCTATAGAGCCAAGCGAAGTAGCGCAAAAGCCAAGGTGCAGTTGCACAATTCAAGGAAAGGTTGCTTCTAACCGCCATTCGACTCTTCTTGTTCGTATGGAGCTCGACATGCCCGCAAGACTAATACTCCATTTGTACTTAAGTTGTCATGACACCAAGAGGCAAGGTACCAAGCATTGCGCAAAAAGGTCTTTGAGCACGTTTGGATTTTGTGTATTTGTCTAGTACCATAACTCCATGGTCGTTGATCCAATCGCTGAAGCGATTGTTGAGGTCGCAAGCTGAGAGCCTTCTCTGCTACCTACATATTCGATTTTAATAAGAAGGATCCACGGTCGGGATTCGAGGGTAGCACGCCTATCTCATAGTACAGAAGAGATCACCACCGATTTGGTTTCATGGATGCAACACACTCGCGGCCTTTTCTTGCTACGCGAAATACCCAGATCTAACAGGCTGTGTTGTCAAGATGTATGTACTAACGAGGAGAGGGGTAGGTATGGGCGAGAGTCGTACAGCAATTTCCTGGCGGTAATTTGGCAAACATCGTTCCATAGTAAAGATCCAATTTCACCGCCCCTAGCTTTCCATTCCGGTGCTTTACCGACTAGACTACGTGGGATCACGCAATCATATCTGCTGGAGCCTTTTGCCGCAGTTTATAGGTTATTTCGCGAGTAAGAAAGACTGTACAAACACCTTATTCAGACATTGAAAAATTGAACAACAGAGCGGAACATTTTATGTCAGCTTATCGATTTACTGGTACATGTTTCTGTACCGGTAAGGACGGAAAATGTGAGTACATTACGATGAAACTACATTGATGTTACTGATTTTATTTCCCGAAGATGACACCAAACTGGTGTAAGCGTCCAGGCCACAAACCTAGACGTACCTGAGCGATCAGCTACTGCGTGCGTTCATCAGGATTGCAAGCCACTTATATTAAGGTGTGTCGATCTCTGCTAAGAATGTATCGTAGGTAACATGACCACTCGTTCGGCGTGGATAAGCTGGAATGCCGGTTGGAGAGGGAGAATGAACATGTAAATTGAGGTAACATGTAGATAAACCAAGCTTTGCACAACCAGACCTAGGAAAGGAACTAACTTAAAGTATAAAATTTAACATCAGTGAGAGGGTGGGTGGACTTGCGGCCTCAGGAACACATGTACACAATGTGTTCCCTACATAGTTCATTTACAGGGACATACAGATCTGGAAAGGTCCACGTGTGCGGTCTAAGGTTCCGTTCGCGTTGCAAGTAAGTAAATTTATGGCTGAAATGCCTATGAAGCAGAAGGGGAAAAACAATAAAGTTACAGGTTTGTAGGACTGAATACTCTCCGTTATCTCCGTTATCTCCGTTATCTAGGTATCAGTCTGTGCTCACGGCCCTTTTAGCTCAATATCCGTTGTTTAGGTTGCTCTTGTGTGTATTTTCCCGTACAAGAGATACTCTCCGTTATTGTGTTACATACGTGGGAGAACGAGGGTATCAATAAAAGCCTGTATGGATGAGTGCGAGCCTAGCAAAGTTCAATGTTGGCACCCATCACGTCAATAACTGCGTTCAATTCAATTCCTGACTGGTTCGATTTGCCGCTACGGCGGGCAAAGAGCACCTCGCACTGACGCCATAGCAGCATCAAGGTCAGCGGCTTGAGCAGGCGGCAATGTTGGCAAATCTGCAGGCAACGTTGGATTCGTTGGAGCCGCTCCTCCGCACACCAAGGGTTGAGATAAGGAACACACCTGTTCACGCAGAAGACGCAGAAGATGTTTAAACAAAGGAGCCTTATTGCTATGTGCCAGAATCGATAGAAATGCCATCACTCCTAACAGTCAACGTACATGGTACATAGAGTACGTAAATCTTGGGAGCAAAAAGGTGATCAAAAAACCAAATATACAGATCGTTACATTCGCTTCCTCCTCGTGGGGGACCCCAGGTCTAAGTGTAGTTTCCAGCACTTAATAACAAAGGCGAAGGTGGTTTTCAGAGAGAAGCTGTTAATACTCTAACACTTAGGTGTTTCCAAACCTCACCGGTTCTTTTCCACAGAGTAAGTTGCAGGTGTTCACTGAAGATCATTTTTCGAAAAATAAGATCCTTAAAGGTTTTCAACACCTCAGCTAATGTTTAATCTGAATTTCCATAATATGCCATTATTCTCCGTATAAGCTTTTGGTAAGCTTCCGCAACTACATCCATTGGAAATGGTTTAGATAAGAACCGCCCCCTCCCAGTTATTCGACAACATCATCCAACTAGACATTCTTGTCGAGTGAATGGCAGAGAGAGAGTCTGTTCTAAACCATTTCTGACATATTCGAGTTCCTTATCAAAGATCTCCAATATACTTTGAAGCAGATCATCTAGGGAGAGATACGACTCTAGTGAAGACATTTTCATGTCAGTTGGTTAAGTAATGTGAAAGATATTTGCAGTTTGCCAAGTTTGGGTGAGAAAGCACGGTCCCATATCATTGTTCACAGACAAACTGGTGTCACAAGACAGAGCATTCGTCGCTACGGATGATCCATGGTGCTCTGTGTCGTGTGCAATATAGCTCTATTCGAACGAATATTGAGCACTCTACCGAGCCGGAGAACTCTCATTTGTTGTTGTGTGAACTGTTAGTATAATTATTATTCCTGCACCATGCTTTTTCAGTCGAGCTCTCAATGCACTAGGAAACTTAGCCCTCAACATCAGGGTGTAAAAAAATAGAATAGTATTAGGAGGATAGGGGCAAGTCCAAAATTGGCCATGGTTGACCCCAAGGAACCCAAAGATTAAAAAAATCGTCAAAAGGAGACTAAAGTTATGACCCGGATAATTATAGAATTTGAGGTGAGTCGAGATCAAATTCAGTCTGTGTACATTTGTTGTGAACCCTCTGGTTCTCTAAAGTGTCGGGAACGAAAGACCCCACACGGCACGAGGACAACTATTTATTCTCAACAGTATATTCCACTTCCATCGACTAATATTAATGAACAATGAATGAATGAATGAACAACTGAATGAACTGAATAACTAACACTAAAACCACCAGGAAGTTATAGCGTGAAAATGACAGCGTATATGAGAAAAGCATACACATACAACATACAACTACAGCGCACACAGCAAACCGCACATAGCGCATGTAGCGTATACTACGTCGTAAACATCAGCGGTACGGCGGAGTCGGGATACAGCTGCATTGAAACGAACACACTGTCACAAGCGAGAAGGCCTTTCACTCTCGAGAACTTGTCGTTTCACAACATTCTCCCCACCAAAGAGCTTCTCACCGCCGTGCAAGTTACAACAACTCACAAGTCAAACGATTTGGCGCTTACTACGCGTCATCTTCTGCTGCGGTGGTGGCCATGGTAGAATATCACTAATGCCCACCACTTCGGCCAACTTGATTTCGCGAAGCTTGCCGCTGTGGGCTGTTGCACACGACACTGTCACCGATCCACTTCGACATGGGGCGGACGATGGACCAGACAACACACAACGGATAAGCTTGCAGATCCTGGCTGTCACACATGACACCGTTACTGGGCCACTGCCTCGTGGGGCGGACGCTGGACCGGATAACATACATCTAATCTCCATGTTCCACACAGTCTCGCTGCTCACTTTTTCCGTGCTAACCAGTATCGCCTTTCTCATTTCCTTGGCTTCTACGCCTTGCGCCTCTACGTCTTGCGCTTCTACGTCTTGCGCCTCTACATATTGCGCATGCGCCTCTACATCTTGCGCTTCTACGTCTTGCGCGTCTACGTCTTGCGCTTCTACGTCTTGCGCCTCTACGTCTTGCGCCTCTACGTCTTGCGCCTCTACGTATTGTGCCTCTACGTCGTTCGGCCAAGACTCCAGCTGCTTCTGAGCGTCTCCGACCGATGTCGCCATGCTCCGTACCGACGCACTGGGCCTTGGATCTGATCCTCCCACCAGCTTCAAGTACTCTTCTGACCGCTGCTTGTCTGTAAGCAAAGTCTTACACGCCTTGTCCGGCGTCCTTCCGGGCGAGGCAAGCAAATCTCGCTTTGCTTCCTCATAATATGTACTGACGGCGATGCGCTCGGCCATCTTCTTGAGCTTTTCGTTAAACTCTGTGCGGAGCGCACACTCTTGCCGTCTAGCACCGCGCTCTTCAAACTCCTCGCTCTGTCGGAGCCTCTTCTCCACGTATTCTCTCAACATATCGCCTTCAAATCCATACCGAATTCCGTTGGCGATAAAGCTGGCTTCATTGATCCATAGTTCCTGTGCCATGCTCGTTTCGTATCCTGGCGTGGTCGCCAAATGTTGTGAACCCTCTGGTTCTCTAAAGTGTCAGGAACAAACGACCCAACACGGCACGAGTACAACTATTTATTCTCAACAGTATATTCCACTTCCATCGACTAGTAATAATGAACAATGAATGTATGAATGAACAACTGAATGAACTGAATAACTAACACTAAAACCACCACTAGCGTGAAAATGACAGCGTATATGAGAAAAGCATACACATACAACATACAACTACAGCGCACACAGCAAACCGCACATAGCGCATGTAGCGTATACTACGTCGTAAACATCAGCGGTACGGCGGAGTCGGGATACAGCTGCATTGAAACGAACGCACTGTCACAAGCAAGAAGGCCTTTCACTCTCGAGAACTTGTCGTTTCACAACAACATTTTTTCAGTACATAAAGGGTTAATTATATTTCTTATAATGTTGCTTTCCGACACAAAAAGGCAGTATGCATGCAATAACCACTAATCCAACGCTCGTTCGCATTGGTATGGAGTTAATAGGGCATGATGGCGAGCGTTTACCCAGCTCTGTGAAATCGCCCCATCGTGAACACCAACAAGACCGGCGATTCCACTGCAGCTTAGAATGCCTGGGTGAAATGATTAACATTGCTCTAACGCTGGAGAGATTTCTGGAACATCAAGGGAACATTGGTGAAGGCACACGTACATGACATCTTGAGTGCATGCAAACGTCACATTTGCTTTCTTGCGGTAATTGCAGCTAGAAAAGTGTCATGTTGTGACAAGATTAGCCAAGAGATTTGAGGCAAGCTGGAACACCGACAGGAGATCGACGCAAGATCCTTCGAAAACAAGCTACTACAAGAACTAGCGTTTTGTCATTACCTCCCCCACTGTTGACAGCACGTCATGAGATAACGCATTGACACTGAACGAGAGCGTTTCCTTAGACGCTAAACATGAGCTTGTGCGAAGATATTCGCTGTCCCCCTAGCGGTCATCGTATCGGGGCGCAGAATGGATCTTCAGCTTGACAGCGGAAGGGGCGCTACACGATTAGTGTGAGGTGGTGTGAGAAGAATCGTGTATATCCACAGTACGACCTGACTGGAAGACACGATGCCGAATGGGAGAACTAAACTGTGCCATTCCTTCCACTTAGGGTTTCCTAATCTTTACATCCTCTTTTTCACATTTCGCTCACTTCACTGACTATGCAATCCCCTCCCTTTGGAGTCCATGGTTCGATTTCGAACCATGGACTCCAAAGGGAGTGGGCGCAGTCAAACTTTCGGTTCTCGGTCAAATCTTGACCCAATTCAACATTCGAAGGGTCTAGAAGGTAGAGAAAACTCTCAGCTATCGCCTCGAATACGTCCGAAGTCTCGCCGATGAAGTTTGAGTGAGCGGCGAGCGATCAAACATTGCGAATTTTCTGCGCTGCGTTCTGCGAGTCAGCAGTGCGTGAAAAAAGGGATTTTGCCAGCTTTATGACAGGTGGCACGTGCCAGGACCGGCGCGCGCAAAGTCACGGCAAGGTAAGCTTCTACTCGAAAAAATTTGAACAGGTACGAGCTAGATTCAGTGAAATGGCTACAGGAGACCGATTTCGTCTCAGATCTGGAGCTTGACTCGCGTTTGGGGCGCGTTGTGGCGGACAATGAATAGTGCTCTTGGCGAGTTTGGGCTCATTGTATTTCTCTCATCAAGAGCTTTCCAACGAGCCCAAGATCTTCAAAATCGGTGAAGTAGAACCAAAGTTATGTTGGAAATGGAGTGCGCATTTTCGTGACTGCCACAAATTCTGCGGAAGCAAAAAAGTTACGGACTCCAAAGGGTTAAAACATGTGGTGCAATCGCATTTTGCAGGCATGCACGCCTGAGACACGATCAATTAAAACAAATTATCAGGCGTGGTTGCTAGTGTATTCTCAGCATTATACATCAAATATGCTCTGTACATTCTATGCACTAACAATGTCGACACCCTGAAGAACATCGAAGCAAAATTGGCTTCGGATTACGAACCAGCATGAAGTGGGTGCTACACGAGCTGATTAATGCGGACGATCAATTTGTACAAGTATTTGTGTTTAGTCAACATTTCCTAATCTCGGTGGGGACATAATTACTATGCCAAAGGGAGCGTGTATTAAGTATGTTACACTGTTTTATTCATGGTTGTGTTTTGTCATCCATTTTGCTAGCTCTCTACTCGAGCATTTACTCACCTCACCAGTAAGGAACAGATCAAATACTCCTCCATTGGTAGCGCGAAAACGTGGTGTGGCAGAGATGAGGGACAGGGTACCAGTGTCGACGATAACAACGTCATAGCTGAGCTCTCCAAAAGAAGACGGCAGATCCGTGAAGATGAAAGACAACAACAAAGTGGGTTCTGCCACCTGAGCTAGGTCAATTTCTATGGAAAACCCGAGGGCGTCTTGTGCATTGAGACGAAGTATAGTTGAGGGTGCGGTAGGACGTATAACTGATAAGAAGCAATCAGAGGTTCCACCTTGTCTCTGTTGGACTATTATCTCCTCTATGGCTGAGACCAGATCGTCCTCAGAGGTTATTGACTCCAGAGCAGTTCGTATCAGGTCGAACTCAGTTGGTTGAGTAGATTCCAAGATATTTCCAGTACCACAGGTTTGAGTAAGGAAGCAGGCTCCAGCATCACTGTCAACAGAAGAACTCTCCAAAGACGCACTGTTGCTGTCGCTGTCGGATCTGGTTCTATAGTCTCTATCCAACTTAGCGCTCAGTGTGAAGGTTTCCAAACAGAAGAAGCAGATAAGGGAGATCCGAAATGTCTGCATAGTTGACCTCATGTTGTTTGCCTGACCAGAAAAGGATAATGTGAACATGCAAGGGTCTGAATCCTGAATGACCATTCTCGGTGTTCACCCACTTGCTTTTATAATCGAAGATATTTGCTCCTGTAATCGGCTTTGTAATAATGCCAAAGCGTGTACACTCCACAATAGTACACCGGTCATAGAGGGTGGCCTTGTTGGCAAGTCAATCGTGCCATCAAACAGTGATGACGGTAGAGTAGAAGATAGTACCTATAGCGATTAAGCCACCACGACATGGCTGCTGTCAATGCGTGCCAGGATGACAGAACTTTTTGCAAGCGCTCAGCCAGATGTCCCTAAGACAGTGCAAACGGATGGGCTATCCCATTTCCTAGCTTTTAGAACCGTGCTAGAAAATGTTTGAGGATACAGGATCACTTGTTCGGCGCAGACATGCTGGGCAATCGGCAGGAAGATAACAATGAGGTAACTTGTAGTTACACAACGGAACACCATGAAATCCGTCACTATGCCCAGATATGCGGTCTGCCGAGTGGACTAGGTTTCACCAACTCCTCAATTGTACACAGATTGGAGATTACGGCCATTAGCAGGAAAGGAACGAGACTGTGTATTGCTATAGAGCGAAGCAGTGATCCTGCTAGCTAACCGTCTGCAAGATGGCACACAAGCTGACAACTATCACGAGTACAATGGACAGATTCCTTCAATATCATTTACCTAGACTGAATTGTGATTGCAACTGAGGACATACGTGGGTACCCTGGGTAGCGTGTGGACGCGATAGCAGTGTGACCAATCACACTGAATCGTGAAGGGAACACACAGTGCCTGGTTACTGAAATGGTTCTTTTGTTTTCCCTCTCCCTACCTTTTTTTCGCCATGGTTGGCAATCACTCACTCTCTTGACATTGGCCGGTGTTTCCACCGAATCTTGAGATGTTGCAATAAAAAAAAAAGTACTGCAATAAACCCGGTACTAAGGAGAAGGCAACGCTTTGGGCTCTTGAATATCATCTCGAAATGTATCATCCATGTACTTTCAGGTCTCATGGTTAGGTGACTAACAGGCAAAAGCCAATGATCAAAGACAATTGGTCACGAATTCATCGCTGTTGCTTTAGCTCTTCTGCATTCTGCTGTTTCTATCACCTCTCTACAGTACTTAAATTACCGAGCGGCTTGTTAATAGCATTGTCCCTTTGAGAGTTGCCTGCCAATATCTCGTCAATAGTAGTGTTGGACGAGTACGGGTGGCTTGAAAACGGCTCGTTTTAAAAGGTGGACGCTAGGGTTTCAATGCTAGCATCTCAGACGAGTATTTTTTAAATCCACTATGCTCCAGGATATAAATAAGAATTGTGGAAAGCGGTGGGTCGACCCTGCTGCTCTAGCGACCTTGGGTTTTACCTTTCCTTGCTTGGGATCAATACGGTTGGAACATTGTCATTATTGCTACAAGATTCCCAAAAAGATTCAAGACAAGCTGGAACGCCGATAGGGGATCCAACTAGGATCCTTCCATTACAAGTTACTACAAATACACGTGTTTTGTAGAACATCACCGCGGCATTGTTGACTGCACATCATGAGATAAGGCATTGAAACTAAAACAGATTGTGTCCTTGGAAGCTAAACACGAGTTTTTGCCAAGCGATTCGCTGCCCCGCTAGCGCTCATCTTCCTGGGCCGCACAATGAATCAGACATATAACGGATATGGACTGAAGAAGAGGCGCTAAAATAGTGTGAGGCGGTGTGAGAAAAAGCTCGAATATCCACAGTGCGACCTGACTGGAGTACATGTGGCCGGATATGAGGGACGCACAGCAATCCTCCTAATTTCCGTATATTTTGATATTCGGATGTTGAGCCAATAACAAAATGTAAAAACGAAAGGGCCATATCGATAAAAGTTAATACTAACTGTCCAGCACTGTAACTAGACACTATAATTATACAGTCATAAAATGCAACAATTAGGCACAATAGCTGACAGAATACTGAGACATTCCACGACCTGACACCTCCAACACATATCTGAAGAGCCAACCAGCAGCTTTCCAACTCGGTAAGTTCTAGGTTTCAAAAGACCAGAGAGCAATGTCTTAGCACCCTGTCAGTTTTGTGCCTAGCAGTTGCACTTTAATTATTAAAAAATATCCCGGTCCGCGTGAGACTCGGCTGGAAGTCGGGCTTTCCGCATCCATAGGAACGCCACGACACTTCAAGGATCAAGGCGCAGATGCAGCTCCTTAGACGGTGGGAGGTGAGTAGATCAGCTCACCAGCAAGTGGTCGAAGACCGAAATTCCCATTCACTGCATCCATGTTTTTCCTCGTGCCAGGCCACGAGTTGCACTTTCTAACTGTATGTTTAGTATCTAGTCATAGTGGTGGCATGCGAAGCCCTGGTTTTGGGAATAGGAGCTTTGGTATATTTTGGACTCCTCGACCGCCCCGATAAATGACACACCCTTAGCCTGTCATCGTCGAGGATCAGTCTTCTGTTTGTTTTTGAACTCAACTTTACCGTTCTCGACCTTT
This sequence comes from Sycon ciliatum, assembly GCF_964019385.1. Taxonomy (NCBI): domain Eukaryota; kingdom Metazoa; phylum Porifera; class Calcarea; order Leucosolenida; family Sycettidae; genus Sycon; species Sycon ciliatum. The sequence goes on from NC_088648.1 coordinate 23,523,316, forward strand.
GTGCTACTTAGTGATCAAGTACAGTGTACAGGGCTGAGGGTTGTTTTTTCTGAAACTCCTCCCAGTCGAAATGTTCTTTTTATGCCGAAACTTTGTAGTTTGTGCATTTTGCGTAGAACATGGAATCTCGTTCTCAGGATGTGCAGTCCACAATAAACGTCTCACGCTCTCTGGTATGATTCAGAACTAAGAAGCCAACGAGGAGAATGTGTGTACTTGTAAACAGTTTCTATTGCTGTAACTGCAGCACCACCATTTTCCGAGCATCGTTCTGAGCTGCAAAATATTCATGGTTCGCGTGAGACTCGCCTGGAAGCCGAGTTTTACGCATGTGTAGGAAAGCCACCACCCTCTAGGATCAAGGCGCAGATGCAGCTCGTAAGCGGTGGCCTTGCAGGAGGGAAACATGGATGCAGCTAAGGAGATTTCGGTCTTTGACCACTTTATAGTGGGTCTGATCTGAACTACAAGGTTGACTGAAATCCTTTGCAGGGCCCATAGAGCAGCACAACAAATCGCTACTGCAATAGTGCAAGTTCATGACACAAAACAGAACAAACTACTCCAGACGTAATGTTTGCCACGACAACAACGCGAGGAGAAATCTTCTTCATAACATTTGTTTTTGAATATCCCAGTCTTTTTCAGCGGGTGGCACACGCTTTGGTACGACAACGTCACATGTTGGTCGGCTGAAAACGTCGGCTATTCAGCCGAAAAAGTGCAGTGTGGTTGGTACCGACCTGAAATATGCACGACAATTTGTACGCGGCCAAAATAGGAACTCAAAAATAAGGACTTCATTACATAGTCTACTTAGAAACAAAACAGAAACAGCGATGTCATGCTGTCAAGAAGGTCTGGTTGCAACCCTCTTGACGCTTGGTCGGATCGAAGTGGGACCTTTACCATTCGACACAGCGCCAAAAACTTCTACGGATCATGAAGTTTTGATTTTCGGTGAAGTTCCCCTTTCAGGAGTCAGATGCATTTGAAGCAGAATACATTAAAGATTTTGCCCTGAACACTTGGGGCACCGCCACAGGTCGCTCTCGATTTTGCTGCATCTGGTGTCTTGTCAGGAAGGGGAGGTGGACCAAGAACAACGCTGTTAACCACTCTCTCACTGGATTGTAGGGAGAAGGTAAGATTTTTGCTTCTGTTGTGACCTGGCCCAGCCCATCTTCAGGAGGTGGCAGATGATAGATGCCGATGGAATTCATTGCAAAACAGTGCATTGCACTATGCCTGTCCTTAACATGCTTGCCTGCCCACTCGCGTCCACGTATGCATTCTCGCTGGAAATGGCTACCTGTGACACATATTTGTAATTAATGTTAAAAAAGAGACGAAAGCACGTGAGAACGAATTATGCAGCAAGTATCCACGACTGTAACAAGATTAAGAACAGTCAGAAGATGCGTTTATCTCTACTGAGAACTACTCCTGGGGTAGCGCTGACGGCTCTGTGCCGATATTTGATCAGAACCCGCGGTTGCAATGAGAGTTAGGTTACAACAGGCAAACGATCGGAATCATGTACGCGGGTCTGCATGTTACCACTGGGAACTATGAGGGGGTACATCGTATGAATTGGTTTTACGAGAACCCGTGTATTGTAAATATGAAAAATATAAAAATATAAATTTATAGTTTGGGATGTCGACAAGGCTTTCCATACATCTTGCGAGACATTCCTGACCTCAGAGACCTCGGACAGCCTTGTCAATATCCCAAACTATAAACTTATCCGTCAAGACAGACCTGGCTTCGGTGGTGGAGTAGCGGCCTATGTACGGAGCTCACTTCATGTTACTCGGCTAGAGGACTTTGCTCGTGGTGATCTTGAACTTCTCTTTCTCCTAGTTCACGGCCTCAATGGTAAGCTAATCCTCGGCACAGTCTACCGACCTGCTGGGTCGCAAGTTTCGTACTGGGACAAGCTGACTGACGCTGTGGACTCAGTCCACGCGCCCAGGGCCGGCACGCCTATTGCTGTGATCGGAGATTTCAATATCGACACATCGTCTTCCAGAGCCGCCCAGCTGACTCATCTTCAACACTTCTACGGTAACTTTTGTATTTTGAACCACGTCACTGAATCGACGCGTGTTGGACGTGGTGGGTCCAGAACCACCATAGCCCTCCTATTGGCTGAGGACGGTGCAGTGGGCTCTTGCCGCGTTCTCCCACATAGCCTCAGTGACCACCTCCCCATCTTGGCTACCCTTGCCTTCGAAATGCCAACCCTGCCAGTACTCAGATCTAGCCGAAACACCAGAGGAATAAATCTTCCGCAGCTCTGCCAGGACTTGGTCAACTCTCGTCTAGAAGATTTCAGCACGGCGAAATCCTTGGAAGATATGTGACAGCTATGGTATGACAAGGTCACCTCACTTCTTGACAGGCGCATATGGTTGGTTGGTTGGTTGGTATATTTTATTTTACTTCGCCAGAATGAACAGGCATTGCTGCCTTCTTGCCTGGACAAGTGGATTGTCCAAGCTCTCACAAAAAGACGAAGAAAGGAAAGAAATATTACATGAGAGTGTGAAGCATGCAATCTTATAAAATAAAAAATAAAATAAAAATTTCCATGAGAGTGTGACGCATGCATGATGAGAGAGGAGAGATAGATATAGATAGATAGAGAGAGAGAGAGAGAGAGAGAGAGAGAGAGAGAGAGAGAGAGAGAGAGAGAGAGAGAGAGAGAGAGAGACTGCTTTATTGCCTGGACAAGTGAACTGTCCAAGCTCTTACAAAATGACCAACAACAACAACAACAGCAACGGCAACAACAACAGCGACAGCGACAACAACAACAGACCAACAACAACAGCAACGGCAACACCACAGCAGCAGCAACAACAACAAGAGAGAGAGAGAGAGAGAGAGAGAGAGAGAGAGAGAGAGAGAGAGAGAGAGAGAGAGAGAGAGAGAGAGAGAGAGAGAGAGAGAGAGAGAGATAGAGGAGAGGAGAGAGACGCTTTACTACCTGGACAGGAAATTGTACAAGCTGTCACAAAATGACCAACAACAACAACAACAACAACAACAACAACAACAACAACAACAACAACAACAACAACAACAACAACAACAACAACAACAATAACAACACTTGAACAGAGAGAGATAGATAGATAGAGGAGAGAGAGAGAGAGAGAGAGAGAGAGAGAGAGAGAGAGAGAGAGAGAGTGTGTGTGTGTGTGTGTGTGTGTCAGAGACAGAGAGAGAGAGAGGGGGGGGGGAGGAGGAGAGATATGCGGATTGTTAAAATGGATTTCGACATGAAGTTAGCTACAGAGAATGTTAATATGGGTAAAGGCTGGGCAAGTCGAGAGCCGTGGCAAGAGCTTTAAATGTCTGCCAATCACCTTCCGTACGGACTGCAACTGGGAGAGCATTCCACAGAATGCTGCTAACAAACTGAATTGAACGACGTCCAGCAGGACCAGGGAGGAACGGAACTCTCAGCAGGCTTGACACTTGACCCCGTGTCGTCCTCAGCTGAGGTGTGGCAGGGTCGTTGATCGGCACGAACAGATTCTTTAACAGGGGACTTGTCTTGTCATTTAAACATTTGAAAACGAAGATGGCAAGCTTCTGGAAGAGAAGCTGTGGCAAGCTTGGCACACCCAGTAGCTCGAGAAGGGGGGCAGTCGGGACCAGAGTCCTTTGCTGCAGGGTCGCTCTGACACCGGATTTTGACAGGCGGTGGAGTTTATCCAGGAGCTGCTTGGAAAGACTGGAGAAGAAACAGTTGGATCCATAGGACAGATGAGCCTGTATCATGCTGACATACCAGACTTGGCGTGCTCTTAGGCTCAGGGACCTGCCGTGTCGCCATAGCTGTCCAATTACTGGCCCGATCTTGCGTGTTACATGGCTGATATGTGGCTGCCAGGAGAGGTCATTGTCGATTACAACACCCAGGTATTTCGCAGATGTTGTTGATTCCAGGGATTGTCCTCGACAACGTACGTGTTCTTGAACATCAGCACCGCCTCTTGGCTTTACAAACAGAACTTGGGTTTTCTGGGCATTCAGAAGTAGGCCGATGTCATCTAGCCACTTGGCGAGGTTGGTCACTGCAGACGACAGAGACTCGCAGACTTGCTTGGGACACGCGTTGGAGCAATCGAGAGCGATGTCATCAGCGAATTCCTGATCTGCCACATCCGGAGGCATCGTTGACTTGACGTCAGCAGTGTAAATTACAAACAGGAGTGGGCCTAAGACACTGCCCTGCGGAACACCGCGAGAGCAAGGAACAGTCCCTGACAACTGATCCTGCAACTTGATCTGCTGTGTCCGGCCAGACAGGTAACTGCAGAACCAGTTGAGTGCAGTTCCCGAGATGCCTAGCTTAAACAGTTCGGTAACGAGTCGCTCATGCCTGACGCGGTCAAAGGCCTTTGACATGTCGACAAACACGATGCCGGTATACTTGCGCTCTGCCCGTGCCATTTGCCATCGATCAACAGCATACGTTAAGGCATCTTCTGTGGAGTGAAGCTTTCGGTAGGCGAACTGAGTAGGCGGAAGAAGTTGCTTGGAGTCCAAGTACTGCGTGATCTGATTTTTTACAAATGCTTCTGTGATGCGGGAGATAACTGGGAGCAGTGACACAGGGCGGTAGTTCTTTGGCAAAGTTGGGTCTCCACTCTTGAAGAGCGGACTGACGTGGGACAACTTGAAGGACAGGGGGAACTCACCGGAGGACAGGGATATATTAATGATGCGTGTAAGTGTGGGGGCAATGGTTGGATAACACTTTTGCAGGATGATGCTTGGAACTTGGTCACTGCCTGTTGCCTTGAAAGGGTTGACAGATTTCAAACTGCTTGCCACATCCCCGACTGTCACTACACTGAAGTCGGTAAATGCCCCTTCCGCCATTGGACCAGAGGGAGAACAGAGCTGAGGAGGACGCTGGGGATCATGGACAACGTCACCAAACAGCTTGCTAAGATCCGATATGGGTACTTGAGCAGTGTGCGATTGTTTCTTCCGGCCAACCACAGTATTGATGACTGACCAAAGTTTACGTTGGTCAGAAGTCTGGCACTGCTGGATGAAATACGTGTTCTTCAGGCTCCTGTCCAGCTTCCTGGCCTTGGCACGAGCAGTGCGGTGTTGACTGCGGAGATCATCATTGCAGCGGTTCTTCATGAGCAGTCGATGGAGTCTGTCTCGCTCCCGTACGCAGGCCACAAGTTCATCTGTTACCCACGGGCAGGGACGTCTATCCCGATTTCGCCTCATCCGCACGGGTGCATGCTTATCCAATGTTGACACTATGGAGGCGATGAAAGATGATGCAAGGGTGTTGACATCATCTATGGCGAGCAGAGAGGTCTGCTCTGCACTGAGATCTCTGTTGAAGGTGTCCCAGTTTATCTTATGGATGCGGCGTGTAGGTCTGTAGCTGGAAGTACGGCCTGGTGCAAACCCTTCCACAGAGAGATTCCCAAGTACTGCAAAGTGGTCACTAATGTCTAGGTAGGCTATCTCACAAGGTCCCGTCAGCGGGGAAGTTGATAGGAAGAGATCAATGATTGACTCAGTAAGGGTGGTGGCACGTGTTGGTGAAGACACATAATTTGTCATACCAAATTTGTTAAACAAGTCAGTTACTCGTATGGCCATGGGTGACTGGTTCATTTTCATATCAACGTTGAAATCACCCAGCATGACAGTTGCCAGAACCTTCTTTCCTGGTGCATGAACTGATGCGTCTAGGCTGGACTCCAGGGAGGTCCAGAATGCTACAGGTTTGTCTGGTGGACGATAACAGCATCCAACCAGTACTATGCCACCGGAAACGCTAACTTCTATCCACAGCAGCTCTAAGTCAGTCTCCAAGTCAGTGCGTCTTCGCGCAAGAACAGATTCATGGCAGTATATCCCAACACCACCACCACGTTGCTGCAATCTATCCTTCCGATGTAGCTTGAAATGTGGGATAGTAAGTTCACTGTCCAAGATATCTGGAGTGAGCCAAGTCTCAGCCATACCAAAGACATGGATGCCTCTGTTTGACAAGAACTTTTGCACTTCGGCTGTCTTGCGCCTGATACTACATACATTCAAGAAGGCAGTGTGCAGCATGGTCATCAGCAGGCATGGTTGATTTCAGAGCCATCGCTGACTGAGGGCGCGTGCACATTTGTTTCCACTTCCGAAAGGGATGCCGAGTTTGCTTGCGTGTCGTCACATGCTGTGGTTTCTGTGGTATCATCACTGACATCAGAGGCAGAGTACTTGTCGAAATTCCACTGTCTGGAATAGAGTGGTCTGGGCCAGAAGCGACGATCCAACAGCGTCTTGCTGCACGATGCGTGGACTACCAGTCTCGCAGACGACGACTTTTGCTTCTGAAAAACTTTACAGTCGAGAATTTTAATAGGGGGAGTCTTCAACTCCGACGAGCGACACTCCACGAAGCGTGCTAGCTGCTCTGGTGAGGCATCGCGCAGCAGATTGCCAACAAACACAACACTTTTCTTGACAGGTTTCCTGGCTGTCACCAAACGCCAGGCAGCATCTTCACTGTCGTCATCGACGTCTGGCAAATTGGCCTCACTGACTGCACTGGCTGCATTAGCTGAAGTTTGAATGTTGGTCTTAGTCTTGGAGTTCGAATTACTAGCAGTTTGAACGTTCGACGTGACACCCACGCGTTGGTGATGATCCAGGTCACTGAGGTCATGTCCTGGTACGGTAGGTCCGCTCTCGACTGGAATGTGACACGTGGCCGCAGCATCCTGCTGGGCCGGACCAGATGAAGTCAGTTGTAGATCTACTACGGTATTCGGGTTGGTTTCGGACTCAACGGTTGGGCAGTTAGTAGCATGGCGCCTCTTTCTTTGCGACTTGCTCTGAGCCTGAGAATCTCCAACCGTAATGGCGGAACTTCCTGAAATGTTCAGTGCGCTTGATCTGGATAGCTCCTGAACGGTCCTAGATAGCTGGTCGATATGGCTTATCAGCCTTTTCTCACGGTCTGCAGCAGCACTTCTTTCGACATCAAGCATATCCATTATCACCGCCAGAGCATTGTGGAAATCGCGGCAGCAGTTCGACGTGGGGAAACGATTATCTGGGACATCGCACGGCTGTTCGTGCTCATCGCTCTCTACTGCGGCCATGGTCGTGGAATCCCTGTTTGTAGACATGCTTGCAACAAAAAATACGGGTCAGAGACCCCAAAAGTAACCTAAAAACGATACAAAAACGGGAGCTGAAAAACATGCATCCTACTCTAAAACGTTTCATATGCTCCTGTCCAGGAGCACCGCTTATCCAGCCCTAGACATCAGATTCTTACAAGATCCCTATGGAAAACGGCCGTTTACCATGATGCAGTCCGCGAACGAAATCATGCCCACCATCGTTGGCTCCGAAAACCTACGGACACGGAACTTTACGACACATTTTCAGATGCCCACAAAGCAGCAAAGCGGCTTGCTCGTCAGCTGAAATCATCCTACTACACACAACTACTGGACACGTGTCAATCAAACCCCCGGAAAGCTTGGAAGATCCTCAACGACCTCTGCGGTCGGAAGAAATCGTCAACTCCTATTCCGGCTCACTGCGTCTGCCCTCAATGACCAATTCAGTATAGTTGTCAGTGATCCGCAGCGACCTGATGTCCTATCCCAACCTGAGGGACCGGGCATAGCAGATGGCTTGAACCGCTTCGAACCAGCCACATGCGAAGAAGTGCTTGCTCTCATACTGACGGTAGCGACGGAATTCCCTGCTATGTGTTGCGACACTGCGCTCGGGTCCTGGCCCCGTCACTGACTATCTTGATGAACGCGTCACTGGCCATGGAAAAGGTTCCGATGATGCTGAAACTGGCCCATATTCGCCCCATTTTCAAGGCAGGAGACCCCGAGACTGCTAAGAACTACCGCCCTATATCTTTGCTCCCGGTTGTTTCAAAGATCCTGGAAAGGATTGTGCATAAAAGGCTCTGTGTGCTCCTAACCGAACATGACCTCCTTCCTGCCGAGCAATTCGCTTACCGAGCCCACCACTCCACAGAGGACGCAGTCTTGTTGGCTGTGGATCAATTTTACGAAGCCGCAGACCAGCAACTGCATACCGGCGTGGTGTTCATTGATATGAGTAAAGCTTTCGACAAGGTCCAACATCAAACCTTGCTCCAGGATCTCTTCGAATTTGGTGTCTCCTCTACGGCACTGGACTGGTTTTGCGGACTACCTCAGCGCACAACGCCAGTGTGTGGTCACTGCCAACGGTACACGCTCAGAGGAAACAGATTGTACGTGCGGTGTCCCCCAGGGTAGCGTGCTTGGCCCGATATTATTCGCGATCTACACGAGATGTGTCGCATCAGTAGCTGACCCGGTGCGTACACTAATGTTCGCGGACGACATCATTTTTTTTTTTTTTTTTTTTTTTTTTTTACTAAGTACACAACCTACTCGTCAGAAGGGGAGAAGACAACAGAGTATACAATGACAAAACAGCAGGGAGAGTAGGGGCTGCAAAGCAAGCCTGTGCTGGTGAGGCAAGCCCACAACACCGACCTATGGTCTCGGCATCATGCTGAACCTGAGCCATGCTAGCGCTCATGCCATCAACATCACCCTTTCCGCAGCAGTGTCGGCTGTCGCCAGGCTACTCGATGCCAAAGGGCTTATCCTCAACACCGGAAAGACGCAAGTGCTTGTAATCAAAGCTGGACGGCAGGCACACCTCGACCTCCACATTACTTGCACTGGCACGCCTCTTGCCCAGACCAGCACGGCTCGCTACCTCGGAGTCACTCTGGACGAAAATCTTCGCTGGTCACCGCAAGTCACCTCTATCGTCCGACGCACGGCTATGAAGCTGCGGATCCTCCGCCAGATCCGGCACTGCCTAGCAGTGAGGCAGGCGATGCTGTATTACTCTGCCCTTGTCATACCGGATATTCTATATGCGTCGAATGCGTCCCCGGACTGTCCGCTGAGCAGCGGATCACAGTAGCCAATCTGGATGAACGTTGCATCCGTTGCGTGGCCGATGAGCACCCATTGGCCCACACTCTTCCCTTGTACACCAGGCTGGGTATCTGCCCAGTGCTGGGACGAGGAGAATGCAAGGTCCGACTCCTGACATTTAGAATCCGTTCTGCAATCGTCAGTAAGCTGTTGTCGTCCCGAATTGTATTGCAAGGCCCGCCGACAGCAATGACCACTCGAGGTCAATTGGGACGCAACCTTCCCCTCCCCCTGGCCCACAGTGCTTCTGGCGCTTGCCGACCGCTTCTAGCCAGCTGCCGACTCTGGAATGGCCTGCCCGACTGTATGAAGTCCATAGTATCTGTCCGTGAATTCAAACGCATGGTACGCGTATTTTACTTCGGTTAACTGAAAGTGCTTTCGTAACCTGCTGATGAGGCTCGATAGAATCATGCTACGATGACACGACTTGTAAATTTGAGATCCATTTTTTTTCTGCTCGTCTTGATCCTGCCTCCCCTCATTGCTACTTCCATTTTCGTATTTTTATTTTCATTTATTTTTCTCTTCATTTCTGACTCTTTTTACTGGTTGTCATCGCTTCCAAAAATATTGGGCAGAACTGCCCGTTTGCCTTGCGATGTAAAATACAACAACAACAACAACAACAACAACAACTGGTGCTCGATGTTCCAGCTTTGTGACACGAGAATGGCACGAGAATTAGTGTACCGCTGAGTGTACCGCTATACACGTGGTCGACATGTTGTCGACACATTGTTGATACTTTTTTGACACGTGACCCCGTCAGTGGTCTGCTTTGTGCCAATGCCACTCGGCAAACGCCGATGTCGCGTAAGAGAAAGCCGTCACGCGACAGTCGCGCGACGACTATCCCCTACTCGAAATAGTTGAGAACTGCTGACGTGGACCTGACGGCAAGAGGTGTCCCCCTTCCGGTACCCGTGGCGGGAAGGAGAACTACAGAAGTCGCCGAAGTTGAACGAGGAGGCCCCTTACCGTATCCCGTACTGCAAAGTGCCATTGATGGATGCCTTCTGCACCTGGAACGGCCCCGTTAGGGCCGGGTTCCACTGCGGCTCCGCTGCCCCGCTGCTCGTCTTTCGCGGCTTGAAACGTCATCATTACCATAGTGACCGCGGCTCGAGCTGGAGCAGCGAGTCCGCGGCTCACCGCGAGCTTTTGCTACGATTCTTGACCAAAAACTGCGAGCCGCGGTCGCGCCTCGACCTGTTTCCCGTACTTTGCATTGTTTTGTACGCCAGAATTTTAAAATTCAAATTTTAATTCGCTGCGCAGGCCAGAACACGAGGATTTGTTTGATTTCGCGCGCGCAGGCAGGTGAAACGTCATCAAAAAGTGTGGACCACGACCGCGGTACCGCGAATGGCGAGTGACAGTGGAACCGCGCTGCTCCGCTGCATGCAGCCAAGTGCCGCGGAGCAGCGGAGCCGCGGAGCCGCAGTGGAACCCGGCCCTAAACGCTGTCGCGTCGGCGGACTGAATACGCAGGGTGAAAATAATCTCCATCTCCGCCATCGCCAATATGCAATGTACTGCGCATCAACCCAGGCCAGGACTGAACTTACTTACGGAAACCGAAGGAGTACGTTTGTATTTGCAAGATGGAACTGGAAGACGACGAAGAAAAAGCGTGGGAATCCGGCGGCAATGGCTGGGATGTAAGTCCAACATTGCTGGTGCTAGAGTTGCCACTTCTGGCTTATAAGGGAATCATGTGTGCTGTCTTTTTGCCTTTTCCCACGTCCTCCTCCAACTTTACTCCCAGGACTGAACTTACGGGAAGGAGTGCTTCCAAGATGGGAGACGAAGAATAAGAAGCCGCTGAATCCGGCGGTAATGGCTGGGATGTAAGTCCAACATTGCTGATGTTAGAGTTGCCACTGCTTGCTTATAAGGGATTCATGTGTGTTAACCTTTTTTTTGCCTTCTCCCATGTTCTCCTACGACTGTGCTAATGAACGCTCTCACATGTGTTGCCCTTTTCACTGAGGCAGTAGAAGGGAGGGGGGGGGGGCGGCAGCACATCCTGACATCAAGGAATGCTGGGTGGAACTAGGCAATCAGACCTTTCCTCTTACTCCAATGATAGCATGGATGGGGAGTTCTTGAACGTCCTCAGTCGTGTTAGAGTGAACTGTGAAACTCGGCAATCGGTGATAGCAGCGGACCAATGCCGATGTCGATGCTCCTTACTTTTTCTCTGTCAAAGGCTGCGTACTCGAGAACTAGCGTTATTTCTGCATTCCAAGAAGGACGGCACAATGGTGAGTGGAACTTCGTGGGTGTGCAGCCTTGCTAGTTGAGTTGTAAATCGACCATTCTTCCTGTCTCTGACTTCTTCAATGTCCAGCTCAGTGGCCGCGTCGCATTGAACTGGTCCGATGACACTGCTATTGCACACACAGTGAGGGAACTCCCATACGAGAACTCGGAAGTACTGCTACAGTACAGGTAAGGTGGCCGTTGCTCATGTGCGTGCGGCGTTGTTGTCAAATTTTAAGCCAGATGTACTCTGACCTACATGGAGTCTGAAAGTAGTCAGCTGGCGAACTACAATTGAAGTTTAGACTTCAGGTGCGCTTGGTCAGCTTTTTCAGCTTCACAATGCATTGCACTCAGCACCGCTTCTCGGAATATCTTGTCAGGATAACTGTGGAACGCATCCTCCCCAATGGGGGAACGGCAAATGTGCTGTTCATTTTAGGCTTCCTTTTATGGTACGTACAAATCCCCATTGACAAGACATAGTGCAAACCAGAAACGGCAAATAGATGTTGGGAACCTCGAAGACTACCCTTCGTTTCCAAGTTCCCTGAGGGTGTAGACGGGTGGGGGGAGGGACAGAGAGAGATGGGGGAGGAGGGTCATTCCTGCGTTGCTTAAAGCAGGATTCACAGGAGCATTTCCCGACATTGCTTGGCCACGACCGTCCAACCGCTCGCGGGTCCATTTTATGGAACACCCTGCCATCCGACGTGCGTGGTATTACCCAGTACCACCAGTTCAAACAAGCCTGCCTACCATTCTGTCTTGCTAGCAGTAGCACCCACTACTGAACACTACAGGAATCTTTGAACGTTTGCACAGTACCAGTCAAGTGCTGTTTACCGCCTCCCCGTTGTTGTATTCTAACGTTAACGTTATTCATTGACTGAACGTTCTTTGTTTTGTACTACACCCTGCTATCATGTTAGGCTATTTCCTACAATATTTTACTGTTTCCATTCGCTTCCATGTAATTGGGCGACACCGCCCGTTTGGTTCTGCGAATTCAAATAAAAATGTACCTACCTACCTACATATGTACCAGTTGCAGCCGACAAACGCATTCTCATTGAGCTTTGACTTGAGGCACGTCAGCAAGGCGCTGTGGCATCGCTGACGTCTTGTCGTGATTCTGTGAATGGTATTTTGTGCGAGTTTGCATCGCACGCAGCATCGCAGGTCATGTCGCATTGCGCATCAACATCACTGCAAAATTGCTTCTGTGAATCCCATGTGAATGGGAATTCCATTGGGCATGTAATCCACTGCCAACAGGTGCATTCCCGAGCTGCGCCACATCATACTGCAAAATTGCTCCTGTGGATGCAAGTGGATTTCATTGCTCTTCTGAGTTTGGGAAATTCTCGATTATGATAATGCTGCGCTGTGTGTGTGTGTGTGTGTGTGTGTGTGTGTGTGTGTGTGTGTGTGTGTGTGTGTGTGTGTGTGTGTGCACTAGCCCTGAACATGCATGTAGGTGACCCATTTGTGGTGTCTCATAGCCTACCTCACGACCTTATGCTTTCTTTCTGTATCACTTGTATCTTGTAGGTATAATCATCCCGTGACGACCACATTGAAGTCTGAATTTGAAGTGTGAAGATACTTCAGCAACCGCTTCATATTTTTCAATTTCTTTTATTGTGCTTCTATTGTGCATGTGTGTAACTTGTGGGGTATGCATATGATGACAATGTATGCCGGCGACACGGTCAGATTTTGTCCAAGGGTGTAACGTAAACCTGCACGCTATGCATTGAAAAGGATCTCCCACTTACGATCTTCGGACGCGTATCAGGTCAGCTTGGTTTTGTGTGGGCTGTACCAGATTGCTGGTAACTTCCCTATCTGCAAGTTTCTGGTGTTCGTTGGCCACTTCTTTGCTTGTCTTTGTATGATTATTACAGTCGCCAGCTTACGTACACATTGTAGTTGAATTATTTTTGTTTCACAACTGACTTCCTGAAGTATGGTGGCCACTGCTTTGAATGGCATTGTACAATGATGAATTTCCTGTTTGGGTCATGTGCATGTGTGTGAGTCATCTTTCCAAGATTCCTTTTGAGTCTCTCTCCCCTCTCCCTGGGAGACCCACGTGACCAGTTTTGCCAGTGGGCAACAAGTACACCTACAAGTGTGTGTGTGCCCATGTGTGTGTGTGCTGAGTGCATTGGCGTGTTTGTCACCGTGTGTCTGTGCGGGGTAGCGAGGTGGGGAGGGCTGGAATGTATCAGTGTGCTATTGCAGTCGCTTGGCTACATACAGTGCGTCACGCGCGTGCTCAGCATTTTCATCTTCGGAGCTGGGTGGGGGTGGGGAGGGAACGGAAAAAAGAACTGACATTATCCATATAGAAACCGCTCTGTGTGCGGTTCTGAAACACCTCTACTTGTGCAGCCCTGTCGTAAAAGTAAGAAATTATAACTGGTGCATTGTCCCCCCAAATGTGAACTGATCCACCTAAATCGCGTTTGACGGGACCCGAACGCACCAGTAGCACGAGGTCGGGAGGGCACAGGATCACAGCAATGGGCCGGCGCCGGCGATGATCAAGTTACCATACTACAGTACTGCGAAGTCCACCTTTGCCCGGGCTTCGGCTATGGAGCAGCGTCCCCAGCTGCATCCACAGGTAGGCTTATCCTAAATTCCCCATTACTTTCAAATATTGAAACCAAAATCATTTTTTTAGTTGGGGTGGAGTGACAGGTGATCGCAACCCCACACCATAAACGAGTTCATTGCATAGCCCCGGTATAGGACCATACAGATCAGGTGGCGTTATTATGGTCAGGAGGGTCTGGTTGCGATCTTGGGGATTTAGGAGCCGGATGCGTTCAAAGCAGAGTACTTCAAAGAATAATGCCATCGATAGATTGATTGATAAGAAGAAAAGAGGACCAAGGAACTAAAAGTTACGCCATACTGTCCACTAACACTACCTGCTACTTTACAATCAGCTCATGCGATAACATTGCACGACACTGACTGACTGTACGGACGTTCTACACCTAACTGGCAATCAGCTCTGGCACATCTCGGATGCGCACTCCGACAGCCTTCCGACTTTAAGTTAAGTAAGTTATAGTAACAATATGCAATGCTATCGCATGAACTGATTGTAAAGGATCTGGTGGTGTAAAAAAAGTAAAACGTAAAGTTTGCACGTCTGCGTTACAACCGGCTATACAATAACCATCTTAGGAACTTTCACTCGTGCCAGGCCACCACCACCCCTGTAATACGAAGGTTTGAGATGCAGCGCCTAAAGGCGAGGGTGAGGTGGTTACACTCCCACCCAATGCCCGACAACTAGGCGAACCTCGTCAGCTGCATCCATGTTACCTTCACACCGAGTAGTGAGTACCCAGTTGACCGTGTAGGAGCCTGCGCAGTTCCTTGCATGTCAATGTACATGTATAGTGGTTAACGCGTGCATCACCGCATACTATAGCACAGTACATGTACAAGCTGTCTGCTCCCAGTGCGGGTCTCGTACTCTAGAGTCAGTGGATATTTTAGCATACTAGTACGTTGTAGCTCTTTGGACCTCTCTTTTTATTATCAATTTATCCTTGGCTCTTCACCCGAGTATAATAGAAAGATTGCATCACTGAATACTTTCCATAGTTTTAAACAACAAGAATAGCATGAGTTCAATAAGAGATATACGTGCTTCTTGTCATCGTATCTCAAAAACTAGAAATTCCAAGTGTACGGCTAACGAAACGCTAAACAAAATTCGGAGAATTCAAAATTTTTTAGCTGATTTGGATCAAGCACATTTCAGTAATTCCAAAATTTCGATGCACGCAATGGCTGATCTAGGGTCGTGAGGCAGACGCGTTAAACAAGAATACAGCTAAAAAAATCTGATAAATAACCTTGCCAATATTTCGCCCATTGGTCGAAGTATTGGCAAAGGTATCTATTTGGTGCAGCTGAGAGCCTGTTGCCGGAATAGCGGTATTTTCAAATGCAAGAAATACGCTGCAATGCAGTTTGGGAATTTGGAAGAAACGTTAAGAATCTGCTAATGTCATAGAAAGATTGCATCACTGAATACATTAGATTGTTTTAGAAACACCAGACTAACAGTGTTCAATATGAGTCTGTATATGAGCGGAAGAGACCTGAAGGGTATTAAACAGAGTCTATCTCTTACAGCCTTTATCACCATATTGACTGTTCTTGGGTCGCCACTACGTCCGCGGGCATAGAGCACCTTGAACTGACATTATCGCTGTACTAAGTTCAGGTGCTTGAGCAGACGGCAGTGTTGGAGGTAAAGTTGGATCCGTTGGAGCCTCTCCTCCGCAAACCAAGGGTTCCTACAAGGAACACACCTATTCAGAAGTCCAAAAAAAGGAAACGAGGTTCATTACTATTGGCGCCATGTCCAGCAGCTGAAAGTATTTATTCACGAAGACTGTTCATGTGTTTCATGATTACAGGGTCTGAAAATAGTATGTGAACAAGCTAACATTGATTAATACACACGGCACAGAGCACCAAGCATCGTTCATTGTAACTTTTAGTTTCATGCCCATAGGCAAGCATCAGACAACGCTTGTCTGCTGATCCTTGCCAATGCCTATAGGCATTTTAAACTATTGTTACAACGAACGATGCCTGCAGCTCTGTGTCGTGTGTAACATAGCTCTATTCGAACGAATAGTGAGCAATCTACCGAGCTCGAGGACTCTCGGTTGTAACATTGATTAATATTTTTTAAATATTTTTTTACAAGAATACCGCTAAGCATCATGGTGCAAACTCCGGCAAAAACGCACAGAGATGCACATAGCAATGGCAGCCGAAGCAGTGGAGGCGGGGCAAGAGCAGCTAAACCGACCAGGGGTCTGGGACTCTCGGTTTCATAACTGCTCATGCGCGCCAAACAGAAAAATACGAAAAAAGAAAAAAATGAGCAGGAGCACTACAGAGCAAATGGGAAATAAGGGTGGCAGCACGGTCACGGAATGTTGTTTAACGGGAGGAAAAATTTGAGGTTCTGGCACACAATACATCGACTGCATACGCCCAGCAGCAGATATCCGAATGCATACACACACGCACGCGCGCGCACACACACACACATGCGCACACACACACGTACTGCACACACACACACACAAACACACACACACACACACACAAGTACTATACACACATACACACACTATATATACACATACACACACTATATATATACACACACTAGACTCACTAGACTCATTGTGATTCAGGGTTTTCGTCGTGCTGATAATCTCAGGAAAGACGAAAACGCCAGAGAATACTAGAAAGGCCTACAAAATACCATGAAAGAGAATGATCTCTGGATTTTGCAAATCATGCTTGAAGACCGCCGGAAGGAGCTTACTTGCGTCATTGCTAAAACATTCTAATGAAGACCAACCGCTAATAATAATAATATTCGCGGGATCCGCGTTAGCATCACTTGAAAGTTTCAGAAACACACAAGCTATAGCCTTCGCTTCCGCAGGCCACCACTATGCCTTTACACCTTAGTGGCGAATGCAGACCTCACAAGTGAGTCAGGGGAGAGGAGGTGAGTCTCTCAACCAATCGGGCGTGTAACGGCCCATAACCCTGTAAACTGCATCCTTGTTATCCTCACTCGAGCTGTGAGTACCCAGTTGACCGTGGGTGTCGGCGCAGTTCAACACGCGTAAAAAGTCTTTTTGCACGCTCCCTGCTGCCAGCGCGGGTATCGAACTCGGGACCTCATGATTCGCAGGCAGGCCTGCAAACCAATCGGCCATATGCGTTGGTCAGACCAACCGCTGCTCATTCAAAAACATCTTGACGTTTACTCAAGCATTTCCCCCGACTAACCAAATGTTATTATTATCACTTTTTAGTAGCCAATTCCTGGGTTGTTTAGCTGACCAACTCAATAGACTTGCAATAGCATAATGATTCATCTGATGTCTCCACACGTCAAGATATCTACATCATGCATAATATTATTGAGGTGATTGATCAGTAGGGCAAACATCTGATATTGGCAGAAACAATATTGACATACCTCACCAGAAAGGAACAGATCGAACACCTCTCCACTGGTGGCGCGAAAACGCGGCGTTATAGAGACGAGGGTCTCTTCACCGTCATTGACCAAAATTAGATCATAGCGAAGCTCTCCAAATGAATTCGGCAGGCTGGTCAAGTTGAAAGAGACGAACACGTTGTTGTCCTCACAAGGTACGATAACTAGGGAAAATCCGAGGTCACCTTTGGCGATAAGAAGCTGTGACGCTGGAAAGGGTCCACCTTCAGTTGAAAGGTAGCAATCCACATATCTACTGGCGTTCCAAAGACTTCGACTTCCTGTTGCTGGCCTAGCATCCTACCTATCGAAAAACGAAGGTCATCCACAGAGGAAATGGACTCAAGAGCAATTCGTATCAGGTCGAACTCAGTTGGTTGAGCTGATTGCAGGATAGTTCCAGGACCACAGGGTTGGGTTAGGAAACAGGGTCCAACATCATCGTCAACAGAAGAACTCTCAAAAGAGGCACTGTTTCTGTCGCTGTCGGATCGAACTGCAAATTCCCCATACAACCTAGTGCTCAGTGCAAAAGAGTCAAAAAAAAGCATACTATGAAGACGAGTGCAATCCATAACTTCTTGATACTTGGTAATATCCTTTCCAAGGGAACAGCGCTGAACACAACCAGTGACCTCATATATTAAGTTCCCGTTTTAATGCTTCTCAACCCTAGCTTACAATATTGTGCCAGTACTCTTTATGATTATCTCCGTGCCCTGAGGAAAATCTGACAATAGAGCCTGAGGCTGATTTCTCCAAAGTGTAAGCCTGTGCGCTTACTTCGAGTATCAAACGGGCATGACTGCAGAGGAGAGCAGATCGCGATTCACCGACATTGATGTGACTAATGTAACGACAGTAGTGATCACATGTATTCTATCTGTACATACATGTCTGTACATGTAGTCTAGATCTGCTTTTGAGGCGGCTGTGAAGACTCCGGCGTGTTGGCAATGTGGTGCTTTACCGTAGCGAATAGAACAGGCGTTGCTAGTGAGCATGTTTGTTGGTTTAATCGGCAAACGATCGGCATCGTATACAAGGAGGGGAAATACTGGATAAACATAATCGTATTCTTAGGCCCAGTAGTTCTGAAAGATAGAGAAAGATAGAGTTATATGTTCTGGCATTAGCATAACTGACAGGGCACATCGTCTTGTACGAAATAGACTAGAAAGAGCTAAATTGGCGCGACAGTTCCACAAGCTGTTGGGGGTGATTTTTGCTTTTGCATGTATTGTGGTTCACGCATGCGTCACCGCATTGCTGGGTGATTGCCAACTCTTGATTACCACCTAAGGTATTTTCCCTGTACCAAACTTACTCTATAGCGGGTGTTGAAAGTTCCTCACTGTCAGCAGAGTGCAACGATGACGGTGTGATCAGAACTGACAGTGAAACACAATCATGCAGTTCTGACCCGTCACCGGCAAACGACCGGCATTATGTACAAGACTACATGTACAATATATATATATATATCACTGTGTGTATTGGGTATTGCTTTTTGACGGTGTGTTCTAGTCGTGACTCTTGTGATAGTACACAGTATCAAGGGTTCTCTTGCTAGTACCTGTACATGTATATCAGTGTATACGCTTACTAAGATTACAAGTCCAATCGGCGACACCGGGCAGTAATACTGTACAGCATGTTCACGTTCAACATCGTGAGCTTCAGTCTTTCCAAATACTGATCAGTAGGAGTAGAGCTGTGTTTTATAGGCCTGGTTCAGTTAAAATAACACCACAATACATAATTCATTATACACACTCAAAATATTTCGTATGCATCTCGCAAAGGTTGTCGAGGCAAGAGTCGATAGTCGTAAGTGGCTGTTGGCTTTCATGCTTGACTTCATAGAACTCAACATTAGGTAGTTGAATAAGGGAACCAATTTGGTCAGTTTCCCGTCAATTGTTCAAAGTTCTGTTTCTAGATGTGCGCAATACGCTATTTGCAAAGTTGGTGGCTAAATTTGAAGGTCTTTAGGGGCGGCGGGTGGGGTGGGGTGGGGTGGGGGGGGGGGGGTTAGGTGGACTTGCGGCCTCAGGACTGTAATACACAATGTGTTCACTACATAGTTCATTTACAGGGACATACAGATCTGGAAAGGTGCACGTGTGCGGTCTAAGGTTCCGTTCGGGTTGCAACTAAATAAATTTATGGCTGAAATGCCTATGAAGCAGAAGGGGAAAAACTATGTAGTTACATGTTTGTAAGGCTGAATACTCTCCGTTATCTCCGTTATCTAGGTATCAGTCTGTGCTCACAGCCCTTGCAGCTCAATATCCGTTATCTAGGTATCAGTCTCTGTTCACAGCCCTTTTAGCTCAATATCCGTTATCTAGGTATCAGTCTGTGCTCACAGCCCTTGCAGCTCAATATCGGTTGTTAACCCTAGAACAGCCAACGGTGTCATTTGACACCGCGCGAGTCAAACTTTTGGAATTACCGAAATATGGCTAATCAGAACAAGCTCAAATCTTGTGACTATTCCTAATTTTTCTTCCTCTTTCGTCTGCCATAAACCTTTGATTTGTAATTGATGAGGTACCATAATGGCGAGTACGTATACCTAGAAAGGCCAACCAGTGTCATTTGACACCTGCACTATAAAATGCAATTATTGCAGCTAGATGGAAACAATATGAACACATTTCGAAGGTGTCGGCCATATGGAGTTGCTCGTATGCCAACCAGACAAAAGAAAGGTGCATGGGCAGGAAAATCGCTGAATACAGGACGAGATATATGATCACCACACAACCGTCGGGCGAGAATCGCGAATTTGGGGCGGGTAACTATTAGTGCACAGATTGCACAAACACTCTTCAGCTAATGTCCTTGATACTGCTCATTCCCTTTCATTTTCCTGTAAATTGCCCCAGAGGAGCCATCGCGGTCTGACGGCCAAGGAAATACTAGAACGGATGTAGCCTATTACCATGCATGAATCTGATGACCATGAAAGCGAAATTGCCCACTTTATCTTCATTTGATAGATGTTCAAGTGTAGTGACCATTGGCAGTGGTAGATCTGTTCTGTCATATGAGGGCGAATCGTACGGTCACAACACCTGAGTACCACCTGTGGATTCAGAATGTGTTGAGGTTTACCAGCCTCTAGAGAGCGGACGACGATTGCGGGATAGTCCAGACAAGGAATTGTCAGAAACAGTTGCAGGAGTGGTGGAGACCCCGAAATGGATAGTGTTGAGGAAGAGGAATCGCAACTCTGCAACCTGGAGATGGTACACCGCATTATCGCAAGGATGGTGCTGTGTAGATAATCCTTTCTAACTACTTGACGAGCTAATAAGGCGCTTGAACCAAACCTCTTCCTCCTCCGCTTCCGGCTAAACGGGTAGGCAGCCGCTGGGATGCCTCCTCTCTTTTTATTGGCCCCGGATGCTGCTGAAGGTGATTGCTAAGTCGTAACTGATAACTTCATCATCAGTGCATTACTGGTCAAGAAACTGTTGGAGAATAAAGAGTTGCAGTATGAACCACTTTGGGAAATTGCAGTGAAATACCATCTAACTTCATTGCCAATAATCGCGGATTGCATTTTGTTTTTCAAGACTACATTGTAGGATGCAAAGATGGTAGACAAAGAAGGTAGAAGTAGCAAGAATTATCAATGGTCCGCCTAGTGTAGACCACCTAGATCCATATGTTTTACATGGTGAGAGTAGGAAGCCCCACATCGTCCAATTCTAGTAAAAGACGAGATATGTCTGCGACCGTTTCGATGGAATGTGGTAGATCTACTCAACAAAGACCATTCCAGAAGATGTCCCCTGCAAGGCGGTTACATAAATGAATAGATGGGACAGGAATCAACGCCTTCACAATATCCCAGACCTTTGCTAGTTCATGCACATCCAGAAAACGCTCATTCCTGCACTGGTCAATAAGCTTGTAGATAGTTATGGCATCTGGTTGCTAAGTGCCAGCCAAGGAGAAGAGAAAGGTATACCTCTTTGAAAGAGTCTAACATGCAATCGTTACTAGCCTAAACCATCTCTAGCAGCATCTGCGTTAGCTTGGTGAAAAAATGATGCTCATAGTCAGTCCATGTTTGTACTTGTTACTGTGTGTCATTCATCGTGACGGTCGAGTAATCCGATCATGCCAAAGCACATATTCCCCGAAAAGCAGTTCCTCATGTGCCCAGTGACGTTGACACATTGCTTGTTATTGTAACTCTGTGATTATAAGAAATTCCTATGCAAGTAATTGAAGTTTTGCCAGCAATTGAGTTCATCCTTCGCAATTGCCGTTACGCGTACATTGTATTTTAATTGCGTATAGCCAACAATAGTGTCTGGGTGAATCCTAAATTGTTGTGTATATCATAAATGCCGATAGTGATAGCCAGCACTGAAAACAAAAACTATAATAACCTATATCATAGGTCTTAGACATGGAAATGTATGCAGGTGTCAAATGACAGCGTTTGGCCGTTCTAGGAGTACCGAAAGTGGCGGCCGTCCTAGGGTTAAGGTGGCTCTTGTGTGTATTTTACCCGTACAAGAGGCTTGGGCATGAGGAGAAAAATACTCTCCGTTATTGTGTTACATACGAGGGAGAACGAGGGGATCAATAGGAGCCTGTATCCATGAGTGCAAGCCTAGCAAAGTTCAATGTTGGCACCCATCACGTCAATAACGGCGTTCAATTCAATTCCGGACAGATTCGGTTTGCCGCTACGGCGGGCAAAGAGCACCTCGCACTGACGCCATAGCAGCTTCAAGGTCAGCGGCTTGAGCAGGCGGCAATGTTGGTAAATCTGCAGGTAACGTTGGGTCCGTTGGAGCCTCTCCTCCGCACACCAAGGGTTGAGATAAGGAACACACCTGTTCACGCAGAAGACGCAGAAGATGATAAAACAAAGGCGCCTTATTGCTATGTGCCAGAATCGATAGAAACACCATCACTCCCAACAGTCAACTTAAAAATCTGGCAAGCAAAAAGGTGATCAAAAGACCAAATATACAGATCGTTACATTCATTTCCTTCTCGTGAGGGAACCGAGGTCTAAGTGTAGTTTCCAGCACTTAATAACAAGGGCGATGGTGGTTTTCAGAGAGAAGCTGTTACGTCTCTAACACTTAGGTGTTTTCAACCCTCACCGGTTCTTTTCCACAGAGAACGATGCAGGTGTTCGCTGAAGATCATTTTTAGAAAAATAAATTCTTGAAGGTTTTCAACACCTCGTCTAATGATTAATCTGAATTGATCAGAGCTAACCTGCAGCTTGACAGCGGAAGGGGCGCTAAATGATTTGTGTGAGGTGGTGTGAGAAGAATCGTGTATATCTACAGTACGACCTGACTGGAAGACACGATGCCGAATGGGAGAACTAAACTGTGCAATTCATTCCACTTAGGGTTTCCTAATCTCTACATCCTTTTTTTCACATTTCGCTCACTTCACTGACTATGAAATCCCTTATAAAAACATGTGGTGCAATCGCATTGTGCAGGCATGCACACCTGAGACACGATCAATCAAGAAAATTCTCAGGTATGGTTGCTAGTGTATTCTACATAAAATATCCTCTGTTCATTCTGTGCACCAACAATGTCGACACACTGAAAATCCTCGAAGCAAAATTGGCTTCGGATTACGAACCAGCAATGAAGTGGTTGCTCCACGAGCTGATTAATGCGGACGATCATTTTGTATTTGTGTTTAGTCAACACTTCCTAAACTCGGTGGGGACATAATTACTATACCAAAGGGAGCGTGTATCAAGCATGTTGCACTGTTTTATTCATGGTAGTATTTATCATCCATTTTGCTAGCTCTCTACACGAGCATTTACTCACCTCACCAGTAAGGAACAGATCAAATACTCCTCCATTGGTAGCGCGAAAACGTGGCGTGGCAGAGACCAGGGACGGGGTTCCAGTATTGGCGATAACAAGGTCATAGCTGAGCTCTCCAAAAGAAGACGGCAGATCCGTGAAGATGAAAGAAAACAACACCCCTAATCCCGCCGGAGCTTGTCCAAATTCTATGGAAAACCCGAGGGCGTCTTGCGCATTCACACGAATTATTGTTGAGGGTGGGAAAGGAAATACAGATGATAAGAAGCAATCAGGGGGAGGAGTTCCACCTTGATTTGATTGGTCTAATATCTCCCCTATCGTTGAGACCAGATCGTCTTCAGAGGTAATTGACTCCAGAGCAGTTCGTATAAGGTTGAACTCAGTTGGTTGAGCAGATTCCAAGATATTTCCAGTACCACAGGTTTGAGTGAGGAAGCAGGGTCCAGCATCACTGTCAACAGAAGAACTCTCCGAAGACGCACTGTTGCTGTCGCTGTCGGATCGGGTTCTATAGTCTCTATCCAACTTAGCGCTCAGCGTGAAGGTGTGCAAACAGCAGAAGCAGATGAGAGCGGCCCCAAATGTCTTCATATTTGACCTCATGTTGTTTGCCTGACCAGAAAGAGAAAATGCGAACAGGTCTGAGTCCTGAACGTTCACCCACAAGCTTTTATAAGGGAAGATATTTGCTCCTGTAATCGGCTCCGTAATATTGCCTAAGTGTGTACATTCAACAATAGTATACATGTAATAGAGCCAGAGGGTGGTGTTGTTGGCAAGTGAATCGTGCCTTCAAACAGTAATGACGTCAGAGTAGAAGATAGTACTTATAGCGATTAAGCCACAAGGACATGGCTGCTGTCAATGCGTAACAGGATGACAGAACTTACTTCTTTGCAAGCGCTCAGCCAGACGACTCTAACACTTAGACAGTGCAAACGGATGGGTTGTCCCATTTCCTTGCTTTTAGAACCCTGCTGGAAAATTATTTTGAGGTGACAGGATCACTTGTTCGGAGTAGATACGCTGGGCAATCGGCAGGAAGATAAAATGAACCAACTTGTACTTGTAGGTACTCAACGGAACACCATGATATCCAGCACTATGCCCAGATAGGAGGTCTGCCGAGTTGACTAGGTTTTACCAACTCATCAACTCTACAAATATTGGAGATTACGGCAATTAGCAGGAAAGGAACAAGACTGCGTATTGGAGTGATCCTGATATGATAGCTAAACGTCTGCAAGATGAAACACACGCTGACAACTATCAGTGCAATGGACGGCTTTATTCAATAATCATTTTACCTAGACTGGTTGCAACTGAGGAAATACGTGGGTACCGTGTGTATCGTGCGGAGGCGATAGCAGTGTGACCAATCACACTGAATCGTGAAAGGAACACACAGTGCCTGGTTATTGAAATGTTTCTTTTGTCTTCCCTGCCCTTACTACTTGTTTCATACGGATGCCAATCTTGGACATTATCTGCCTCATCAATGAAAAGAAATTCGTCCTTCGAAATGAAATGCTTCCGACGACTCTTAGGAGTAACATACCACGACCGGCGTACCAACCAATCTATCCTGGAAGAACTCAATGACATCATCGGAGCAAGGATGCGGCTGGCGAACGAAGTCAAGAAATTTAACTTAAGTTGATGTGGTTTGGCCATGTTAGGAGACGACGTTTTCTCCAAGCCCTTCCTGCAAGGATCAACTCCTGGATCTCGACCGAGAGGAAGGCCCACGACATCATGGATTTCTAAAATTAAAAGTTGGATGGGTCTTCCCTGGCATGCTCTCTCTCTCATGCAGCATACGATAGAGTTGGATTCAGAGACATGATTCACAATTCACAATGGTCCCATTAGTGACCGCTAGTTACTGATTACTTCTGAATGGTAGGTCAGGCTGGAGTTCGTGAATGTAAAAAGCTTCAAACACTTTCAATTACAGACTGTTGCGACCGTTATTACCTACCTTGCCTGGTGTGTTCGAAGTACGGGTGCCCAGGTTGTTTCATTTATAGCATTATCTGTTATCTCCACGTATGTTATTTATAATAATTATTACATTATAGAATAGAAGTTGGTTGCTCCAACGAGGAGCACACGCTTCTTGCCGAACTTGACACTTGACTGACTCACGACTGCCATCCGGAGCACACCAGGAGCACGTCGCACCTTCCGCTCGGCAAACCTGAAAGGAAGCACCACTCCCTGCTCAATACACAGTGTTTCGGGGAATTCACCCCTCATAAGTTGAGCTTGTGTAGTCAAGCTTGTGTAGTCAAGCTCAACTGATGAGGGGTGAATTCGCATGAGCTAATTGTCAAGTAACTGGTGACGTTAGTGGATATTACAGCGCAACCTGTAGTTGATTGCTTCTTTTCTCTTTTCTAAATTTATCATTGGCTTCCCACACGAGTCTATTATTGCACACCGGTTTAGCCGTCCTTATCTATGCGGAGAAGCGATCGCCGTGTGAAACTGCTCCTTGTTACCGCTGCTTATCATTCATCCAACTTGTGATAGTCAAAGTACAGTACTGTTTAAGTAGGTAATTCGGTTCTTCATGGTTCGTGTTCCGTTAGCTTTCCAATCATTATATTTTTGCAGCTTTAGAGCCACGCAAGGTATGTGGTATGTTGGTATGCGTCCTCCAATCGTGGTTTGACCGTATAGTCAAATGGTCTTGCCAGTATCCTCATCGACAGTCATGTTCATCCGCCAACTTCCTTCATGGGTGAGACTTTCAGGGCGTGCTTGTCTTGGCGGCCCTCACCTTTAATCAGACCCCTTCCAAATTGAACATACAACTCGGTAAGTCCTAAAACCGTTTAAATGATTCCAAATTTTACACAAATTGCTTAACGTTTACCTGCTACGATTGAAATCGTGCATAGTGCCTAGTTTACAAAATGAAGAAGCCTTGCAAGTTGCCGCATGGAATGTCGACCATAGGAAACAGCCAAACCCCTAGAGCTGCAGGTTACTACACGCACATACAAGATGATAACAACACACAAGTTACTACAACCAATTTCCCCAGTTACACCTTAGCATACTCACGGTCAGATGTTGCAGATAGTTATATACTAATGGTGGATCTACATAATTTCCAAATTAAGGTTTTACCGGCAGTTAGGTAACTTGCGTTACCTTGATATCGTCGTGTATGTGCGTTTAGGTGCATGTAACTGGGGAAAGACACACTACTACTAATGTGGACCATAAGAAACAGACATACCCCTCGAGCTACAGGTTACTACACGCACACACAATATGATAACAAGATACAAGTTACTACAGCCAAGTTGGCCAGTTACATGCTTGACCTTGACGCACATACACGACGATAAGATAACACAAGTTATCAAACTGCCGGTAAGACCTTATTTTGGGAATTATGTAGATGCACCATTATAACTATATGCATATATTTGCACACACAACAGAGGCGAAAGGCTGTGTAAGCTGTAACTTAAAGTTTCACGCATCGGAGCGATCATCAGACAGCAGCATTCACTATCGAATTCTCTACGAGCAGGCCTAGATATTTGATGCTAGTGTGGAAGTTAGTGCATATGTGCGAAGTGAAGACGTGGCATTGGGACAATGGTATTGAGTTGTTTTGTGAGAGTTAACGGATATAGGTGAGAATAGAGGCGATAACAGGGCAGTGTTACCGAGTCATTGAAGGCGATAGCGACGGTAGCGCAAGACCACAGCAATAGCGAAGAGGGAGAGAGAAAGCACCATGGCGCCAAACCTGGTGCAGGTTGCGCCATGTCGAAAAACTCACGTAACTGATGGTGAGAATCTGGGCAGGTAATACTTGTTCTCGTGTCTGCATTTCGACACCAACTCCGACCTTTTGTTGATGTTGACCGTTTTGTCTGCTTTCAGGATCTCCAGTTTCTCAGCAAGGCATAGGGGACACCGTTTGGTCGCGTTCAAGTAGGCCTGGGCCTTGGTGATCACGGCCCATTTCACAGAGTGCGGAGTGTTCTTCCGCTTG
This sequence comes from Sycon ciliatum, assembly GCF_964019385.1. Taxonomy (NCBI): domain Eukaryota; kingdom Metazoa; phylum Porifera; class Calcarea; order Leucosolenida; family Sycettidae; genus Sycon; species Sycon ciliatum. Next base: position 23,550,547 of record NC_088648.1, read on the forward strand.
AGCTTCCATATGCACTTGGACAGCTCCGTGCTTTTTTCCATCCTCTCATGCCTCGTCGTGCTCATGTGATTGTTGTATCTCTGTTTAAAGACGCTAGCATCAAATATCTAGGCCTGCTCGTAGAGAATTCGATAGTGAATGCTGCTGTCTGATGATCGCTCCGATGCGTGAAACTTAAAGTTACAGCTAACACAGCCTTTCGCCTCTGTTGTGTGTGTATACTGCTCTGTACATTCGTACATTGAGCACTCTACCTCGAGCTTCCAGGACCGGCCTTGTTTATGCATATGTATATACAACATCAGAACGTGAGTATACTGAGTTAAACCTGTGCTTGTTTAATCAGAACATAGTCGTTGTCAAAAGCTACGAGAAATCTATCTTTAGCTCGCAAAACCCATCGTGCTTGGAGGCAACCCTGGATCTTCTCCGACACTCGTCGATGCTTGGAACGAGACAATAGCTAATAATTTTCTGTGAAGCTGGCACATTCGGTACATTCTCTTGAACTCTACTCTTCTTTCAACACCATTTTTCCGCTTCTGTATTTTACAGGCGCTCGAAGTCGTTCGCTATGGACAGTCTTATATTTCCTTTTCTTGTGCTACTTATTTGTTTGTCAGCACATTCAGCAAGTTTGGACAAAGATCGGGAAATTCGCTCTGATAGCGACAGTGGAGGGGAAAGCTCCTTCAGAAGTGAGCAGAGTGATGACAGCGCCTCGGATATGGATATGGAGTCCTGTTTTCTCACCCAGACCTGCGCAATTAGCGACAATGCACTGCAGGTTAGACAGCCAGAGGAATTCACCCAGCTACAGATGATTGCCAATGCAGTACCGCCCGTCAATATACTCCTGGCCAGTTCTGCTAAACTGCTAGCCCAGCTCGGAGACGTGCTTACTGGAACCAGTGTGGCTTCCGTTGACTGCTTTCAAACCCAAGATTACGTTACACGTACACTCACCTCAAAAGCCAGTCTGGGTTTTTCTCTTGACGTACAACTCGGTTCAGAAAGTAGCCTCGAAGTGTAAAATTATATCGACCTTCCAGCACCGTTAGGCCTAATATCAATTGTTATCACTATACCAAGTACCGGGTCCCCAACATCAAGTTTCCGATTTACCTCAATGGAAGGAGATTCGTTTCTACCGCTGGAACAAACGGGAGAGGTAAGCAAAACGTATGTTTCACTATTGTTCTGACAACCAGGTAACCGTTTTTAAATCACTTCCGGTGATAAGTAGTATTCCCGATCTCCTACGACCATTCTATTTTTGTAATAGTTTTTACCTTTATTCACAAATCCAACTCGGAAAATAAATAAATATGCGGACAAAAACAAACAGCTACTGAGTAGGGGCCCCGCACTAGCCAAATCTAACTTTTATTATTATGATACTAGAGGCATGTTCGATTAGTAGAATCAAGTGTATATACCCCCCCCCCCCCCCGCCCCGCGAGTGTGCAACGCCTGATGCAGCTCTGTTTAGGGTCTTGGTCGAGCGTATTATAATCTTTGCGTCATAATACCGTACATATCTATGGGGAACCCAGGGAGTCGCGGAGATTCTCGGTCGAGCCTGTTATAAAAAAACCGGCGCCCTGCCTGGAGACCGGCCTTGCTCTGGTGTGGAGTGTACGCGTGGCATCAGAAGATCCAACTACGCTCGACCAAGACCCTATGCAGACCTGGATCAGGCGTTGCACACTCTGGGGGTTGTGTACTCTTTGTAGAATCGGGATCGAGATCAAGATCTCGTATCCGTCGGATCCTTCTTGAGTCAACTGATCACTTTATGTTCGGCCTTGGCTGTCGGCATGTTGACGAAAATGGTGCTAACCGGCAAACCAGAAGGAAGAAAGTAGTTCTCATCGCGTGCGTCGTACGAAACCTTTTCGATCTTGTAGACTTTTCAGAAAGGCCGACAAAATCTATCTCAATCTACGTATGTGCGTACAATACACCTGTGCAAAAATTATTTTTGAGGAATTTTGCGTTGCTTCCTACATCGGAGCTCCCGGTTTCCCTGCCGACTTGAATTCTCACTTGAATGACTTACCACTGCCATCCTGAGAGCACGAGAAGTCCATCGAACCGTCCCCTCGGCAAACCAGCAAGAAAGTCCCACTCCCTGCTCAACACACAGTGTTTCGGGAAAATCACCCCTCATCAGTTGAGCTTGAGTAGGCTGAGAAAGATTGTTCCCGAAGAGCACCACTTATATCGTGCTGTCCAGGCACAAACATCACCAGGGATACAAACTTGCAGAGACTCTGTATGGCAGTCGTGCGTCATTCAAGTTAGGATACAAGTCGACAGGAAAATCGCGAGCTCCCATGAAGGGAGCAACACACAATTCCTTAAGTATCGCCGAAGTCGCACCAACCTCTTCCTCACATTTTGGCCCCAGCCCGAATTTGGGAAATAGATGTTTTGGAGGCAACAACGTTGTGAATGGCCAACGGTCTTCAGTGCTTGTTCAGCACCTCCATGAGCGACACTGACTCACGCTGCTATCTGGTGTTCACGAGTTGTTTGTCAAGCTGGAAAGGGAGCATATCTTTAAGTTTGTTTCCCTGGTGATGTTTGTTCCTGGACAGCATTATATAAGTGATGCCCTTCGAGTACAATCTTCCTCAGCCTTCTGAAGCTCAAATCATGAGGTGTGAGCTTCCCGAAACACTGTGTATTGAGCACGGGTGTTACTGGGAGGTTGGAGGGCTACTCTATCTTTCAGGAAAGGGCTGATGCTGCTGGTGTGGACACGGTGCATAAGGAAACGAAGTTTGCATTTGGTGAAGTCGCATCAACCTCTTCTCCACAAAAATAAATTTAACTCGCCATTATGCTCATACAGGTCACATTTTGATCCGTGGGATCCGTGGCAAAAACTTGTCTGCGTTCTTTCTTCAAAATAATAATAATAATAATAATAATAATAATATTATTAACTGGTTTTGAGGGAAAGAGACAAACGGGAAAAGTCTGAAGAAAAAATTGACTGTCACCACCAGGACTCGAACCAGGGACCCTCGCTTGTAGCCAGCGATGCTCTAACCACTTGCACTGAGCTATGGTGTAGTCGTCATCCAAGCAGAGACCGTTCAACGTTTTCCTCAGACTTCGTGACTCACACTTCCTGTGAATCCACACAGGCGGGTGGGACGCAGCCCTCACTGTACCCACACACTTCACGTACAAACTAGCACGCGGGGAGCCCCAAGTCATAATAATAATAGCACATTTCGCGTAGTAGAGCACTAAATATAGAAATTCAGTGTTTTTTCCGCTTCTGTCTTGTGAGCATCATCAGCTAGGTGTAGTAGCTGCTGATACTGATTTCTCTTCGGGTGTCGAGCTGCACAGTTTCTTCCAGTCTGTCTTGTCTGCTGCTTGTTGTCGGCACCTGGAAAGGTCTTCCATGGTCTTCATTGGCACACCCAGCTTATTCAGGTGAGCGACCAGACTTGTGGCCAGTGTCAACCTTGGTGGTCCACGAGGTGCTTTGTTGCCCTTGTCAAAATAGCCGCTCATGGCTACTTGCGGTGGCGTGTCCGTGTCCATCCGTAGCACGTGACCGGTCATTCGTAGTCACCAACATGCAACTGTGTCTGATATAGGGTTGCTCTTGGTTCTGCGGTATAGGTCGTCGTTTGAGATTGTGTCTGGGTATCGTATTCCAAGTAGTGATCGCATTTGACGCTGGTGGAGTGCGTCTGCCTTGGCCATTGCTGTTGACGATAATCCCCAGGTCTCGCAATTGTACAGGAATGTCGGCAGTACGATAGGGTTGTACAGGCGTAAGCGTGTCTTCTCCGCTACTTTATTTCTACGCAGCCATTAGCCGTAAATCTGGCCAAACACGTGAGAGGCAAGTTCCATCCTGCGCCGAACATCCTCCTCCTCCCCCATCAAGGAGCCAAGCTGGCTAGATGTCCGCCAGCTCTCGGATTCAGGTGACACACGGATCCACTCTGTTTTATCTGGATTTACTTTTAATGACCAATCGTGCAGTGTGTCTGCTATTACAGGCAGAGCGTTCTCAAGCCACAGCCTGCAGGTTGAATAACATGAGATGTCCTCTGCATAGCCCGTCTCTGGTGGTAGACTTGCGTCGCCAGCAGGGCGGGGCGCGAGACGAGTTCTGCATTCCTGTAGTGCAGCCTCCAGATAGCAGATGAAGAGAACTGGGCTGAGACTGTCGCCTTGTGGCGTTCCGATAGTGCACTCAAACGGTTCAGCTGTGGCACTTGCAACCTTAACAGTGATAGTTGTGTTGTGGAGTAGGTGGTGGATGAGACATGGGCAATCTGGATTGGTGATTGCAGACATCACCTCCAGTAGCTTCAGTCGGTGAATCGTATCGAACGCCTTGGACATGTCCAGGCCTAGAATGTGAAAATGCTGTCGGTAACGAATGGCTCTTGCAGCGATCCACCGCTGGGTCCATACTACGTCCGCTGTACTACGGCCCTGGCGGAAGCCGGACTGTGTAGTACCAAGTTGACGAGAGAGTGCCCTGTATTCCGTGATGCGCCGAAGCACAATGATCGATATCACTTTGCGGATAGAGTAAAGTGATGGGCCGCAGACTGGTTACAGGACCCTTGGGCTTGTTAGGCTACGCGAGAGGTATGAGTATTCCTGGTCCAATAGCCGTCGATAAAATGGCACCCTGCGAGGGCGCAGCGTTGACAAAATTTGCTATGACCGGCGCTAGCACCTCGGATCCATATTTCAGGAGCTCTGCTGGGATTTTATCCGGACTACAGGCCTTCTTGTTTCGCAGGCGCTTTCTTCATAGCTCTAATAAGTTTACAATCAAGTTTTCCAACACATGTCTGCGCATGCCGGAAACCTGTGTTTATGTTAATTTTTTTAAGCTGAACTTGGTTGTTTTTTATTCTATTTAAATCGTCTCAAGCCGTCTTTCATTCTGACTTATCTCGAGGTTAAACCCTGATAAACCCTCAAGAAAAGGGTTTATCGGTTGTCAGTGGCCGTCGTAAGCTCCCTTCGGGAACGGACACGACAATTTACTTTTTTTATCTCCAGGTTTGCACATTGGATGAGCCTCTCGTGTGTGGTGGCGTTGCGCCCACCGATCTGCCAAGTACTTTACCAACCATCCCTACGTTGACGTCGGCTGAAGTGAATGCTGCCATACAATCAATCCAGGGTGCTTTATGCCCGCCTTGAGCCGTGCGTTAAGGCGGGTACACAACACAATTTGACAGGCTGGCAGCTAGCAACAATCCTGTCAATGGAGCAAATTCATACAACAAAAATTAATTCGTTATTGGAGGTTTTAGTCAATAGAATAAAAGCAATTCTCTGCTTAATCTGTAGATAAAAGCAATTCTCTACTTAATCTGTAAGGAATAATTCCATTTGTCTTCATTCTTTTTTGTTAGCAAGAACTTCTTCGCTGCGGCAAATCCCATTTGCCTCCTTTCTTTCTATTTTTGTGTTGGCATGTATTCAGTGTTAACCAGAAATCATTCCCATTCTAACATTACACATATTTTGCTCTACTGTGTACAAGCGGTGTGGACTATGTCTGGTTGAGAAACGGGAGATACTGGAGGCAGACTAAACGGTCAACATCAACAGGAGATGGCAGGTGGTACTGAAATGCATGCACTAGTATAATAATAATAATAATAATAATAAAACAGGTCGCGTAATGAAGCAGCATAACGATAGATGTGCAAAGTCATGATGCCTGGTCCGCTTCTGTCCTGGGTGCACTAGTATTCCCTGCGCAAATTCTCTCCCTCCTCTGTCAGTGATATGAGCTGTGTGTCAGCATGGCGCCACTTGTACCAGATTTAGGGCTATGATTATCTCTCTTTCCGTCTGTCACCCTTCCCCTAGAAAAGTGTTCACGATGTTCTTGATCTAGGGTGGCTATCGTCATTGCTGGCTCGAAAACACTGCTTTATTGCCGCCTCTACTTCCGTATTGCTATTCATTACGCATAATTATTGTAATTTTCACTTGTACGGACTTTAGTTTTGGCAGACCCTTCTGTTGTAGTGCAACCTGTGCTTTAAGATTAGTCTACGAACTTGGAATGGGCCATTTATCAACACATTGGTCACGAAAACGCTTCCAGCAAGCGACGCACACCACCGTCCATTCAATGCACCCCGACAGTTGGTTTTTGTGGAGGGGCATATGAAAGGTGTTGCTTTTCTTAGTTCTTACGATTTTGATTGCATTTTAATCTGTATTAGGTGCTGCTGTAGTTCTGGAGTGGTGATACAAGTACATCACATACATAGTGTTAATCACACACTATTTTCTTTTCTTTTGGGTTACATTTCTTCATTTTCTGATTTTCTGGGCTTGCATTAAATTTGGAGTGCAATTTCATCCATTGTGTTTTTTTGCCCGTAAAAGAGGTTTTGCAACTGGCGGCAAGCGACCATGAGTCACGATTGTACCACCTCATACTACGCAAAGCATTCACTTGACTCATAGCACAATGTTTACTGGCGAGGTCGTACATGTGGGATGAGCCTACAGTGCTGGCAACTGAAATCCGACCCCCTGCGCGGTGCGCTCACATCGCAAAGTATGTGGACCCACCACTGAGCTGGTCGAATTTCAGTTGCCAGCACTGTAGCTGGGTGCATCGACCGGAGGTACCGTGTTAGGCCGATTGGACTTGAGCTCTTTACAAGTGTACTCTAACGGTATGGCAGTGACACAGTTCTTGCCCAGGCTTACCTTGCTAAATAGCTAGTTAGGGTGCTATCTCTATGTTTACTTAGATATTGGCACGTTTCTTGTGGGACCCAAGCAAAGATGAACCTACAATGGCCAGGCCAGTAGTTCGTGTGTTCACACGCATCAGTGGATGAGTACCAAAGTCTATGTGTGGTGCAAAGCAAGGTGGTGAGCACTACCACACAGGCCAGCCCACAGCCAGGGCACGAGGATGTACATGTATATGTATGTACAGACCACGAAACATCACTGTCACAATACGATAAGAGGGTAAGACTTCACTTGCATGACTGGTCACATTCTAAATACGATGATACAGATGGCGGTGGTGCTAGGCCATGGTAGCCCCTTTTCCTAGTTTATCAACACCGGTCAGAGTAAGTAAAAGTAAAAAAGTAAATTATCGTGTCCGTTCCCGAAGGGAACTCACGACGGCCGCTAACAACCGGTGAATCCTAGCGGCAGATGCAGCGCCTAACGGTGGGGGTGAGTGGATAAGTCTCACAACCACTGGCACAAGTGCCGAGAACGGCCCCATTAGCTGCATCCATGTCAGAGTAACGGAAGTACTTAATGTACATTCATGCAGCAGTGCATAGTATGCCTCGGGTATTTTTTTCGAAACCAGTCCTGGCGCTTTCTTAAATTTTCTAGCGAACACTGTGGTAATTTGTGTGCTCATTTCACGGCTAGTGTTATGCGAAGAAGGAAAAAATCGTTTTGTTCTGCCACGAAAAAATCGGTTCTTCTAAGTTCGTAATATAACCGCCAATGCGGAAACATAACCATACGCGGCTGTGGGCAACACTGTGCTACGCTTATGGCTCTCCTTGTTTGCTTCTCAACACTCCACGATGGATTCTGACCCCTCACCATCACCTTAGACCTAAGAAGGTTAGCACGGCTATGGACAGAAACAATCGGAACATATGCTAATTTCTTTCAGATATGCACCTACATACTTGTTTTCTGTGTGCATGATCTGTAATTAATAACTCAGGAATGTCTAAGCACTCCTTGTCAGTTTTGTGCTAGATTGTGCACGCCTGACAATTCAAAGTCTGGTTTATTTGGGGGACTCGATCCAATTTTTTCTGTAATTCTTCTCAGTAAACCGACCACAAGAATTAGACCACTTACTTTTGCTCATTACTCTCCCCGTGTGTACTCAGGCGTGCGTATTTAAAGAACCTATTGTGTGCGCTGACCTAGACAGGAATGATCAACCGCTAGTACTTCATCCCCGACACTTTTCTGATTGGTGGAGCGCTTTCGATAGAGACTGCTTATTCGCCGTGAAAGGCACTAGTCATGCCTTCGTGTCTATCATTTCCGGAGCAGGTAACTGCTGGCCATCAAAGTCACTTGGCATTTCAACTCAAAATGATTATCTTCTTCATTTGTATCCAACATCACAATTATATAAATACTCCATTGATCATCCCGATTTTCCTAAATGTAGTGTGTCGCAGCAACTCTAACGGTGTGGGTCTTCTCTGTTCCTGATGGCATTGTTTTGGGTCGTCCATATCACTGCTGGAAATATTGTTAAAGTTATCTCAAGCTCAAATTAGTGTCACACGGAATGTAACTGTACCAAACTCCCCCACCCTAAAACAAATTGCATATAAATTGTCTTCGGAACCAAGTAGAAGGCCCCGCTACACTCAAGGGCCGGATCGCACGGGGCGTCTAATTCAGTAATGATAGTTCAGTCGACAGAGGTAGAGAGAGATATCGGACCAGCGAGTTATACAGCGAGAGAAAGAGAGGGGGAAGAGAAATTGTGACAGTGAGCGCTGCAGTGAGAGTGAGAGGGAGGGAGAGAGAGAAAGAGGGAGAGAGAGAAATAGAGAACAACATGAACATGAATGATAAGTACAGAACACTCCTTGCAGCCTCAAGCTTCACCTTAAATAAATTTAAAGAGTTGCTGATAGTGGTAGCGAGCAAAACTCTTCCTTTGGAACCCAGTTCACTTTAACTTGTCTCGTTGTGGAATGGAGCCTGTCGAACAATCTCACCATTATGCAGTATATGTTCCTAGCTGTCAAATGGTCATGTTCAAAGTCCCGTTCGCGTGCTAGTTGATCAAACTCTTTTACCTACCCCGTTTACAAAGAAAGAAATCTTGGAAGCTAAGAGTTTCAAGAGTGACCACAAGAAGTAACCATGTTCCCGAGCAACAGGCACCTGAACGCACTCAATGAAAGATAACAACAGTTACCGGTAACTCTCTACATTTGAAGTTATAGAGCTGAAGAAATTTAGTATGCGCAACACCTAACGTGGGTAGAACGTTCTAGCTAGTGTATAATGAAGCAGAACATTGTCAGTGTCAAAAGATATCAGATAACTGTATCTTTGCTTGCAATACCGATCGTACCCGGAGGCAACACGATTCGAGAAAACATATAATTATGTTCTCTCTACTACATGAAGAGTCAGATAACAATAAAACTTAGAAGCAAAAAAATGCTTGTACGGCGCACCTTCCCCATGCCGTTTGTTAACGTCCGTGTTCATGTGGATGAACGCGGGTGAGGGCGAGCGAGTCCATGGTTAAGTGTGTGATTGTGAGTGTATGTGTGTGTGTTTGCGTGTTTGCGTGTGCGTGTGTATGTGTGTGTGTGGGGGGGGGGGTGTGGGTGACGTGGGGTATGTGTGAGTTTCATAATGTGTGGGTGGGCGTGCTGTGAGGTAGGAGAGTGTGTCAGGTGCATGGATCTGTGTACTGTGTGCATACATATAGGTATTGTATTGTATGTATATAATATAACCTAACCAGTTGATTATATGGGAAATATAAACCTGTATACAAACCGAGGCGAAGCCGAGGTTTGTATATTGGTTTATATTTCCCATATAATCAACTGAGTAGGTTATATTATGCTTATACTGAGCTGATATACAAACTCCCCTCTCCCCCACAAGGGTAGAGATTGGAATTCCAACCCACAACCATGGCTCGACGAGTCTACCTTTCACCAACCTGTGCGGATCAAGTACAAGACTACCACTGACTCTGTGCAGTGCATGCAGTGCTAGTGCAGTACCATCACACACTCTTTGTGACTTCAGTTTAGTACTGAAGTACTAGTTACATCGGAAGTAACAGCTATGCGCCAAGTAAGTTAGTTTGAACCTCACAGTGCTAGTGACCGTTACCGCGCGCAGATCTCACCGCGGGCTCTGTAAAAGAACCGTTTGCTCATTAGACTTTAGAGACATAGAGTTCGTCTCCTTTCCAAAGTAAGAGTAAAATGAATCAGCACGAGCCTGTTGAATCGACTCCCAAACGTTTCTTCTGAGGACGACCACGAATCACGATGCCATTATTCCAGCAGCAGTTTCTAAGAACACTGGCAGTGCCACGGATTATGGCTGCGCATGTTCCGTCCGCTCTGCGAGGGACGCGGAAAGGAGAACATCGATTGGAAAACCATCAGTAGTGAATTTCGTCGCCCCTGCTATCTGCATTCTATGTCCATGCAAAAACGCAGGAGGAGCGGCACGCGGGGCTCTTCAGCCGCACATGTCGAGTGCTGCGCTTGACAGACGGAGTGCTGAAACAGCGAAAGAAGGACAGCCTCGAACGCCAGGTGCAGCACAAGACACATGTTACAAAGGACGACGTTGTATTCTTCATCGTTGACGGGAAAGAGATCCTGAAGTTGGGACCGTCGTGCGTGTCGAAAAACCATCAAGGCGGACTGCAGGTCACCAGTGTAATCCTAAAAAAAAAGGAGTTTATATACCAGTTTATACACCAGTTTATATACCAGTTTATATACCAGTTTATATACCAGTTTATATTCTCGTCATCGAAGTACCTGTTATATGCGAAATACAAGTCTGGAGTGTTGTGTGGGGAGAGATGGGAGTTTGTATACAAGCTCAGTATAATGTATCGTATTTATTTAAAAGGATTCTCCAAAAGCAAATGGATGCTTATCACGGAAGTCTTCTACATAAATACCGCAAGAAAAATGGGGAAATGGGGTAGAGGAGAGTGGAAGATAAAGCATGGGAAGAAGGGAAACAAGTACCTAAATATCGAGGTATAAAAGCAGGAAAGAAATCGACGAGGGAAGAAATCATCTCTGCAGTTAATAGCGGGACACTTAGATGAGAAAAAAACCCAGCCAGGATTAATTTCAAGGAAAAAATCTCAAACGGGAAAGTTCGGAATTCCAGTCAGAGAATATCTATGCCGTGAGTAATGAGCCTATAGAGCAATGCGAAAATTGACAGAGGACTAAACTGAGCCAATGTGTTCTGGAAGTTTGTTCCATTCCACAGATAATCTGAAGAGAGGAGATATATTTTAAGGAAATGGGCGCCAGAACGAGGTAAAACTATAGAGGACGGGTGACGACAACTAAGAGATAAATTGAATTTGAAACGAATTAGCAAAGACGGATACTGGTAAAAGACATGATGAAAATACAGCAAGGGCAGAATCTGATGACGCCACTTCAGGGATGACCAGTCACAAGTACGATTAGGAATCTGCTTCGGGTTTTCCCACTCAGGGGGTTGCCGGGTTTTACAAAGCAGATATGAACGAGCAGCAACGGCTTGCAGTCGGTCTAACGTAAGCGAATCTGAATGGGATACGGCGAATGACCAGACAGGGACTGCGTATTCTAACAGTGGTCGTATGTAACACTTGTAGATCAAATTCACGGTTGAAGCAGAAAGGAAATGGGCCATATGGCGCAACAGAAAAACACGACTGCGAAACTTATGGGTGATAGATTTTATATGGTCAGAAAAATTTAGTGAAGGAGTGATAGTCACGCCGAGATGACATTGGCTATCACCTTTCTGAATAGGCACACTGTTCATTGTCAAGGGGGATGACGGGCCGGGGGCTAATGCATATTTTTGAAAGGGTAGGTGGACGCATTTACTGGTGTTAAACGTCATGGCAGTAGCTGATGACCATTGACAACACTTGTCAATGTCAGCCTGGAGCAATGCATGATGGAAAGGAAGTGAGCTGTTTGCTTGAGAAACAAGAATTAAATTAGAGTCATCAGCAAAAAGGGATAGGGTACTAGAAACAGGGGCATCAGGAAAGGAGTTGATGCACAGGTTAAAAAGAAGCGGGCCGAGATGGGAACCTTGGGGTACGCCAGCGGTGATGGGCAAAGGGTCAGAAAGAGTTTGGCCAATGCGAACGCAAATACTACGATCACTGATGAAGTCCTTCACCCAAGAACAGGCAGAAAGAGAACACCAACCTGAAACACATTGAATAACTAAATGATGACTAACTCTGTCAAAGGCCTTAGAAAAATCAAGGAAGAGCTGGTCACAAGAAGACTTAGAGTCAAATGCACGCGAAGCAATTGAGGTAAGCTGTACCAATTGGTCAACTGTTGACCTCTTTCGACAAAAACCAAACTGGCTGAAACTGATAATTTTATAGCTCTCAACAACGAGTAAAACTGACGGCTAATCATAGACTCATACAATTTGGCAACTGCATTTAAGAGCGATATAGGACGGTAATTGACTGGGTGGGAAGGATTACCTTTTCCGTTGAACACAGGTACAATAACGGCAGATTTCCACTCCCTGGACTGAGTACTGGACAGCAAGCAGCGGTTGAAAAGGGCGGAAAGAGACTGTGACGTGACCTCAGCTGTTTCACGGAGGATGCGATTGTTCAGCAGTCCAGCGGTTTTACGTTGAATGAGAAGTCTTGATAGCGTGTCAAATACGGACTGCACAGAGAATGGTTGTATGGAGAACTTCACAGTGGACGTGGGTGTTAAAATACCAGCTGAGTGCAGGTCAGGTGTTAGCAGTGGCGCCTGGCTGTAGCTCGCAAACACTTTGCCTAGGAGATTCGTCTTTTCCGTATTACTCGTGGCTGGGTAGGCATGGTTGTCATGGTAGAGGTCAGGGATAACGGGAGACGGGCGATTCGCATTACAAATGATCTTTGCTTTGCGCCACCATGTTGTTGTTGTTTTCTTTATTTGAATTCGCTAAAACCAAACGGACAGAACTGTCCAGTGACAAGGGAGCGAATGATGAGCGTCATAATCACTATGCATCAAAACATCTCAGGACAAAATGAGACAGACTATATTAAGGGAGGGTCCGCACAACACTTGTACATAAAGGGGAGTACGAGAACAAAGGCGCGGCACTGAGAAGTCGAAGCAAGAAAGCAATCAACGCCAGAGATATTTTTGTCCACTAAAAACAGAGAGAGAGAGAGATCCGAGAGCGAGAGAGAGACAGAGAGAGAGACTAACAAATGAGGGCTGAGACCTCTACAACAGGGCTTTACGTCTGAAAACAACCGCACGAATTAACAAGCAAGTTGTCAGAGAGCAGGGAGAGAGACGGGCAGGCAGGCCAACAGGCAGGCATATAATGAAAATATGGCGATAGTGATCCGTCTGACCTCAAGGGTTCATGCTGTGTGGAACAGCAGCAGTGCGAAATTGGGCCGGGTGCGGTATGGCCCGTACCTCGCTGGGCAACGCATTCCAGAGCCTAGCTCCTTGGAACGCGAGACAACCCTTACCCAGCTCAGTGCGGGTTGGCGATGGTCTTAGACCCATCGATGATTGCAGCCGAGTAGGAGCGCCACTGGTTGGTAGCAACAGCACTTGCAGTGCGGGGCTAGCACGGGAGTAGCGGCAGCGCCAAACCAGGAAGATGAGCTTCTGGATGAAGATCTCCCGGACACGGTAGGCGCCGAGTTGGACTAGCAGGTTTCTGGCAGAGGTGCGCGGCGAGCATCCGTACACAGCTCGAGCCGCACGATTCTGCAGAACTTGGAGACGGTCCAGGTGCTATGTACGGGTTCCATGATGCTGAGCCATGTCTCTCGCCATCCGCTCGTGATAATGGCGTTTTGCCTTCCGGAGCAAGGAAGTAAGACAGTTACGTGAGAGTCTATACGGTATCCAACTATCTGTAGATCCGAGACGTTTGCCCTTGGCGAAGAGGCGATCCCGAAGCCGCCTCTGGCGATGGTGAACAGCAGAGTACCAAGGCTTGTTGGATGGAAATGCGCTTCTCCGGACAACGGGAATAAACAACGATACAGAGTCTTCCAGGGCTGTGCGCCACAATGACCAGGCCTCATCAACTGTTTGCGCATTTTGAACGGCATCTAGCAAGGGTAGTTGCCACACGTGGTTGTTAAATGCTTGCCAGTCCGTGTGGGCAAAGTCGAGCAAGGTGTTTTGTGCAGAAGATATTTGGGCTGTGGAGCCTGCTGATCGGTTGTGGACGACATCGAAAACTACAGGACAGTGATCAGATACCGGTGGGAGGATGGTGAGATGGGAGACTGCTATTGGAGCATTAGTGATAGCTAGGTCGAGTAGTGATGAACTCTTACCACATGCGGAGTAGCGGGTAGGCTATTGATCCACAAGTTGCGATAAGCCCAGATCATCCAGGGTGTCATACGTGCATGTACCAGCAGGTGTATCAGGATCGGATGCTAGCCATTTCGAGAGGCGAGTGTTAAAGTCGCCAATGACAAATATGGAAGCTTGAGGACAAGATATTGATTGAATGCAGGTCCGGAGTGCGCTGCAGAACTGATCAGGTGGCTGCCAAGGAGGACAGTAACAACAGAACACAAACGTGGAGTTGGGGCGATGCTCTAGTTCTATGCACACAATTTCAATCGTTGGATCAGCAGGCTGAAGATCTGGACGATGCATGGTAGTATGGGAGATGGAAGGGTGGAGGAGGAATGCCACTCCACCTCCACGTCGCACGGTATTGTTGTGACGGTCATGCCGGATGATTTTGTATTCAGCTGAGGTGAGGGTGCATTGTTAACATGTTCATTTATGAACGCAATTTGCTCACAGAACTGCTTCGTACTTTGTGAACTCATCAGCGCAGCAGAGAGGGAATGAGGCAGAACCTAACAGCAATGAAAAGCTAAAATTTCCACCACCAGATTTAGACCAGGCCCGAACGTACCTTGCCATACGGCACATTTGTGTACAAGTACAATACCTCTATTACATGAATAAAAGAACACAATCACTTTCCCCAAGTGTTTGACAGCTAGGATGTTTTAAAAACCAAACCGCAAAAAATCAAAAAACCGGCATAACCAGCAAAAAGGTTTCCAGTCAATAAAATGTTTGTAAATGAGTAGTACTGACACAGTAAGGCTGTGAAATGTTTGCCAGGAATTATGAACGGGAGCAGGCAGTATGTGCATACATGGATTAGATTTAAACCGTGTTGGCAGATACAGCCTGTATGCAGCGCAACGGTGTTCTACGCAGGTTTCCGATGATTGATTTTGCCATGAATCTCTGAGTCACACAATGACAGCCCTGTTTTACTTCCTTTTGTGTACCTCTTGCGTAGGTGTGAACTTGGTTATGTGCGCATTAGTGTGTGTGTGTGTGTGTGTGTGTGTGTGTGTGTGTGTGTGTGTGTGTGTGTGTGTGTGTGTGTGTGTGTGTGTGTGTGTGTGTGTGTGTGTGTGTGTGTGTGTGTGCATATCTGGCATATGCACGATGCTAAATGGTAAAGTGTGAATAGCGAAAAATATTTATAGTATGCGCTCATCGGTGGAGGAACAAACCACACAGGCGGCGAAATTCTTACCCGGAATAATGATGTCACTGGAAAGTACATGCACGTTGTTTATTGTGATGTCCATGTGGCAGGCGTGGCGAGACCCACCGCCGAGATCCCCCAAAGCGGCAGGCTCAGTTGCCATCCAGGATTCACACCGACCTGTCCGTCCGTCAGCAGGATCGACAGCTGGAGACCCCACTGATGCCGATGTCAATGTGCACCAGGAAACATGTAGTCGTGAGTGTGATCCTAGCGTTCTCAGGTGGTTCCGCTGAGAGCGCGTGGTTGTGATAAGTTGGGAATGCAATAATTTGGAAATAAGGCCGAAAGCTCTGTCGAAATATTTAGTTCTCATTATGCCAAGGCACCTAATTATTTCATTGAGCACACTTTAAGGCGAACTCTGTCGCTCTCCTTTGTTTATCAACCTCCAGGCTTGTGTCCAATATGAAGAAGAAATCATTCACATTCACTGATCCTTTTTGTATGAGCTAGAACCTGTTCTGCACTATACTTGCGTGACGATTGCGCACCGCGCATGAAATTCAGAGTCGCAGCGCCAGGGTGTGCTAGGTTTTTCAGAGCCCATACTCGATTATCTGACACAAACTTAACATTTTCGCCCACAAAACCCTTTCTGCTGTAGCCTTGGCAACGAATGATTGAATGGTCACCAAGTACACACTGTATTCACGGAAGGACTTCCTGAACTCAACAACGTATCATGATCGCACTTTGCATTGGCAAACCATAGCATAGACTTAGAATACAATGTTTTCGTGACGTCCTGTATTATGTGGAATGAACTGGTTATCTAGCTAACTGTGTGACTGGGTCAATGACAGGGTGTCTCAACCGTGGATGCAGTACCGGTGTTCTGCCGATTGGACTGGAATTATTTACACGTGTACTCAGGTGGTATGATAGTACCGCAGTACCCGGTGCAGCCACTCACTGCACCCTGTTTTAGAGTCAGTTGCGGCGCTATCTCAGTTATGTGCATGATGATCCTTTTCCTATCAGACCGAAGCAAAGATTGAGCTACTGTGGCCATACCAGCAGCTTGTGTGTTTGTACGCATGTGTGGGTGAGTGCTGTTTGCTAAGATTCTGTGCAAATCAAGGCGGAAAGCAACGTTAGAAAGGCCAGTACTCAGGAAGAGCATTATGGTGTGTGAAAAAAACGCTGGGGCACAAGTTATGCGTTAGAGTACTCCAAATAAACCTGGTTTTGAACTGTCAGACGTGCACAAGCCGAAGGTAGTACCAGCATACCTGCCAAGTACTGAGAGTGCTTTTTCTGGATCGCGATGGCAAAATCCCGGGATTTGCCTTGGTTTTTCGGGATATGTCATATTTTTACCAAAAAAATCCTTTTTCAACTTTTGAGGAAACCAACTGTGACAAGTCATTTGAAGTGCTCCAAGAACGATATCAAGCACGTTTCTTGTACAGTGAATTTCGGGATAATCGACAGGAATTTCGGGATCGCGGGAGTTCATCCAAAATTGCGGGATAATCCCGAAAAAATCTGGATACTTGTCAGGTATGTACCAGACTGACAAGGAGTACTGATAAATTCCACGGCAATGAAGTTGCTGATCTTACCGTCCCGTTATCGTATCAAACCAGTATTCCACTGTGCCTTGGAATGTAGCTTTAAGTCGGCGCGATGGCGCTTACCTTTCCCTCTTTGCAATTACCACTGAGATCCATGAACCTTCCAAGTGGGAAGGACTTTGGTTAGCGCTATCCAGCAGTACTGAACCTCACTTCATTGCCCTTGAATGTCTCAGTACTCCTTGTCAGCCTGGTGCTGCCTTGTGCACGTCTGATTGTTCAAAAACAGGTTTAGTTGGGTGACTAGAACTTGTTACCCACTGTTTTCTTTGTTTCAATACAATTATTGCCCTAGATCATAATCCTAGAACTCCTAGACAGAAATGGTCAACTTAAAGCAGTTTTGCCTCGACACCTCCTCTGAATGCTGCAGTTCATTCGACAGAGATTGCTTAATGGCCGGAACGGCACTAGCCATGCTTTGACGCTTATCAAGCGTGCTGCAGGCAACTGCTATCTATCAATGTCCCTCCGTATCTCAATTCCCGATGGTGGTCTTCTCCATTGGATCCAACACCGAAATATATTCCGTACGATATTGCATTGGAGCAGCTCTTACCACGCTCGGCTTCTCTGCTCTGCTGGATCATTGGTTGCAACGGATGATCCGTGGTTCTCTGTGTCGTGTGCAATATAGCTATATTCGAACGAATATTGAGCACTCTACCGAGCCGGAGGACTCTCATTTGTTGTTGTGTGAACTGTTAGTATAATAATTATTACTTCTGCACCATGCTATTGCAGTCGAGCTCTCAATTCACTACGAAACTTAGCCCTCAACGACAGGGTGTTAACAAAATTTAATAGTATTAGGAGAATGGGGCAAGTCCAAAATTGGCCATGGTTGACTTAATTATATATATAATGTTGCTTTCCAACACAAAAAGGCAATATGCATGCAATAACCACTAATCCAACGCTCGTTCGAATTGGTACGGAGTTAATACGGCATGATGGTGAGCGTTTACCCAGCTCTGTGAAATCACCCCACTGTGAACTCCAACAAGACCGGTAATTCCACTGCAGCTAAGTATGCCTGGGTAAAATGATTTTAAAACATTGCTCTAACGCTGAAGAGATTTCTGGAACATCAAGGGAACATTGGTGAAGGTACACTTCCAGGGAATGTTGAGTGCATGCAAACGTCACATTTCCTTTCTTGCGGTAATTGCAGCTAGAAAAGTGTCATGTTGTGACAAAATTAGCCAAGAGATTCGAGAGTCGCTCATGGAGTTGTGCTAAACAGACGTTGAGAGCCAGTATAGCTGATCACAACGCTGTGACCTCAAACAACTAGTCGCACGTCCGCGTGAGGGACAACAATACGAGCGTGTGCTCCTCGTTGGAGCAACCAACTTCGTGACAATTACCGCCGAAGTCCCAACTTCTAAGTTCGTAAAAAATACAAGCGTGTGCTCCTCGTTGGAGCAACCAACTTCATGACTGTTACCGCCAAAGTCGCAACTTCTAAGTTCGTAAAAAATATATATATATATTGCAATGAATATAACTAAATGCGCACTCATATCACAACCATGGGACGAATAATGTATTCCAGAACGTTTTCTTGTCACAATTATCAATGGAATTCGTGACTAAAGAGAATGATGAAACTACAATAGGATTTATACACTTGGAGTGAAACAGCGAGGATACAAGCATAGTAAGAAAAATAGCACAAACCTAGGAACAATTTGCACAGGTAATAAACTATAGGTGAGGTGAGAAATGATAGGAAATTCAGCAAGTGCAGTGTGACAATGGACATGCATGTGCAAGTGTGTGTGAGTGCGAACTTTCTGGAATAGCGTAAGTGCGGTGACATTTTCTTTTTGTTTACAAAGATTTGGATCACGAATGCGAATGTAGACTGCTTCTAGAACTTTCAACTGCTTGCGACTACTTGCAGAACGAACAACACTGAACCAAGAATCATCATAACTTTCACGACACACGGGGTTAGACAACAAATGCAATCTATTTGACGATGTATTCTTCTTCTTCTCACCGCCTCCGCCTTCACTGGGTTTCTGACCGCCACCGTCCTTCACACCATCTGCACCATCATCATCATCATCGTCATCGTCCTCTTCATCATCGCTGCCACCTTCACCTGTCGTCAGCTCTCCCAGCAACTGACCACCGGGTTCATCATCGTCACTGCACACGTCGCTTCCACACTCCTCCTCCAGCTGCCGTCGCGTTCTCTTCCTGACCGGTCTTCCCTTGCAATTGCCAAACACTTGACAGTCGTCAACTCTTCAGCTTGCATCATCCATAGCCGGAGGGTTTCGATGCATCTTTTCAGTCACCTCTGCAAACCGAGCTGCCGCCGGCCGTTTGCTCCTTCTCAGCTTTGGTGAGTTGCGTTTGTCTGCGTCCGGCGTACCGGTACTCGCTGATAATGAAGATAAGACACAGTGTTCGTTGTCGTTTACATTAATGTTTGTTCTCGATTTCTGCGTGCTGTGTTGGTTTTTCCGAGACACCGTTTGTGGAGCAGAAGCCTCTGCCGGAACGGACAGTGGAGTCGGGTGCTTACGCGGTCGGCCACGCTTTGGTCGGGAGGACCTAGCCGCCTGTGACAATAGTGAGAGCGGCACGTGTTGTTTGATACGTTCGGACAGATGTTGAAGGGTCCTACCAACAAACCGACTACCACATTGTCGGCATTCAAAGTAGTAAATGAGGTGACTCATTGACACGCTACTCCAGTAAATTCGCAATCACACACACTTGCACATGCATGTCCATTGTCACACTGCACTTGCTGAATTTCCTATCATTTCTCACCTCACCTTTTGTTTATTACCTGTGCAAATTGTTACTAGGTTTGTGATATTTTTCTTACTATGCTTGTATCCTCGCTGTTTGTTTGTTAGTTTGTATACTTTATTTAGAGTGGGAAGTCCAAAACAGGCCCTAGCCTAATAACAATGGTCCCACTAGTGAGGGAATGCTGTATAGCTGTGCATAAGTATCAGTGAGTGTAACAGCAACTAGTAGGGAAAGAAAAAGAGAGAAGAAAAACAACTCAAAACAGGAGTTGCGACTTGCATAGGGAGAAAATAACACTCCAAGTGTATAAATCCTATTGTAGTTTCATCATTCTCTTTAGTCACGAATTCCATTGATAATTGTGACAAGAAAACGTTCTGGAATACACTATTCGTCCCCATGGTTGTGATGTGAGTGTGCATTTAGTTATAATTCATTGCATTATTAAGATTATTGTCTCCACGTCGCCTTTTTACATATATAATATATACCCAATGCTGTAGACAGCAAGCTGTATATATATACTCAATCTGCGGACAGAACTGTTTCGTCCTTTGTTGACTCGTCAGCGCAGCACAGAGGAAATGAGGCCGAACCTGATAGCAATGGAAATAAAAATTTCCAATCAGGTCCGAACGTACCTTGCCAGAGTGCTCAAACTGACAAGTCAGTGAGCTCTGCATAACGCAAACAGCAAAGGCACTACCCCACGAAAGTGTGCTCAACTGCTACAAGAGCAGGAGCGAAATACTCAATCTGCGGACAGAACTGTTTCGTCCTTTGTGGACTCGTCAGCGCAGCACAGAGGAAATGAGGCCGAACCTGATAGCAATGGAAATAGAAATTTCCAATCAGGTCCGAACGTACCTTGCCAGAGTGCTCAAACTGACAAGTCAGTGAGCTCTGCATAACGCAAACAGCAAAGGCACTACCCCACGCAAGAGTGCTCAACTGCTACAAGAGCAGGAGCGAAATACTCAATCTGCGGACAGAACTGATTCCTCCTTTGTGGACTCGTCAGCGCAGCACAGAGGAAATGAGGCCGAACCTGATAGCAATGGAAATAAAAATTTCCAATCAGGTCCGAACGTACCTTGCCAGAGTGCTCAAACTGACAAGTCAGTGAGCTCTGCATAACGCAAACAGCAAAGGCACTACCCCACGCAAGAGTGCTCAACTGCTACAAGAGCAGGAGCGAAATACTCAATCTGCGGACAGAACTGCTTCGTCCTTTGTGGACTCGTCAGCGCAGCACAGAGGAAATGAGGCCGAACCTGATAGCAATGGAAATAAAAATTTCCAATCAGGTCCGAACGTACCTTGCCAGAGTGCTCAAACTGACAAGTCAGTGAGCTCTGCATAACGCAAACAGCAAAGGCACTACCCCACGCAAGAGTGCTCAACTGCAACAAGAGCAGGAGCGAAATACTCAATCTGCGGACAGAACTATTTCGTCCTTTGTGGACTCGTCAGCGCAGCACAGAAGAAATGAGGCCGAACCTGATAGCAATGGAAATAAAAATTTCCAATCAGGTCCGAACGTACCTTGCCATAGTGCTCAAACTGACAAGTCAGTGAGCTCTGCATAACGCAAACAGCAAAGGCACTACCCCACGCAAGAGTGCTCAACTGCTACAAGAGCAGGAGCGAAATACTCAATCTGCGAACAGAACTGTTTCGTCCTTTGTGGACTCGTCAGCGCTGCACAGAGGAAATGAGGCCGAACCTGATAGCAATGGAAATAAAAATTTCCAATCAGAAGTACGCGACTTTCCCTGTAGGCGATCACAAAATCACGATCCGAATATAATGACTTTATGGCCCGTGTTGGCATGCGCAGCATGGCTCACGCGTCGCGGTCATCCAACACGGGGTCCTTTTTTTGAGCACGTGAAGTGTGCGGCTTGTAAATGCCAGGTTCCCCTGCCGAAAACGTCGTTGGTCCGCCGATGCATCTTGGCCACGTATCCAAATTCGCGATGGCAGATGGACTTGAAGAAGTATCTTCGAGTATGTCTGCAACATCGTGGACTGCTACTCTAGGTTCGCGATGGGTGCAGGCATCAAGTCCAAGTCTGCAAAGGATGTATGTGCAGTGGTTCTGAAATGCATTTATGCATACGGCTAGCCAAGGATCCTGCAGACGGACAATGGCAAGGAGTTCAACAACGCCAGCTTGGTTCAGGTAATATGAACGTACTATAAGTATGTACGTACATGAATGTAGCACTTGTGTTTGGTTCACATATCGCCGGTATGCGCCGGGAGTCACCGGGAGTGGGCCTCTTGCAACCTCTCCGGGCGCATTGCTATTAGGCCCTTATCACACTGCGTTCAAAAGTCGCGTTTGCGTCTGCGTTTTCTTCGGTTTTTGACGGTCGCCTAGGAAATGCCATCACGTGACGTTATCGCGAGCGCGTTGGTTTCCAGACGCACAGCCGCAGACGCAGACGCAAACCAGGTGTGGGGGGGGGGGGGGATGGGGGGGGGGTGGTCAAAACCGAATCGCGTAAACGCAGATCGGACTTTCTTTATCGCAACACTTCCTGCATTGTTTTTGACTGTTTTCAAGTGATTCTCAAGTATTCTTTTCAAATCTTCATTTCCATGTAGTTGCTGAGGCCGGCGAGGGTAATTCTACTACATGTACTGATTGATTGATTTTGGATTCACGAGGCATGGAGCTGATGCGAGTTCGTGGCTGAGGTTGCGCTGACTAGCTGGCGGCGGCTAGCCTAGCTGGACGATGTGCCCCACAACGGAACTGCCACCCCAACACAGGCAACGCAACGGCGGCAGTGTTCCCATTGACTCCCATTCCCCCAGCACCACTGACAAAGGTCATAGAAGCAGAAAAAGAACACTTCTCGATCTCAGGAAAATAAATTCAACATCCACGGCCACCTGGCCACATTTTTGTACTTTCCTTCGTGCACAGAGTTTGACGCAAACGCTGAAAATCACAAGTATAGTATGATATCACGTATTGCGTTTTCCAGTCTCAAACGCAAACGCAGACGCAAACCCGACTCAAACAAACGCAGTGTGATAACGGCCTTATGTGAACCAGTGCAGTCGTAACAAAATCATACGGTAAAATGTCGCAAGGGACCGCCGGCAAAGTTGGACAGTGCCCAACTCTTGCTATCTGTCCCAGCGCCGATCCCGTAGAATTTTGACCAAAAGTGGTTTGTGAACCGTGCGCGCCGGTGATCGCCGGTGCCGGGAGCTGGACTTTGTCAAAATTTCAAACCAAGACTCATCCTAAATTTTCCTAAATTGAAGCTAAAGATGAGGTCCGTTCGCCATTCTTGTAGTCGTTTCAAGGTGGCAACTTAAGTCAGCATACCAACCCGTCCTTCTCGGATGATCTGCTTGACTGTTGTGTAACTTATGAGACAAATACAATTGAAATAAATGAAAAATACGAAGGATACATAGTCAAGTTCGTGTGACTTCATCAACGTTTGCACGCATAATTTCAACACCACCGCTTACTAGACTGCAATAAAAAGTGTAGAAGTAGTTTCATGATCTTCAGTAAAAGGTAGCACCGAGTGTCCATCACCGAAAGACCTTGAACTACTGAAGAAACAAAGAATTCATGCTTCAATTGGCAAACCTGTTGTAGCATTTGGGCACATTCTGTACTACTTTGTAGTAGATTTGGTACTCGAACCGTATGCGCAACGGATCGGGAGTTGGCTCACCGCCGATGTTTTGCGGCGCCGATTTCGCTTACCGTATTATCTCTAATAATTATAAGCACAGTCTCCAATAATACCACGTTTCCAATAATAGAACACCTTGGGGCGGCATTCAAAAAAAAAATGTGCTCTGTCTCCATTATAAGCACACTGTGTACATTCATTATCTGTACCGGCGAAACGCCCCTGAAATATGTGTGTCTGACATGAATTTGGCATGGCAACATGCCTCTAAAATGAGGTTGAAATAATAATGGAGGAGTCTCCAATAAAGGAACGTCTCCATTAATAGCACGGGGCGGAGGTACATTGAAAAAAATAAAGGACCGTGCTTATATGTCGCAGTAATGTAGTTAGTGTGTGTTAGCATCCACCGATCACACTGCCATGTTTGCATCTGCCGCGCAGCGCTGCATCAGTGCATTGCGCACTGCACTCACACTGCCAGCGCATAGATTTGGGCACGCTTAGCTTGACGTCACACAACTGCTTCCTTTGAACTTTTGCTCACTGCACTCACACTGCCAGCGCATGGATTCGGGCGCGCTTAGCCTGACGTCGTACAACTGCTTCCTTTGAACTTTCTCTTTCTTTCTTGCTGTTGGCTTCACTTCAAAGACTAGTCTAATTGGTGGTGACTTTTAGCTTGTGCCAGCATCAAACGACATGGAGAGAGAAAACCTGGGTCCAACTCAACCTTCAGCAAACGACTCTGCCGAACCCACTGTGGATACATGCGAGGTGCTCGCCGATCCCCCGGTCACCTTGGATCCGACTGGTATTCGCGAACTTATTCCGGCTGAAGTTCGTTCTGCCATCACAGACGAGTTTGGAGCCTCTCTTTTGTCGCAGCCAAGTGCGGCACCAGCGTCACCAGCTGCGTCATCCGATATTGGCATGGGTGGTGCGTGCTCCACACCGCCTCGCGCTGGAAATCTGCACGTCCCAAAGTCGGCGCAGGATAGGATATTGCGAGGTGAGTTTGTGGACTTCGACCAATTGTTGCCTGAGATCTTGGGGGCAGTTGATAGCAATAAGTCGTTCGAGCTGAGATCCAGTTCATTCGGGGGTGCACTGGAAGTCGTAGAGGTGAACACCACTCGCCCGGTTCGTAGACATGTGCACGATATCGCCACTTGGTTAGAAGCATGGTCTCTGTATATGCATGTTGTGATCAGCAATGCACCCCACCGCACAGCAGAACTCCTGTCATACCAGTGCATGATTTTGGCGGCCAACAGGCAGTATTTTGCAGAGGCTTGGCTTATGTATGACCAGCAATTTCGAAGGCTTGTCGCTTCACAACCTGGCAAGCGCTTCGATACAATTGACATAAATACATGGCAGCTGTGCATCACAGGCAAGGCCAGGCATAGATGTCAGTCGTGCAGCCTTGTCCACCCAGCGGCTGCAAGCAACATGTGTCCTTTTCGTCCCAAACATGCGCACCAAGCTCAAACATCATCATCCTCACTGCTCACCCGCAACAACGCAGGTGCCGTCATCTGCCGAAACTTCAACCTTGGCAAGTGTAGCTGGTCAAATTGCCGGTTCTCCCGCATCTGCAACCGCTGTGGCAAGGACCACCCCTGCAGCAAGTGTTCCAGCAAAGGTCAGCGACCAGCCCAGTAGTTCGGGATTGCAATCCCAGCCTGAGCAACCAATAGCTGTTGCATGTGTACTTGTACATAATTTTGTTCCCCCTCACATTAATAATTCCTCTGTACATACCCCTTTGCATGTCTCTCGTTTTGAGCTTCTATTGCGTCATCAACCCGATAAAGAATTTGCTTCCTATGTGCTAAACGGGCTGCGCTACGGCTTTAGCATAGGTTTCACTACTTCACGCGACGTTTCTGTCCAGTCTGTTAATCTGCCATCTTCTGCTGCTTGTGCCTCCTTTATTTCTGACCAGCTTTATGCTTCTTGCCAGCGTGGCGAAACTGCTGGTACTTTTAGTGCAGCCCCGTTCACCTCCATGCGCTGTTCTGGTGTCGGCGCGGTACCGAAGAAGAACGGCAAGCTTCGTATGATTCACCATCTTTCTAGCCCCGCCGGTAATAGTGTGAACGACGGAGTTCCAGCTGACCAGTTTTCCCTGCACTACATCAGTATTGACGATGCAATCGAGTCTATTATGTCGTCACCTCAGCCAGTGTACCTCGCAAAGCTGGACATCAAAAGTGCATTCCGGCAAATCCCAGTTCGTGCTGAAGATCACTCACTACTCGGCATATTCTGGCAAGGCAACTACTATTACGAGCGGGTGCTACCGTTTGGGCTTTGCTCCAGCCCAGCCATTTTCGATTCCGTTGCCTCGGCCATAGAGTGGATTATCCGGAACCATTTCTCCATTGCCGACCTATTCCACTACTTGGACGACTTCCTAAACGTCACAACTGGCCATACTGTCGCCCAGCGTCAACTAGCAATCCTGCTGCGAGCCTTCATCTATTTGGGCGTGCCGCTAGCGCCAGCAAAGGTGGAAGGTCCCGCGAGGTCACTGACGTTCCTCGGCATTATTCTGGACTGCGAGCGGCTCGAGGCCAGGCTCCCCATGGACAAGCTCAACGACCTCCGATCGCTATTGGCCAGCACGATCAACAGCCGGAAGATATCCCAACACCAACTCGAGTCCCTATTGGGTAAGCTCTCGTTTGCTGCCCGTGTCATCACTCCAGGCCGTACCTTCATGCGTCGTCTGTGGTCCCTCTGCTCACGGTTTCAGCAACCACACTACTCAATAACTTTGACCCAAGAATGCGTGGATGACCTGCTATGGTGGATGAGGCTACTAAGTGAGTGGAACGGGAAATCCTTCTTCTTGCACCCTAACTGGACCCCATCACCAGATCTCCAGCTATACACAGATGGAAGTGGCACTCACGGCTGGGGTGCTTACAACAACGGGAAGTGGATTCAAGGTTCATGGAACAGTGCCCAGATGCTGCAGTTTATCGAGTGGAAGAAGCTGTTTACCCTCGTAGCAGCCTGCGCCACATGGGGCGACGAATGGGCTAAGCTCCGGATTCGGGTACACTGCGACAACTCGGCGGTAGTGGACTGCATCCGTTCGGGCACGTGCAAAGCCCCAGCTGTGATGAAGTTGCTACGCGAACTGTTCTTCGTTTGCTATGAGTTCAACTTTCATGTTAGCGCTGTGCACATTGCTGGCTCCAAGAATGTCATTCCAGATTGCCTCTCTCGTTTTCTTATGCAGGAATTTCGACGTCATGCTCCGTTAGCGCGGCCGAGTCACGACCGTGCTCGTCTTCCAGCAGTCTTGTGAGCGAAGTTACTAAGTACGCTGCCTGTGCAATCGCTCCTAATACCAGACGCACCTACTCTGCAGGTGAGCGTCGTTTTGTCAGTTACTGCTCCCTTTGCAATCTGCAACCTTACCCAGCTTCTGATCTTACCCTCAGCTGCTTTTGCGCTTTTCTTGCTCGCTCTGTTCGCCCTTGCACGATATCTGTTTATTTGCAAGCTGTACGGAATGCTCACATTGAACAGGGTCTAGAGGATCCCCTGATCGAGACCTGGCTTCTCAAGAGAGTGTTGAAGGGTGTTCAACGGTGCCATGGGACCGAGACAGTAAAGCCTAGATTGCCCATAACTATGCCAACTCTAAGGAAATTAGTCGATGCCTGTGATCACCTCCCCGTGTTGCGCGAGCATGACCGAGTTCTCTTCAAGTCTGCTGTGCTGTTGGCATTATTTGGTTTCCTAAGGTGCTCCGAATTTACAGACGGCCTTACAAGAGAGCGTATCAGATTTGAGTCGGGCAGCATGACCATCCTGCTAAAGAGATCAAAGACAGACCAATTTGGAAAGGGAGTCCACATTGTCATTGGACCGGCCGGTCGCCCTTACTGCCCGGTGTATGCTATGCTACGCTACCTGGCGATGATTGGTAGTCGAAACGCATCCACTCCTCTGTATGTACTTGCCAAGGGTGTGCCGTTATCCAGAGCTGTTTTCACCAGTACTGTGCGCTTGCTGCTTGAAAAGGCTGCGGTGCCAAACATCGAACTCTACTCGGGACACTCATTCCGAATTGGCGCAGCTACTACCGCCGCCATAGCAGGGATACCCGATTCGCTGATTCGTTCTGCCGGCAGGTGGCAGAGCGATGTGTGTCTACGCTATATGCGAATTCCAATGGAGACCAAGTCCAAGATCTCGGCTCAGCTTGCCTCAGTGAGTGACCTTATCTGATTCTTTGCACGGACAGTTTATGTTCCATCCCTGAAGTCCTCGCATAGGAGAATGTCACTGCTCGATAATTTCTTAATGCTGGGGGGTGGTTCGGGGATAGTGTTGCTGCTTTGTGGAGCTCTATCGCTCCTAACTGGTCACTTGCTTCGCTAGTTGCGGCTCTTCACGAGCCAGTTGTTGCCAATTGCATTGGCTTTGCCTTGCAACCCCATTGTGGCACAATGTGGGTTTATTGCGGCTCCTCGCGAGCCAGTTGCTGCCAGTGGCCTGGCATTGCTTTCCAGCTCTTCGAGCTTTTGCATTACAAGACCAGTTACTCGAAGCAGCACACTATCTCCAAAACAATTCCTTGTTGCCTTGGGCTGAGTATGAGTGTGTGAGGGATATGGTGCTAATGTCGCAGTAATGTAGTTAGTGTGTGTCAGCATCCACCGATCACACTGCCATGGTTGCAGCTGCCGCGCAGCGCTGCATCAGTGCATTGCGCACTGCACTTACACTGCCAGCGCATAGATTTGGGCACGCTTAGCTTGACGTCACAAAACTGCTTCCTTTGAACTTTTGCTCACTGCACTCACACTGCCAGCGCATGGATTCGGGCGCGCTTAGCCTGACGTCGTACAACTGCTTCCTTTGAACTTTCTCTTTCTTTCTTGCTGTTGGCTTCACTTCAAAGACTAGTCTAATTGGTGGTGACTTTTAGCTTGTGCCAGCATCAAATTTTCACCCTCCATTCCTCCCATCTTATCTTGCTAATGGTACTAGGGAACATTTAGCTCTATCGCTCCTAACTGGTCACTTGCTTCGCTAGTTGCGGCTCTTCACGAGCCAGTTGTTGCCAAGTGCATTGGCTTTGCCTTGCAACCCTATTGTGGCACAATGTGGGTTTATTGCGGCTCCTCGCGAGCCAGTTGCTGCCAGTGGCCTGGCATTGCTTTCCAGCTCTTCGAGCTTTTGCATTACAAGACCAGTTACTCGAAGCAGCACACTATCTCCAAAACAATTCCTTGTTGCCTTGGGTTGAGTATGAGTGTGTGAGGGATATGGTGCTAATTAGCGTTAATACGATATGTGAACCAACCCTAACTGGCAAACATTATGTGTATGAGTGTACAGTGTATGGATGAACTCTACTGGCAATTGATTCGTATTTGGCTGTTTCGTACATATTTTGTATGCAGTACAATAGATAGCTTCAGAAATTTGCAATTTATATCATGGCTGTGTAAATTCATGAACGCTGTGCTCATTCAGCCAAAAATTACAATATTCTGTGTGTCTTGGTACCCTACACATGCTGTCTCAGGTGATGGAAGAAATGAAATCCCTGAAGATCAATGGTCGGCCCTACCATCGACAAAGCCAGGGCAGGGTTGAACGCTTCAACCAGACTCTCGCTAACGTCTTGCGTCCCGATCTGCAAACCGACAAGGACTGGCCTAGCAGGTTAGAGTTCTTCTACTACACGTACAACTCATGGTCAAGCAAGGCACTGAAGGGACAGACACCCTTCGAAGTTTTCTTCAGGCGCCCTAACTTTTCAGTTTTCACTTTATGCTGCAGCAAGCCGAAATGACCTAACTGCTGACGAACGAGAGTTCCTCGACACAGTACACATAGATGTCAGTGATGCTGAGGATGACAATGGTGACCAGGACGTGTCTGAGGATGCTGGGTAAGAACATAATGATTGAAAAATTGTATTTATGAGGTTGACGGAATGGAAAGAGAAGGGTCTCCGCAGTTTCGAAAGGCACATTACTTGAAAGTACTTTGAAGTAAGTAAATTATCGTGTCCGCTCCCGAAGGTAACTCACGACGGCCGCTTACACCCGGTAAACCCTAGCGGCAGATGCAGCGCCTAACGGTGAGCTTTTTACTTGTACTCACTCAATCCATGAAACCCAACTTCCAACATTAGAAGGGAAAAAAGATTTCTTTTAAACTTTAAAGCAAACGATAGTCTTGTGTTCATTTTCTTGTTGATGCTCTACTGTATTTCCTGAATACCTGCCGCTGTCCACCACCAGATCATGTATGTGCTGAGCAATTCATAGTAGAATGTTATGATAATCTGTGTGATTCATCAGTCACTTGCATTGTGTTGGGAGTCAAATATGTTGAAGATGTGTCTTTTTTTTGGCTATTTTTATGCTGCCACGGTTCTCAGTTCTTCTTCCGTGAGTCCCTTTCTTCGTGATGTTGTGCCCACCAAGTGACACCAGACATGCATGATTTGTTAAGTGCCTGTTGATGCTCTACTGTGTTTCCTGCATACCTAGTACTGAACCAGCTCTTGACATGGGCGACAGCAGTCATGAAGGCTATGGGAATTATGAAGGCTATGAGGCTGAAGCATTTGACATTGGTGAAGTGCCTGCTGCTGTCCACGAGATTAGCATGTACGTACTGAGCAATTTGTAGTGGAATGTTCTGATAAACTGTGTAATCCATTGATCATTGTCTTGGAATTCAACCATGTTTATCGTGTCTGTTGTTGGGTTTTTTTCTCTTTTTGCTGTCATGTTTCCCAGTCCTTCTTCCACAAGTCCTGGTCTTCCTGACGTTGTGCTCTCCTTCGGACCAAGTGACATCAGACGTGCGGTGTCTACGCATGGCAGTAGGTGAGTACTAACAACCCTTTCGATGCTTCATATTCTTCACCTGGTAATTGTATGTAGTTTCAAAGATTCATACTATCCTCATGAGCTGGCAAAGAAACGTTTGGTATACTAGGTTAGTGTCTAGGTACTAGGTTAGCGTCTTCTTGCTTCACTGTGTGGAACGTGAATACTTATACTATGATGATGAATTTTTGGTTG
The DNA here is from genome assembly GCF_964019385.1 of Sycon ciliatum. Classification (NCBI taxonomy): domain Eukaryota; kingdom Metazoa; phylum Porifera; class Calcarea; order Leucosolenida; family Sycettidae; genus Sycon; species Sycon ciliatum. The sequence continues at coordinate 23,581,018 of NC_088648.1, forward strand.
TAACTCAAGGTCACTGGCTCCCTCTTCATGTATTTTTCAAGTGACTGTCTGGGTGAAACACAGTCGTTTTCTCCAGTAGCGTCGCCACCAGTCAGCGCAGGCAGTCAGCGCAGGTAGGCGTGGACAGTTGAATCAAATGTAATTTTTTTCAAATTTGACGTGAAATTGCGCGTCACGTCGGCAATAACGTGCATCTTAACCTCTCTAATAGAGAGGTTTCTATTTCTCATCAGCCAAAATTTGTTGATTTACAGTATAAGGAGATAAAAAGAAAAGAAGGAGCAAACCAAAAGAAGATGATTATTAGAGAAATAACAATCCGCAATAAATTCTGCAAATACTTTTGCCTCAGTTCTTATAACATGTACGATGAGCTAGGCAAAAAAGTATAAAAGCATAGCGTAGGGCCCTGAGCTTCCAAGCTCTCTCGTCAATATCGTCTACGGAAGTGTCCTCGCAATGGTGCTGGTTGTGTGCAGAAGGGTCTAGTCGGCTAAAGAGCGAAGTGTAATGGTGGAGGTGACTCAAAATTTTCTTCAATGGCCGAGAGCTCTGTCGCACCCTGTAATGATAACTCAATTAGATGCAATTAATATAGCTCTTTTTTTGTAATGTTACACTTTCTGCAGTTCAAGTACGGCCGCAACTTCAAGTATTGCCGTTAGGTCGTCTGTTTCAAGACCGACAACCACCCGCTCTTCTGTCTCAAGAATCGCACATGGCAGAGATTCATCTCGCGAAACTGACTGGTGAGAATTTATTGAAGTTTCATCTTATTCAATCTAGTAACATCATTTCAGCGTGATTTCTACTTACTTATGTGGACAATAACCCGATACAATGCAATAAATATAGCTCTGTTTTTGTACGGTTAAATTTTCTGCAGTTCCAGTACGGCCGCCTCTTCAAGTATTCCTGCTAGGTGGTCTGTTTTAAGACCTACAGCCACCAGCTCTTCTGTCTCAAGAACCGCACGTGGCAGGGATTCATCTCGCGAAACTGACTGGTGAGAATTTATTGAAGCTTCATCCTTGTCAATCTAGTAACATTATTTTCGTGTGATTTCTACTTAGTGCAGCCATTCCAAAAACCCTTTTAAACCTTGTATTGCCTGGTTGCTGCACATTCTTCCCATCTAAGAGCATCAGTGTTGGTTTCTTCTGTGTTCTGTTCAGCCCCGACAATAATGACCCGCACCCGCATGAGGTTCAGTGGACTCCTGCCAACGCGCCAAAGTTTGACATCGGTTTTCCGTGCACCCAATCTTGGCGGAGCAGCTGGCACAGCAGCACTTGTCGGCAAGTGGCGTGAGGGAACTGTGCTCCGTAACGTTATGGAGCCTGGCAACTGCATGCTATATGAAGTGAGGCGTAGGACGGCTCATTTAAATCTTCCTTTGCTGCAGCGCATGTAAAGCCCAGATCGACATCGCCAGCGAAAGTGTGGTGCAGCCAATGGGATTACCCCATGCCATTTGACTGGGTGAAAGGGCTACCCCACTCACCCTCCGACGGAAGAGAAGGCGATACTAACTTCGTTTCTCATGAGTGTGTCAGTGTGTGCAATTCGAGGAATTTACATTACCTCTTCGAGGAAACCTGTGTCTGTGTTTGTGGCTGGTGTCTATGGGGTGCAGTGTAAATGAGTCTTATTGCATGTTGGGGCTGAACATGAATGCATGATTCCTACATAGTGCATGCAACTGAGTTGGCTGGCCCGTTTTGGTTTTCTCCACTATAAATGAAAGAATACTACTACTACTCTCAAATAGAGATGGCCGGAAACAACATCCCAGCAATAAGTGTCAAGGAGAGTATCATGCTGCGGTACACACATATTGTTGATAATGGCTCCTAGTTCCGAATCACGATTAGAACTTTCAGCAACGGGATAGACAGCTCCCCATTCACTGCTAATGCATACTCGATACTACTGCATTGTGAACTCGAAAACTGTGACTGGTACGAATGTGGTGGAGGTGCTCATTCCAAGTCTTCATGAAAATGAGTATGTATCATTCAAGAAGACTACAACAAAGTCACGTAAATATAGCCTCAAAATGTCCATCAGTGATTGGAAGGTGGCAGGAGTATGTATTTAAAATCTTGAATCCCATTACTCGAAATTGAAAATGGCCAAGCTGGGTGTTGATGGCTGTTTTAGGCATATCTCCTTGACTGATACGGATTTGGTTATACCCTGATCGCATATCCAGTTTGGAATAGAATGGTCTTCCTTAACCCTAGAAAAGCCAACGGTGTCATTTGACACCGCGCGAGTCAAACTTTTGGAATTACCGAAATCTGGTTAATCAGAATAAGGTCAAATCTTGTGACTATTCCTAATTTTGCTTCCTCTTTCGTCTGCCATAAACCTTTGATTTGTAAATGATGAGGTACCATAATGGCGAGTATGTATACCTAGAACGGCCAACCAGTGTCATTTGACACCTGCACTAAAAAAGGCATTATTGCAGCTAGATGGAAACAATATGAACACATTTCGAAGGTGTCGGCCATATTGAGTTGCTCGTATGCCAACCAGACAAAATAAAGGTGCATGGGCAGGAAAATCGCTAAATACAGGACGGAATATATGATCAACATACAACGGTCGGGCGCGAATCGCGAATTTGGGGCGGGTAAATATTAGTGCACAGATTACACAAACGCTCTTCAGCTAATGTCCTTGATACTGCTCATTCCCTTTCATTTTCCTGTAAATTGCCCCAGAGGAGCCATCGCGGTTTCACGGCCAAGGAAATACTAGAATGTATGTAGCATAATTACCATGCATGAATCTGATGACCATGAAAGCGAAATTGCGCACTTTATCTTCATTTGATGGCTGTTCAAGTGTAGTGACCATTGGCAGTGGTGGATCTGTTCTGTAACATGAGGGCGAATCGTACGGTCACAACACCTGAGTACCTGTGGATTCAGAATGTATTGAGGTTTACAAGCCTCCAGAGAGCGGATGAGGATTGCGGGATAGTCCAGACAAGGAATTGTCAGAAACAGTTGCAGGAGTGGTGGAGACCCCGAAATTTTTTTTTTTTTTTTTCATGAGAGGAAAATGTTATCAACTCCAAAGCACGAAAAAGGCCAAAAACTAAACCAAGCACATATTATGCAATAACATGTTATTTATAAAGACAGGACAAGTGAATAATTAGTCAGTCCATTGTTCATGATGATCTCCGACGGTTACGTCGGCAAGCGAGCCTCCGCCACTGCCAAAGCAGCGTGGGCTCCGCAGGAGGGTGCAAATTTCAAACCAAAATTTAAACGCCTACAACCGCGAATGCACATGATACAGGAGACCCCGAAATGGATAGTGTTGAGGAAGAGGAATCGCAAGTCTGCAATCTGGAGATGGTACACCGCATTATCGCAAGGATGGTGCTGTGTAGATAATCTTTTATACTGTAACTACTTGACGAGCTAATGAGGCTCTTGAACCAAACCTCTTCCTCCCCCGCTTCAGGCTAAACGGGTAGGCAGTCGGTGGGATGCCTTCTCTCTCTTTATTGGCCCCGGATGTTGCAGAAGGTGATTGCTAAGTGATAACTGATAACTTCATCATCAGTGCATGACTGGTCAAGAAACTGTTGGAGAAGAATGGGTTGCAGTATGAACCACTCTGGTAAATTGAAGTGAACTACCATCTAACTTCTTTGCCAATAAGCGCGGATTGCATTTTGTTTTTCAAGATTACATTGTAGGATGCAAAGACGGTAGACGTAGAAGGTAGAAGTAGCAAGAATTATCAATGGTCCGCCTAGTGTAGCCCCCCTAGAGCCATATGTTTTACATGGTGAGAGTAGGAAGCCCCACATCGTCCCATTCTAGCAAAAGACGAGATACGTCCTTGACCGTTTCGATCGAATGTGGTGGATCTCCTCAACAAAGACTATTACAGAAGATGTCCCCCTGCAAGGCTGTTACATGAAAGAGTAGATGTGACAGGCATCAACGCCTTCCCAATATCCCAGGCCCTTGCTAGTTCATGCACATCCAGAAAAGGCTCATTCCTGCACTGGTCAAGAAGCTTGTAGATACTCATGGCATCTGGTTGCTAAGTGCCAGCCACTGAGAAGAGAAGGGTATACCTCTTTGAAAGAGTCTAAAATGCAGTCGTTACTAGCCTAATCTTGAAACCATGTCTAGCAGCATATGTGTCAGCTTAGTGAAAAAATGTTGCTCATAGTCGGTCCATGTTTGTACTTGTTACTGTGTGTCATTCACCGTGACGGTCTAGTAATCCGATTATGCCAAAGCACATATTCCCGAAAAGCAGCTCCTCATGTGCCAAGTGACGTTGACACATTGCTTGTTATTGTAACTCTGTGATTATAAGAAATTCCTATGCAAGTAATTGAAGTTTTGCCAGTGATTGAGTTCATCCTTCGCAATCGCCGTTACGCGTACATTGTACTTTAGTTGCATATAGCCAACAATAGTGTCTGGGTGAATCCTAAAGTGTGGTGTACATCATAAATGCCGCTAGTGATAGCCAGCACTGAAAACAAAAACTATAATAACCTATATCATAGGTCTTAGACATGGAAATGTATGCAGGTGTCAAATGACACCGTTTGGCCGTTCTAGGAGTACTGAAAATGGTGGCCGTCCTAGGGTTAAACAGTATCAAAGAGATCGTCAATGTTTGGAAGGCACTGATCTGAGTTATCCGTGGATTGCCTTTGCTTTGCTACATGAATGAAACGCAGCGTTACAACAATGACTTAGCCGGTTGTGTACTATTGTAATTATGTATGTGTGTTCGGTCCGTCATCATGTGACCAAGTACCTGGCGTCATTCATTACTTGACCGATGTTGTAATTGAGCTCAGCAAAATGATAATGATGATGAACAAGCATAGCAAAGGACGTGCGCTTTGTTCCATGCAAATGCCACAATACAAATACGATGAAATATAGTAGTGTTGAAACGATCTCACCGGGTACTCGTTAGCTCGCTCGCCAGAAATTCGGCTCGTTTGTGCGGCCAGCTCGTTAGCACTAACGAACACCGTACACCGTACTCCGTACACATGGCAGTACAGTCTACTCGCGATAAGTCACGCACAGTGTCCTGGAATAGAAAATGCGCGACTTACCGCGAGTGCGCGACTTACATTATGCACCACGTCATGCATATGTACAGGCATCATTTTTTCTTCTGCATATGGACATGTGTGCTGAACACGCGTACAAGCACTGAGGTGCATGCGCACGGTACACAGTACTGTCTGTAGTCTACACTGACTGTACACTGCTGTACACGAGACGTACATGTAGATCTACCACAGCGTGAAGCCATGATCGATATGAAGGCATGATCGAGAAAGACAAGTAACGACGTTCCGTTACTTTTGCCGTTTTGGTAGCGATTTGACAAGACGCACTTCTGTTTCCGTCGCGTAAACACTTCGTTTCCCTTTGCTTGACGATGCCTTCTCATAAGAAAACGAAAGAACAGCGAACAGTGGCTGATCGACTGCGTTTGGTTCGTCTCTATCGTGAGAGTGGAAAAACCTCCGCTCGAAAATTTGCGAAGTAACTAGTTGAACAATGTGTCCGGAGGCGATGTTCCGCGGCTGGCTGAGGGATGCTGAAGCTGGCAAACTCGCCGATGCTAATCCGTCTGGTCCACAGGGAGTCCGCAACAGAAGTTCCCAGTTCGGGAAAATTGAGGAGCGGCTGGTGAAGTATATTTTGCTTCGAAGGGAGAAGTTTGTGACTGACAAACTTGGATTGTCGTGGGTGATCCTGAGGGAGAAGGCTCTCATACAATATGCACATAATAATTATATTCTTACCTTTACAGTATTCAAGCTCCATCATTGAAAACCACATCATTCGCAAATATTCACGAAATCCACAAAATCCCGAAAAATAAAAAATTCTTGAGATGGATGTCCTGGATGAAAAAGTGCGTGACTTATCGCGAGTGCGTGACTTAAAACTGCGTGACTTATCGCGAGTAGACTGTACATGTCGACCGGGAGTCGTAAAATATTTTACGACTCCCTGGTCGATTGAGAGTCCAGTCCCGCGCAAAGTGAAAATCACTCGCAGTTACAGTGACTGTATGTCTGCACGACACTTGAGTTGTTTCAGTTGTCGTTGCAGCTTTGGTGGACTCTACTGATGTCTTGTTCCACATCTGCTGACCTGTCGCAGGATATGCTTGGGTCACCTCTCCATTTGAGTGAAAGTTACGCTCAGTCGTTTGGAAGTTTTCTCCCGCGATGCAGCGAAGACCAGGGCTACTTGCTATCTTTGCAAAACGGTCTATTCTTACAAAGGCTACTCAACGACGGCGCTGAAAAGACATCTCGACACAAAACAGCAGTCCGAAGTGAAGCAGCAGCAACCCCAAATGCCGGCGGTGATAATTAATTTATTTGAGCCAGCTGAAAAAATCGAACTTGGAAAAAAATATATTCAAAAAATCATAATTTGCCCCATCCATGAAACTCGTTAGCTCGCTCGAAAGCTTGCTCGTTAGTGGAACTGATCGCTCGTTTGTTATAGATGCGCTCGTTTCAACACTAAAATATAGTACGTGAATCTATCAAGAATCGAGGAGCAAAGTTGGCGATGAGACCTCGTGCACAACGCCAACCTGAACATAGCTCAAGAAATGAATAGACTAGTAGATGTGCACCAACATCATGGAGAAAGGAGGTCGCCAGTTTTCTACATCTAGCGATCAAATGCTTAGGAAGTAGATGCGGGTAACTCACTGTCCCCACAATAGTGCCATACCTGTCGCTGACTTGGCGTTGGAAGTGTCGTCAAAGTATAGTAGGGTAGGATGACGTTTATTCGAAATGTATGCATTTACACATCTACAATAATATGTATAGGGGTTTCACGATTCTGTTACCAGGTAGAACGTTTTAATGAAAGCTAGAGCAATCTGACCTTAAAGTGAATAGAGAAATATGTGAACAGAATATTAAACAAAAGAGAATGGAAATGGTGGACGGCTTTGTTCCTGAGAAAGGGCAATGATCAAAATTGGATTTGACCGGGCGCATGCCTACACGTTGGTTTTGCATCGTGGTTCAATTGGCTAGAGGGGCGGACACAGATCACCTTGTACAGCCGCCATAGCATCGCTAAGTTCAGCTGTTAATGCACTCGGCAAAGTCGGTATAACTAGTGTTGGCGGATCCGTTGGAGCTTCTCCTCCACACACCACGGGTTGGGATAACGAGCACTCCTGATCATGGAGAATAATGCAAAAGATAAAACAATAAACAACATTATAGCTGAAAAAGTGCCTGAGTCCACTACGATTTTGATGTCGTACTTGCCCACTTTACATTCTGATTGTTCTAATGTTAGTTATGAGAAGTACGATTCGTCAATTGCTTGTCTTTTGTTGAAACATCCTGAATGTCGCCCAGTTTACTCAGGTGATTGTCTTTTCTATTTCATCACGTGCGCTCAGTGCTAACTTGTTAAATGTTTTAAAAGCTGGATAGTAAAAGCTGTAGATATTTTGTATAATTACATTTGAAACTCGGATGTTGAGCCAATAATAAATGTAGGAAGGAAAAGGAAATAATATATACGAGTTGAGAGTAACGCTCCATCACTGTAACCAGATACTATACACAGTCAGAAAGTGCAACAACTAGGCACAAAACTGACAGAGTACTAAGACATTCGACGTCCGGACACCTAGCTTCAGCACATCTCCATAGCGCTAACCGACAGCCTTCCAACTTGGAAGGTTCAATGGTATGGAAAGACCAAAGAGGGGAAGGCAAGCGCAACGAAAATGAGTACAAGCTACAGTCCCAACGGAACAAATAGTGTCGATTGTTGTCTTTTTCATAACCTTGAACCTTCCAATTTGGAAGGCTAGAAACGAAGCGTCTCTGAAAGTTGGTATCCCTGGTCATGTTTAGGCCTGGAGAGCAGTATAAGTGGTGCTTTTCAGACACAATCTTGCTCAGCCTACTCAAGCTCACCTCATGAGGGGTGAATTCCCCGAAACACTTTGTATTGAGCAGGGAGTGGTGCTTTCCTGCAGGTTTGCCGAGTCGAAGGTTCGATGGACTTCTCATGTTCTCAGGATGGCAGTCGTGAGTCAGTCAAGTGTCAAGTCGTCGGCCCAATAGCGCGAGCTCCAGTGTGGGAGCAAACCCATTCCTAAACTTAATAATACTAAGATTTTTCTAAGCACTCGCAAAATAATAATAATAATAAGAATAAGAATTCAACACTTCAACAAAGGCGATAAAATGATTAAAGTGTTAAAACTTAAAAACAGTAAGACGCATCCTGAAAGAGCTCGACGTTGGCAAGGCGTCCGTTCCGGACAACATCCCTGCCCGAGTGCTCAAAGAGTACTCCCATGAACTTGCATCGCCTCTCACATCACTCTTCGCCCTGTGCTTCCGTAAGGGTGTTCAGCCAGAAGACTGGAAGAGTGCTCGAGTTGTGCCAGTCTACAAGAAAGGCAGCCTATCCAACCCGAAGAATTACCACCCAGTCTCCCTCTTCCCCATCATCTCCAAAGTGATGAAGCGTATTGTGAACTGTCAAATTGTGAATCACCTTGAAAAACATTATCTCCTGTCAACCAAGCAGTACGGATTTCGGAGTGGCCTTGGAACACCTACTACTTCGAAGAAGCAGTACTTGGGCATGACTGGTCGCTGGCAGCTGGTTTTGGTGGCTGTGCCCACGTCCTGGCTGTGAACATTGCTGGTGCGTTTGACCGCGTATCGAACTCTGGCCTCTTACACAATGTTTGCCAACGATGCGGAGACCTGTATTTCCCCATCAACGCGAATAAGTGTGTACGCAGATGCCACCACGCTGTAAACCATCACACGATCCAGAGATGATTCTGCTGGCAGTGTTGCAGACATGCAATCTAGCCTGGATCAATTGAGTAGCTAGGGTGAAGAATGGCGGGTGCGCTTTGAGCCGATAAAGTCTCGGTTGCTGGATAATGGCCAACACCGCAACCCCTGGCCACTCCCAGACCAAACATTCGGAGCCCAAGATATTCCCTGCAGGGGCGAGCTGAAGCTCCTGGGAGTGACCTTCGAAAGCAAACCCACCTTCAGACGCCATCTCCGCAATATTTCTCTTCGTGTTGTAGCCCGGCTAGGATTTCTGCGTCGAGGATCATGTTTCCTTCGTCGCGCAGGACGCTTGACAACGTACAGAGTCTTCGTACGCCCTGTACTCGATTAAGCACCACTGATATGGATGGGCGCAGCCAACGCTCACCTGCAAATTCTCGATCGAGTACAGCGGAAGGCCCTTGTTATCATTGGTCCTGACGCCTTGCTGCAGAGCCTAGCGGCCCGCAGCCTAGTGTACGCTCTCATGTACATGTACAAGCTAATGTGCCTTCAAGACCATCCAGACCTCTCTGCGCTCGTCAGAAATTTAGGAAACTAACCTCGCCCCACGGACAAGGTCGCAGCTCCGTGTCCGCCACCAGCAAACAGTGCTCCTCCTCCCTACGGCCGCCAACTTTCTCCAGCGTTCGTTCCAATATGGTGTAGTGGATGAATGGAACGGGCTTCCGCAAGATATGTTTCCGGATCCGATGCCCCAGTTGAAGTCTCTCCAATCCTTCAAGACAAAGGTCCGTCGCCATTTCCGTCAAAATAATTGGCTCTGGGTTACGGACTCCCTGGGAGGCTCTGTCACCCGTCAGTGAATCAACTACCCCGTCCGTCATGTCTTTCTTGTTTTATTTATTTCTCTTTCTCTTTCTCGTGGCTCTCTTTCTCTCCTCTCTCTCTCTCTCTCTCTCTCTCTCTCTCTCTCTCTCTCTCTCTCTCTCTCTCTCTCTCTCTCTCTCACTTGATCTCTCTCCCTCCCTGGCTGCATTTCTATCGACGCTTGGTCGTAGGCTATGATTCCCAGACCTCCGGTCGGATGAGCTTCGCCAACCACATCGGCACATGGCCCCTACTCCGCTTTGTCTTGTAGTCCAGTGTCATTTCAGTTTTCCTCTTCCCCTGATTATTAGTAGGGCTGTGTTTGCTAGAAAAAAAGTAAATTAACAAAATAAAAAAGAAAGTGAGAACACCTCGAGGATGGAATCTATGCCTGTGCACATATACAGTTTTCATACGTATGTATAGAGAAGACAGCACAGATGCGGCAGTGGTGGCGAGGCCTGGGCAGCTGGTCCAACTGTGGGTCTGCATAGCATCATCGTCATGCAGAAATCTCTGAAAGGGTGGCGTAAGTTGACTTTTTTATTAATCTGCATAGTGGACAGCTAACATACCCACTATATTAACATTGCTAATGCTTTGTATAATATCATTGTGCAGGCTTATACGATCTGAAAGTCGGAGAATTTTTCTGCTTACCCCAAACCATTATCCACAAGGCATATTGTAACCAGCATAAAGGTGTTGAGTAGCATTTGTGGATAGGTGAACGTTCACGTACCTCAGTGGACAGGAACAGGTCGAACACTTCACCATCACTTGAGCGAACTTGCCGGGTAACAGAAAGTGTATTAGGGACCACGCTAAGGTCAATGCCGTCAAACAGATAAGCAACACTAAGCTCTCCAAATGAAGACGGCACATCAGTAAAGACGATAGTGACCAATGCGTTACCATCCTGATTTTCAACGATGATGGAAAATGCTAGGCTGTCCTTCGCGTTCAGGCGAAGCGGTGCATCTCCCAAGGGTCCTCCTTCACTTGATTGGAAGCAGTCCACCGTGTCCAACGTATCTACGCCTACAATGATATTAATTTCGTCCTGCACAAGGAAAGTTAAGGACTCAACAATAGCAGCTGCAGACGGGATGGACTCAAAAGCAGAGCTAAACAGGGAGAACTCAGATGGTTGAGTAGTTTCCAATATATTATCAATAGTGTTGCACGTTTGAGTGAGGAAGCAAGGGCCGTCATCACTGTCAACTGAGCTGCTGTCCGAAGAAACACTCCTGCTATCACTGTCAGATCGGGTTCTATATGTTCTGTTCAACTTAGGGATCAGCGCAGATGTAGGAATGAAGCATGTGCAGACCAGTGCAATTGTAAACGTCTTCATAATCTGCACCTTCATACTTGGTATAATTCTCTGACCAGAAAAATTGGGACGAGCACCATGTCAAGTATAATAAAGTCTCATATTAACAACAATTCCACTGATCGTTTGGAAGTCGATCTTTATAGGGCGAGAAAACACGCTTGTACTGCGCAATCACCCCTGTGCATTGTGAACAATCGGTGAATAAAGCTGGACGGCGATTTCACTGAGAAACAAGTTATGTCCTTATCAAACGGCGATGACGCAGGTTAAAGAACAGAAGGAATAATCAGTGAAGGTGACCGGTATATTTCATGTAAGTGACAGGAAGAAGGTTCTCCTCTCTTTGATCAGATGAGGAATGCATGCACTATGAGAGCTTGTCCATTGTACTCGTAACTGTGAAGAACTGTGTTGGATAAGTGTGGCAGAAAAACAGAATAGCCGGTACGGTGTAGATAAGCAGACATACAATTACCAAGGAGCTAAATAAGACTTGTTTCAACAAAGTAACTTGTAGGTACTAGCAATATATTATTCTAACTGTCATTGGAGGGTAACGAGTGTAACTGGCTACCGGCAGGTAACACATTCCATTCTCCTAATAACCTAACACCTATGCAAAGCGAAGTGTACTGCCGCCGTGTGATGCAAGCTCACCGTTCATCATGGCGCAGAATATGCGATGGTCAAGTATATAGTATAGCTTAACTTCGAATTGAATGGATCAAAGTCTATGCAAGAGCCGTCTCCCCAGCACAGGGCCTTCGTGGCATATCTACTCTTTGCGGTCCAGTTATTTTTCTCCCATCTTCTTACAAGAATGTTGTGTCTTCAATACAACAAGTTTCGAGCAGTATTACCGCCACTGGTCAAATATCCTGATGAGTAAAGAGAGAGAGAGAGAGCGAGACAGACATAGATAGATAGAGAGAGAGAGAGAAAGACAGAGGCAACATTGCCTTGCTGTAGTACCTAAGATGGCGATGCAATGTGGGGTGTTCTTCCCCATGGCATTCGCGTTGCTGGTTACAACTTAAGACAGTCAACGAGCAACTCTCGTTTCAGTGCTAACAAATTTCACATGTGCAGTGGGTCGCATATCGCATTGTGAAGGTTTGGTCATGTGCAATCACTGCGATCAGCCCGTTAGGCCACTTGCGTGATTTTCGCGGCGGGCGAGAGTTGGGGAGTCTCGCCGTCGTTTATTTGCTTTCTAGAACCCAAAAAAGAGTTCTATGAAACCCCGCTTGAACCGGTGGTGCTCTCATTACTCCGATTGATAGTGTTCAATGTGAACAAAAGGATCAGAAACGCCACAGAAAATATAGAACATAAGGAGACGGAACAGTTCAATCTCTTCAACCTTTCGCACCAATTGCGACTCGACTTAAATGTGACAAGAGACATGCTAAAGCTGATAGCCTGATAGTTGTAGAACTTAGAAGTTTCGACCTAGGCGGTAAAAGTTATGAAGTTGAGTGTTCCAACTAGGAACACACGCTTCTTGACGAACTTGACACTTGACTGACTCACTACTGCCATCCGCGGCAGACGAGGAGTACGTCGCACCTTCCACTCCGCAAACTCCGTGTATTGAGCAGGGAGTAGTGCTTTCTTGCAGGTTTGCGGAGTGGAAGGTGCGACGTACTCCTCGTGTGCTTCGGATGGCAGTCGTGAGTCAGTCAAGTGTCAAGTTCAGCAAGAAGCGTGTGTTCCTAGTTGGAACAATAAACTTCATTAGTTGTAGAACGGCAGTGCTGTCGGTCAGTTTGGTGCAATGTTATTGCATGAGCTGATTGTCAACTAACTGGCGGTGTCAATGTCCCAGGTTATGTCTTAAAAAAATGCTTTTTTAAAGAATTTATAACATCCCTATGCCTTTTTTGTCTAGGTCATCAAGGCAAAAAGTCATAGCGTAGGGCCCTGAGCTTCCAAGCTCTCTCGTTGATATCATCATGCGCAAATTTCAATCTTCATAGCCCCCCATTTCCTTGCTCCGAAACATAAACCCGGTTACGTTGTTGACGGCTGGTTCTATGAGCAATTCTCCCTCTTATTGATGCCTGTAGTGCGTGGAGGCATATGTTGCCGCGCGGTAATTCTAGATAGCATACCCTGGCATTTCTGAAATCAGTGTGCGCAAGTTTTCAAGCTACAGCCCAGTGCTATGAACATAAATATAAATAAATACAACTCGATCGCATAACTTGTGTCCAAAATGTCCATGTTAAAAATATTCAGACAATTTTGGGAGGATTCTAGCCCTCCACATCACAACCATCCCAGTGAGAAATTCGCAATTGCATCTTATGATGCCTGCTGTAGTTCCAGGGTTAAGGTGTAAGTATTCCTTGCCTCGTAGAGTAGAATGCAGCGAGCTCTCTACTCCGAGCGCCAGGAAACGGGTTCATGCATCAGTATTGCTAGTCACCACAAAGGCGGTCAGTTCCAGAAGTTACCAAAGTTGCTGGATGCATACAGAGTAACGCGAATGCCGGTTATTTGCATGGTATGGCGTTTAACCATCCGTTCAACCTTGTGAGGCAGCGCTCCAATCCCGATATATGAGTGACTTCGGAGATGATACGCCAGCGTGTAGATAAACTTAGTGAATACAAAGGACTGTTTGCATGGTTGTACCAATGAACCACAAGTTACGCTATCATGTCCACTACCGCCACCAGTTACTAAACTAGACAATCAGCTCATGCGATAACATCAACGACACTGACGTAACCTGCAGTTCCTCGTCCTTCTTCCTTTCCATAAATTTACCTGTGGCTGTCTATCCGAGTCCACAGTCAACTGTCAGTCAACACCGTATCTGAAATAGCTAGATGTTCCAAAAAGGACATAGTGATGTGCAAACTTGTTATACATCTATGATTCGATAACATGATTAGTAAATGCACAGTCTATATCGCGCAATGTCGCAGGGGCTGAAGCACAAATTTTCCGTGACAGCCGCAAACAAAGACTAGAGCCTAGAACCTATCTCGGAAAGCATCATGTGCCCGTTGTTTGTTCTTGATCCGAAGGGGAATCTTGCACGCTCACTTAAAAAGTGTACTTTAAGAATGATAATAAGACATTATGTACCAGGGGACTAGACAGCACCCGACGCACTTAACTAGCCAGTCTGTAGCCGTAGCGATTTTAGAAGTAAGACATTTATGCTACAGCGTTGCTTTGATCGTCGCAAATTAGCCATCTTATCAATTACTGTTTCCTCACATCACAACGTGATACTTTCTTCTTTCCATTTCTGCTTTACTTATTTTGTATTTGTTGCTTGATCCTGAAACTGATCCCGAGACCCAAGGTCGGATAAGGTAGGCACACGCTGCGCAAGCCTCCCACCTTACTGTCATGTCGCCTCTTTGGTTCTGTCTTCCTATTCCGTTCTCTGCTGCACTATGTGTTTCAGTATTATGTTCCTGGGCCTATCTGTCCATAAGTATAGAGTTAGTGAAAAGAGGAATCTCCTATTGACCTACACGAAGTGAACGAAAAGGTGCAATGTTGTTGTGTAATGTATCTCCCGGCGCCACCTACGTCAGTAGACACCACCGTGGCGTTCTAAAGTGTACAAATTAGAGACAGGGAAGCTAGATACAGGATAAGACAGTTCTCCCTCCGCAGTCTTGAAAAAGCGTGCATGTTTTTGAGTAAAACGGAAATCTCCACTTAGCTTATTCAAGGGGCCTCGATAGTCTCAAGTAAATGACTGCAAAATCATGATCAAGTGCTGTGTCCAACTTGCTTTGACGTTATCAAAGCGCAGTATTACTCTCTCTATTTCCATCCCGCTACTAGTCTTGTAGATGGTCCACGTACCTCACTCTATACCCGCTCGTAGAGAACTCAGTAGTGAATGCCAAATGCCGCTGTCTGATGATCGGTGAAATGCGCAAAACTTGAAGTTGCAGCTACACAGCAATTCGCTTCTTTGAATATGTACCTCACTATGTACCTAACAATGTACCCATTCCGCGTTCAAATTTCCAATCTCTTCCATGGAAACAAACCGATTGAACCAGCATGAAGTTGTTTCTTTTATATTATCTGCTTGTATGCTCCTCACAGAGCACCACCATTTGCCCTACGCGTGACATGCAATAGTCGGGATCTGCCTGTGGTACCATCGGCCAAGTATCTAGGCTTACATTTTGACAGGTCAATGTGCTGTCAGACAATGGTTCAACGTGTTGCTATCAGGGTTTCTGCTAAAATAGCTGTCTTATTCCGCCATGCTGCATCCTTAACCCTCTCATGTCGTCTCTACTACTTCAAATGCTTTGTGCTGCCTGAGTTTCTGTTAGCATCCAATGCTTATGCCCTACATCTATCTGTTCGCCAGGAGCTCCGACTGGAAAGGCTCTTCAAGCGCGCAATTGGTGTTGTATGCAAAGTGCCCCCATGGAACTCCACTGTTAGGCTGCTTGAGCGTGTACATGTCTCTCCCTTGCGCGCTAGCATTCAACTTATCTTGCTCTGCTTTATATAGCGTTGTCTCAATTCTTCAGGAAGTAGATTGTTTGAGACTGTTTTTCCTCCTCTTCCGTAACGAAGAACTCGAGGAGGCAACAGTTACCTTTTTATTGTCCCTGCAGCTGCTTCTGCACATTCTGCCAGATTGGTGACACAAGCTGGCGCATTTCTGTGGAATTCTCTCCATGCGGATATCAGAGGCGTCACCAAACTGGCCGCCTTCCAGTCAAGCACTTTGCAACACATTCTTGTCTGCTTTCAGATTTACGCCCACGTTTCTGTAGCTGTGCTGGAACTGCTCTATTTCGCCGCCACTATTTACCATTAGCCATGTCTCCCCCTCCTCAACCCTACACAGATGGTTCATTGTTATTAGACATCTGCCTGTTCTGGTTTCTCCAATTTAAATACAAGAATACTTCTACTCTCACTCTCTCACTCTATTTCTCTTTCTCTCTTTGTCTCTTTATCTCCCTCCCTCCCTAGCTGCATTCCTAACTATGCCTGGTCTCTCTTTCTCTCTCTCTCTCTTTCTCACTTTATCTCCCTCCCTCCCTAGCTTCATTCCGATCGATGCCTGGTCGTAGGCTATCATTCGGGGACCTACGGTCGGATGAGCCTCACCCACCACATCGGCACATCGCCCCTACGCCTCATTATCAGTTGTAGTTCCTCCGCGTCAGTAAAATGTTCGCTTCCCAGAGCGATTTTTCAAATTTATTTTGTCCACTCGAGGGGCAAAGAAATCAGCTAGAAATTGAGGCAGAGCATTGTCGACGGACCCAGCTTTCCTTTGTAGCCTCCCGCTTTGCAGCACTTGTAGCTAAGGTCGACGTCTTCATCAGAGTTTGAGGCAGTCCCTTCAGCACTCAACACTACGCTGAAGAAGACCCGCGTTCAAATTCAGGTCAAGAAACTTCGTTTTCAAGCCATCCATGCCTGCAGGTGGCAGGGGATGAAGGCAAGCTAGCATTTTTCAAGTACACTGTAACGACCTTCCAGCGGGGTAGGGTAAGCATTTCCGCACCTTCTTTCCTTGGCAAGCACTTCGCTTAATTTATCGGTGTTTTCAGACCTGCTACCTTTGCAGCAACATGCACCACAAATAGCGCATTTTAGGAATTTGAGACAACTTTGTTCTTGCCATCGTCAACTTCAGCATCTCGTATTCAGGAGAGACACCAGGAATCTTATACCTGGGCTTACAGTCTGGATAAATGCCCACTCGAGCGATGTGGGACGGCACGAACTCAAGAAAACGAAATCCGCTCTGGGGCGGAATAGTGCGGAGCGCGATGAATTTGCTTGGTGCAGAAGAGACCTCCGAAAAGGTCCGAGACCACCACGGCTTCAGTAACAAGTAGACATTGCGCAGGAAGGGTCACACCAGTGTTCGAACACAGAAAACAGCGATTCCGACTGTCTGACGAAGATGAGCCAAGTCACAAAATATTACGATGTGCGAAGCGACAATTTTAATGACACGGAGGAAGTACTCTTCCCCTGATTATTAGTAGGTCTGTGTTTGCTAGTACAAAAAACTAATACTACTTTGCTGATGTACATTATATTGCTTTGCACATTTTATGGAATAGGAACGGATTAGCGATGGTGCGCTCTGAGAGCGACAGGGGAAATTCTTCCTTAGACGAGGGTGAGCAATGCTCCTCGCAAAACGCAGATTAAGTTGACATCAGGCCGTATTTCCTCACCTGTGGCCTCAGCAGCAATGCACTTGAAGCTGCGCAACCAGACAAATTCAATCCGATACAGATAGCCATCAGTGCAGTAGATCTGCCAACAGCGGAAACCCTCTTTTTTAGGGATGGTTTATTTTTCAGCCAGCACAATGAGGTCTCATTGAAGTGTGTACCAATCGGGGATGTTAATTGCTTTATGAAACAGGATACGATGTGACCGTTCGCAGCATTCCCAGACATAAGTCTAGGAGTCGCGGTCGGTGAAGAAAGCGGCGGTGATATGCCTGTCTACAATTTTATATATGCGGGCCTGGCGTCCTTGTTCGGGGTGCATAGCGCATTATTTGGTATTTTGAACCAACGTTTGATATCCGCGCCGAGGACCGTGATTTTCAAGCATTGAAAACAGCAGGAGAGGTAAACGCATAACATCTCTGTAAAGAGACTTAATAAAAGGGCTATTTTACCGCATTTCACATTGTTTTTGTTCGACGTCGGCCATATTAATATGTAAAGAAGAAAGGACCAACAAGTTATGATGTATGACTAACAGTCCACCAAGGTAAAAAGATATTGGGATGCGTTGTTGGTTTGCCCGTATTAGATTTGTTGTAGCTAGGTGTCGTTGAACATGAATAGACTCAGCCGAAGATGCGTCTCATTTGGTCAATCAGGAAAGTGTGAAGATCACTTGATGGTGTTTCGTGCTCGATTCGGGCAATGCTGTGAAACAGGTTTGTATTATTGAGCGAGTAATAGCGCGAGAATAATTATAGGTTAATGCATAACCTGGAGTGCCTACTGTTTGCATAGCGCCCGTAAGATTGGGCATTAACGGCCCAAAGAGGACGGTTTATGATTAGGTATTTAAGCCAATCTTCCATTTACAAAGCAAATAGACGGTTTTCGACGTTTTGACGTCTATATTACACTGCTAAACTTCTCCATGTTCCTGTGCGACCAGAATTGCACCCAATATCGGTTCAGAAATTCATAAATGTTAACATGCACGGTCAATGATGTCAGGGTTGTGTGATCATGCTAGAACTGTGTTGATACAATGCGGGATTACCTCTCCTCGACTGGTGTCTCAGTCGTCCATGCAGAATGTAAAAATGACCTTCCAACACCCATGTACCCACCCATCTTAGCGGACAAATTTACGCGTACTTGACAGCTTCGCCCTTGCTATCATGCCCTACTTGTTATTTGGTTTATATTTGGCTGCGGCTCACTACCCCTCGATTATTGGTTTTGGGCTATTCCTGTTTATGTCTGGGTGTTTTCCAGCATGCATGTATGTGGAGTGAGAACGAATGCAACCTGCACCCGGGATTGAAAAGTTTGCGTCTAGTCGCACTGACCACCACTCCTTACCGGATGTGAGTGTAAAGAAACATGTTCACACTTCAAGTAATACCGGCACACGTGTCATGCGCCTGAAGTTTGGTGGAATTCTGTATGTACCAGTCACTAGTGATGGTCCGCCGTATTGACGGTTTGAAACGAAGTGAGTATAATTACGTGATTTACCTTAAATGTAATCGCGTTTGCAGCGTTTAAATTAAGGCATAGGAGAGTAGAGCATTGTCTTGATTATTTATGTCACTGTCAGAAACATCCTTACCGCTACTGAAGAGTGACAGACCTATCGGGACAGTCACGGCATACCCTAAAACGTTTTTGTAGGAATACCCAGAATGTTCTAAACCGTTACAAGGCGCTCTAACCGGCACTCGAAAACCTCCAGTATATTACACTGTATACTCTAGTTCCTTAGCATGAGAGTCACATGATAATGTAGCTACTACTAGCATGCACTAATGCGCACCGCATCAGATAAGGATAACTTGAATAGTTCTGCAGTTAGAGGACACCGCTGTAGGCAGCTACGCGGGAAAAGAGTCGTCTAGCGGTGAGAGTAACATTCTATTATCGAGATGCGGATGCGTTCATCATCAGAACAAAGAACACGTTACAACATCTCGCAAAGCAGCATGGGAGTTAAGAAGAATAGTTAAGCGACATTACCATCAGCCGCGTCCCAACATTCATATGTGCGTGTTGGTCTGTGCAAAATGCCGAGGTTGGTACTGAAGAGCCCCTATGGTTAGTTCGAACGTGCTTAGCTGTCTTGCCTATACAACATGGTAAACGGTGCCATCATTTCATATGAATTCCCACAACCTCGAAAGTCTACTTTTCAACTCCACCGTTTTTGAACCGTTTTCAGAAGACCTTGTTGAACAAGTGCTTGCAGAACGATCAGGAAGAACGAACAATATGCTGAGTTTACTGGCAGTGTTTCTGCTCGCCTGCTGCACCTCACTATCCGTCGCTGAGTTCGGAGCGGGGACCTTGAAAGGACATGTGACAATCCGATCGGATAGCGACAGTGCAAGCTTCTCTGCTGACCAGAGTGCAGACAGTGAAGACAGTGTGGATAATGAGGTCCAGATGCCGATGCCGATGGAGCCTTGCTTTCTCACGCAAACGTGCGAGTTCAGTAACGATGCCATTCAAGTAGCGCAACCAGCCGAATTCGATCTGATTCAAATGGCGCTCAGTGCAGTACCTGAAACGAATATGCTCTTTACCAGTGCGCTTACAATCCTGGACCAGCAAGATGCTGTGCTCAATAATGGTGTTTTGGCTAGCGACTTTAATTGCTTCATGTCGCAGGATACGCAGTCACCGTTTGCGGCACTATCCAAGTCAAGTCTCGGATTCTCTGTCGTTCTAGACAGGACGGGCGATGTGTTGCTGTTCACTTACACCTACACAAATCTGCCGTCTTCGTTTGGGACACTCAGAGTGATATTCGCATTTTCATTGGTTACTGGATTCAGTCAACCTACTTTCCAGTTCCGGTCGACGGAGGGCGAATTCCTTGAATTGAACCAGCGGGGGGAGGTAAGAAAATGCACGTTATGTTTATAACGATGCCGTGAACCGTTTCAAAAGTGTTACCCTGGAACAATGTAAACAAAGTAAACGTCGAAGGGTTGTTCTTGGTACCCGGGTACCCATCCGTTCATATCAGAGGCCCTTAATTGGTCCCTAATTTTTCTATGTTCAAGTCACTTCGTAACAACACTGCTGGGATCGCACATTCCCGGCGGGGGGTCCATTAATTGCAATTTTACGCTGGATGTCTGATTTGTTGTTGCACTTTTGCACCTAGTAGATCTACCTCGGCCAATATCAGACTCAAGTCAATTTTCGAATGAAAATGTGATATCAGAATACAACCTTGAAACAGAAAAATTCCCATTTTTTGTAAAATGGAACTCGGATAATGTGCAGTAAGCAAACCAACAGCCTTCCGATTTGTTAGTGACAAAGGATCAAAGGTTTTTCAAAATTCATTTTCCCAAAGCCTCCTCCTTCCTATATTATCTCTGATTTTGCTCACCCAACCAAGAAGGGTGGTGTGTTGCTTTGCTGCTTCGAATTGTAGTTATACTGTAGATAGCTTGTCTCATCGTCGTCCTCTAACAGTCGCCATTCTTTGTTGCCGTGGGACTTGTGCTCGTTTTCGCTGCGCTCTCTTTCCCCTATTTGGTCCCAGCCCCATCCTGAACCTTCCAAGTTGCAATGCTGGTTGTTTGCACAATAGAGGAGGGTTAGAGCCAAGCCTTAGGTGGTTGAATGTCTCAGTGGCGAATCAGTTTTGTGCCCTGTTATCGCACGCTCTGACCGCTTATTACCTTGTTGCAGACGTTCTTCATAATTTGTTCCCATATGTTTCCTTCTTCTATTACACATTTATTCCTGACTCATTTTCCGAGTTCCATTACGCATGCTTGATAAGTCGTCACTAACAATAGGGAACCTTAGACAGCCGTGAAACGTAAACGGGAACAGCTTCATCCGAACCCGCGTGAACACGACGTGATTTTGGATTATCTTCTGGCAATCACAACCCGTTTACGCGGGTCTAGCAAAGGGTTTTTGTTCACGAGGTCCATGTCAAATATTTCACCCAAAGAATTTTTACAATGGAGCCAGTCCGTTGAGACTATTAGAAACAATTGACGTTTCGGAGCAGAAGGCAAAAGAAACGAGCGAGCAAGCTGAAAGTTGACTTGGACACTTTGTTGGCGCTGTGGTTACCTTCGATCCTGTTCTGTGTCATGTTATTAATAGTTATGCCAAAATCAGCGGCCCTACTGGTTGTTTGGCACGTTTCGTCATCATATTTATTCCAAGAAAAATGGACGAAATCTTTTCAATGTTTGAGAAAAATTGCAGACAAAAAGAGGCGTGATAAACGGTCATATTCTCCATATCCTGGTTAAATCGCACGACATTAAATGAAACGAACCCATTGCGGTCATGGCGAGTAGAACGCTCCGAACTCGTGAAACAAGTGTATGTTTCGCGTGTTCAGGACGATACTCTAACCGAGGTCCTCTTCGTGTTGCCGTTCACCGGCTTGCTAACGGTTCTTAGTATGGCGAAACATACGTCTTTTGAAACTACTTGTGCCCTAGTATCGCACTTTCTGACTGCTTTATCTGGTAAAAATCGTGGTAAGTTGCTTTATAATTCGTTTCCATGTGATTTTTTCTATTTTAATTATATGTATTGGCTCAGTATCCGAGTTCAATGCTGAAATCAAGCAAGGTTTAATTCATACTTGACTGTACCCGTGTCTCGCCAATTCATTATTTCAGGCGATTTAGTATCGCTCAAGATCTAGCTGCCCAATGTTCTAATCGCTCGTGCTCCATACTTTTAATTGACAGGATCCTTCCAAAAAGAAATTATTTGTTTCGCTGTCTTTCGAGCGTATGATTTTGAAGGCGCTGTCCAGAGCACGAAAACCTAGATGGCGTCTGAAAACGTCTTCCTGGACGTTCCAAGTGCTTCGTGTAAAACACAAATGGTGTGCAACGTAATGTGAATAATATTCACAAAAACAGGAATAAAGGAAATTGAAAGGGCACGATTTAAAGAGAAGCTGCCCGTAAAAACCAGGTATGAAACTAGGGACCTCTATCCTACCAGAATGCAATGCGGTTTCAGAACTGCTACTTACGACGTTGATTTTTCCAACTAGGAACACACGCTTCTTGCCGAACTTGACACTTGATTGGCTCACGACTGCCACCCGGAGCACACGAGGAGCACGTCGCACCTTCCACTCGGCAAACCTGCAAGAAAGCACCACTCCCTGCTCAATGCACGGTGTTTCGGGGAATTCACCCCTCATCAGTTGAGCTTGAGTAGGCTGAGGAAGATTTAGCCTGAAAAGCACCACTTATAATACTGCTCTCCAGGCCAAACCAACACCAGGGATACAAACTTACAGAGACGCTTTGTTTCCAGCGCGACAAACACCTCGTGAAGCACCAGGTAGCAGCGTGAGTCAGATTCGCTCATGGAGTTGTGATAAACAGACGTTGAGAACCAGTATGCTATTCGCAACGCTGTCACCTCCAACAACTAGTCGCACGTCCGCGTGAGGGACTACAATACGAACTTAGAAGTTGTGACTTCTGCGGTAATAGTCAAGAAGTTGATTGTTCCAATTATGAACACACGCTTCTTGCCAAACTTACGGTACATTATAAACTCGCAATGATAAAGAGCAACAAATTTATAGAATTCTGGCAATAAAAAATGATTATAAACTTAGCTGTCGTTTCCTATGACTCGCGTTGATGTTGTCTTGTCCTCTTTACAAAAACAGGTTTGTAAAACGGCCAGGAAATTGCGAATTCGCAGATCGCGGAGCGTGTTACCATAAGAAAGAAAAAGAGGTCGGGGTACTAGGTGACCATACCGTATGTTTTTATGTCCTGTTTTTGTTTATTCAGATTTACACACTGGATGAGCCCCTCATTTGTGGTGGAGCTGAGCCGACGGATTCACCAGATAGGCCACCCACATTACCACCTGCTCTGGCTGGCGATCTAGGTGCTGTTACGACGGCTATTCAGAATGCTCTCTGCCCGACGACTTAGCCGTTTACAATCACCCTTCATTGGTCTGGCACATCTTTAACTTAAATTTTTAACTTTTGCCTGTTCTTCATTTTCTGTAAGTTACAACCGGCGAAAAACAATGTTTTTACTCACAGAAAGGATGTCATCTTCCAACAGTGTTGCCTACTTTGCACTTTTAAGTTATGCCTTTCGCTGTGGACTTTGGTCTTTTCAATTTCACTTCCGCAAATTAGTAGGACCGGTAGTATTGACATATTCGCGGAATGCCGCCTATGTACAACGGCATGGGAGAGGCAAACAAAAACTAAAATGCATATTTAACTCAGATAAACAGTTTCCTCTGAGAGAAAAATGCGATAATACTCATAAAAAGGACGCACTTCAGGCTCATTACAAACATCTTGAAAGTTTTTGTCTTGTGAACGATCGCTGAATAAAGCTGGACGGTGATTTCACTGAGAAACAAGTTATGTCCTTTTCAAACGGCGATGACGCGGGTGAAAGAACAGAAAGAATAACCAGAGAAGGTGACCGGTATTTCATGTAGGTGAGAGGAAGAAGGTTCTCCTCTCTTTCATCAGATGAGGAATGCATGCACCATGAGAGCTTGTCCATTGTACTCTTAACTGAAGAATTTCGCTGGAAAAGTGTGACAGAAAGACAGAATAGCCGGTACGGTGTAGATAAGCAGAAATGCAATTATCAAGGAGCTAAATAAGACTTGTTTCAACAAAGTAACTTGTAGGTACTAGCAATATATCGTAACTGTCATTGGAGTGTAACGAGTGTAACTGGCTACCGGCAGGTAACACATTCCATTCTCCTAATAACACCTATGCAAAGCGAAGTGTACTGCCGCCGTGTGATGCAAGCTCACCGTTCATCATGGCGCAGAATATGCGATGGTCAAATATTATATAGTGTAGCTGAACTTCGAATTGAATGGATCAAAGTCTATGCAAGAGCCATGTCCCCAGCACAGGGTCTTTGTGGAATATCTACTCTTTGCGGTCCTGTTATTTTTCTCCCATCTTCTTACGAGAAGGCTGTACCTTCAATACAACAAGTTTCGAGCAGTATTACCGCCTCTGGTCAAATATCCTGATGAGTAAAGAGAGAGAGAGAGAGAGCGAGAGAGAGATAGATAGATAGAGAGAGAGAGAAAGAGAGAAAGAGAGAGGCAACATTGCCTTTCTGTAGTACCTAAGATGGCGATGTAATGTGGGGTGTTCTTCAGCATGGCATTCGCGTTGCTGGATACAACTTTAGAAAGTCAACGAGCAACTCTTGTTTTGGTGCTAACAAATATCACATGTGCAGTGCATCGCATATCGCATTGTGAAGGTTTGGCCATGTGCAACCACTGCGATCAGCTCGTTAGGCCACTTGCGTGATTTTCGCGGCGGGCGAGAGTTGGGGAGTCTCGCCGTAGTTTATGTGCTTACTAGAACCCCAAAAAGAGTTCTATGAAACCCGCTTGAACCGGTGGTGCTCTCATTACTCCGATTGATAGTGTTCAATGTGAACAAAAGGATCGGAAACGCCACAGAAAATATAGAACATAAGGAGACGGAACAGTTCAATCTCTTCAACCTTTCGCACCAATTGCGGGGACTCAGGCGCGCCATGAAGCCGAATTATAAGAGTGAAAAGGAGACGATGTCGCATGTCAATACGCGTTACTGCAACTTGTGAAACTTCGCCATTGAAAACTTTAGGCTTCCGTGATGCCTTGGGGAACGTGATATACGCTTGTTTACAGTAGCGAGCTCACATTTACACCACTTTCCAGGAAACACAAAAGCTACTTGTAATACTGCCCAGAAACGAACACATTTTACTTCAAGTGAATTGTTCAGCACAATCATCAGGAGGGGAAACACTGCTTTTCACGAACCACATTAGTTAAGTTTCTTCAAGTGAGTTACAAGTGAACAAGGAGTAATCAACTGTAAGGAGGCGTACCAACATAAGGTTGGTCAGCAGTACAGTCAATGTATTAATGCACTGGAAAAAATTGCATGCATGAGGGGAGGGGAACTAAAAGAGACGAAGAAGAGACGGTGAGCAGTAGGACAACAGGGGCAAAACTACGCTGCGCATAACCTAGTAACTAAGAACCTTCCAAGCTGGAGGTCTGTTGGAGTGCGCACCCAAGACGTGCTAGAGCTCGACTCGACTTAGATGTGACAAGAGACGTGCTAAAGCTGATAGCCTGCTAGTTGTGTCTTCATGTTAGTTGCGGCTGCGCTCGACCAGGCCAGTAGGGCAAATTCAAGTAGGGGTCGCTGGACCTCACACTTTCAGCTTGTCATGGTTGCATTCCCATTCCCCACCTATGTTTTAATAACTATGCCTTAGAACCTCCCAAGTCGGAAGCTTGGCGGGGTGCGTATCCAAGACGTGCTAGAGCGGATAGCCAGTTAGTTGTAGAACGTCAGTACTGTTCGTCAGTTTTGTGCAATGTTATCACGCGAGCTGATTGTCAAGTAACTGTTGTTATTATAGCGAAATCGCAAGACGTGCTAGAGCTGATGGCCAGTTTGTTATAGAACGCCAGTACTGTTGGTCACTTGCGCGAAATTGTATCGCATGAGCTAATTGTCAAGTAACTGGTGGCGTTAGTGGATATTACAGCGTAACCTGTAGTTCATTGCTTCTTTTATCTATTATAAATTAATCATTGGCTTCCCACACGAGTCCATTATTGCACACCGGTCTAGCCGTCCTTATCTATGCGGCGAAGCGATCGCCGCGTGAAACTGCTCCTTGTTACCGCTGCTTATCATTCATCCAACTTGTCATAGTCAAAGTACAGTACTGTTTAACTACCTGCTACGATTGAACTCTTGCATATTGCCTAGTTTACAAAATGAAGAAGCCTTGCAAGTTGCCGCATGGAATGTCGACCATAAGAAACAGCCAAACCCCTCGAGCTGCAGGTTAATAGACGCACATACAAGATGATAACAACGCACAAGTTACTACAACCAATTTCCCCAGTTACAACTTAGCATACTCACGTTCTGATGTTGCATATATAGTTATACTAATGGTGGATCTACATAATTCCCAAATAAAGGTTTTACCGGCAGTTAGGTAACTTGCGGTACCTTAATATTGTCGTGTATGTGCGTTAAAGGGCATGTAACTGGGGAAAGACACACTACTACTAATGTGGACCATAAGAAACAGCCATACCCCTCGAGCTACAGGTTACTACACGCACACACAATATGATAACAAGATACAAGTTACTACAACCAAGTTGGCCAGTTACATGCTTGACCTTGACGCACATACACGACGATAAGATAACACAAGTTATCTAACTGCCGGTAAACCCTTACTTCGGGATTTATGTAGAAGCACCATTATACCTATATGCATATAACTATATTATATGTTATGAAACATCGGGACGTGAGTATACTGAGTTGTAACTTGTGCTTCTTTAATCAGAACAAAGTCGTTGTCAAAAGCTACGAGAGAAATCTATCTTTAGCTCGAAAAACCCATCGTGCTTGGAGGCAACCCTGGACCTTCTCTGACACTCGTCGATGCTTGGAACTAGACAATAGCTTATAATTATCGGTGTAGCTGGCACATTAGGTACATTCTCTTGAATTCTACTCTTCGTTCAACACCATTTTTTTCGTCTTATGTATTTTACAGGCACTCGAAGTCGTTCGCTATGGACAGTTTTATATGTCCTTTTCTTGTGCTACTAATTTGTATGTCAGCACATTCAGCCAGTTTAAACAAAGGTCGGGAATTTCGCTCTGATAGCGACAGTGGAGGGGAAAGCTCCTTCAGTAGTGAGCAGAGTGATGACAGCGCCTTGGATTTGGATATGGGGTCCTGTTTTCTCACCCAGACCTGCGCAATTAGCGACAATGCACTGCAGGTTAGACAGCCAGAGGAATTCGCCCAGCTACAGATGATTGCCAATGCAGTACCGCCCGTCAATATACTCCTGGCCAGTTCTGCTGAGCTGCTAGCCCAGCTCGGAGACGTGCTTACTGGAACCAGTGTGGCTTCCGTTGACTGCTTTCAAACCCAAGATTTCGTTACACGTACACTCACCTCAAAAGCCAGTCTGGGTTTTTCTCTTGACGTACAACTCGGTTCAGAAAGTAGCCTCGAAGTGTATAATTATATCGACCTTCCAGCACCGTTAGGCCTAATATCAATTTTTATCACTATACCAAGTACCGGGTCCCCATCATCAAGTTTCCGATTTACCTCAGTGGAAGGAGATTCGTTTCTACCGCTGGAACAAACGGGAGAGGTAAGCAAAACGTATGTTTCACTATTGTTCTGACAACCAGGTAACCGTTTTTAAATCACTTCCGGTGATAAGTAGTATTCCCGATCTCCTACGACCATTCTATTTTTGTAATATTTTTTACCATTATTCACAAATCCAACTCGGAAAATAAATAAATATGTGGACAAAAACAAACAGCTACTGAGTAGGGGCCCTGCACTAGCCAAATCTAACTTTTATTATTATGATACTAGAGGCATGTTCAATTGGTAGGATCAAGTGTATATACCCCCCCCCCCCGAGTGTGCAACGCCTGATGCAGCTCTGTTTAGGGTCTTGGTCGAGCGTATTGTAATCTTTGCGTCATAATACCGTACATATCTATGGGGAACCCAGGGAGTCGCGGAGATTCTCGGTCGAGCCTGGGATAAAAAAACCGGCGCCCTGCCTGGAGACTGGCCTTGCTCTGGTGTGGAGTGTACGCGTGGCATCAGAAGATCCAACTACGCTCGACCAAGACCCTATGCAGACCTGGATCAGGCGTTGCACATTCTGGGGGTTGTGTACTCTTTGTAGAATCGGGATCGAGATCAAGATCTCGTATCCGTCGGATCCTTCCTGAGTCAACGGATCACTTTATGTTCGGCCTTGGCTGTTGGCATGTTGACGAAATAATAAAATGGCGCTTACCGGCAAACCAGAAGGAAGAAAGTAGTTCTCATCGCGTGCGTCGTACGAAACCTTTTCGATCTTGTAAACTTTTCAGAAAGGTCGACAAAATCTATCTCAATCTACGTATGTGCGTACAATACACCTGTGCAAAAATGATTTTTGAGGAATTTTGCGTTGCTTCCTACATGGGAGCTCCCGGTTTCCCTGCCGACTTGAATTCTCACTTGAATGACTTACCACTGCCATCCAGAGCACACGAGAAGTCCATCAAACCGTCCACTCGGCAAACCAGCAAGAAAGTACCGCTCCCTGCTCAACACACAGTGTTTCGGGAAAATCACCCCTCATCAGTTGAGCTTGAGTAGGCTGAGAAAGATTGTTCCCGAAGAGCACCACTTTTATCGTGTTGTCCAGGCACAAACATCACCAGGGATACAAACTTGCAGAGACTCTGTATGGCAGTCGTGCGTCACTCAAGAGAGGATACAAGTCGACAGGAAAATCGCGAGCTCCCATGCAGGGAGCAACACACAATTCCTTAAGTATCGCCGAAGTCGCACCAACCTCTTCTTCACATTTTTGGCCCCAGCCCGAATTTGGGAAATAGATGTTTTGGAGGCAACAACGTTGTGAATGGCCAACGGTCTTCAGTGCTTGTTCAGCACCTCCATGAGCGACACTGACGCACGCTGCTATCTGGTGTTCACGAGTTGTTTGTCAAGCTGGAAAGGGAGCATATCTTTAAGTTTGTTTCCCTGGTGATGTTTGTTCCTGGACAGCATTATATAAGTGGTGCCCTTCTAGAACAATCTTCCTCAGCCTTCTGAAGCTCAACTCATGAGGTGCGAGCTCCCCGAAACACTGTGTATTGAGCAGGGAGTGGTGCTTTCTTGCGGGTTTGCAGAGTGGACGGTTCGACGGACTTCTCGTGTGCTCTAGATGGCAGTCGTGAGTCAGTCAAGTGAGAATTCAAGTTTTGTCAGTTTGAAGTTTTATTTACATCGCAAACCAAACGGGCATTGATGCCTAATATTATGTTGGCGATAAAATAAAAAAGTGTGGCTCAATATAGCTGGACTTGAGAAAAGAAGAAAACAGTCAAAAGGAAGTATATGGACCGGTAATTACAAGTCAAGTTCGAACGAATTAACCATCAAAGAGAAATAGGAAGATGAGGACCTATGCCAGAGGGAGGTACTATTCGGCCATATTTACTGTAGAAAAACACTTACAGCAATCTTTTAAACGGGGTTGAACGACGAGTGGACGAGAGTTCCTATGGCAGGGTGTTCCAAAGCTTCACCGCGGAAAACAATGGTCGGCTGTCGCCAGATATTCGCCGAGTTAGCGGAACAACATATTTGCAATTCTCATTGCCACGGGTGTAACTGGGAGGTTGGAGGGCTACTCTATCTTTCAGGAGAGGGCTGATGCTGCTGGTGTGGACACGGTGCACAAGGAAACGGAGTTTGCATTTGGTGAAGTCGCACCAACCTCTTCTTCACAAAAATAAATTTAACTCCCCATTATACTCATCCAGGTCACATTTTGATCCGTGGGATCCGTGGCAAAAACTTGTCTGTGTTCTTTCTTCATAATAATAATAGTAATAATAATAATAATAAATATAGCACATTTCGCGTAGTAGAGCACTAAATAAAGAAATTCACTTTTTTCCGCTTCTGTCTGGTGAGCATCATAAGCTAGGTGTAGTAGCTGCTGATACTGATTTCTCTTCGGGTGTCGAACTGCACAGTTTCTTCCAGTCTGTCTTGTCTGCTGCTTGTTGTCGGCACCTGGAAAGGTCTTCCATGGTCTTCATTGGCACACCCAGCTTATTCAGCTGAGCGACCAGACTTGTGGCCAGTGTCAACCTTGGTCGTCCACGAGGTGCTTTGTTGCCCTTGTCAAAATAGCCGCTAATGGCTACTTGCGGTGGCGTGTCCGTGTCCATCGTAGCACATGACCGGTCATTTGTAGTGGCCTACATGCAACTGTGTCTGATATAGGGTTGCTCTTGGTTCTGCGGTATAGGTCGTCGTTTGAGATTGTGTCTGGGTATCGTATTCCAAGCAGTGATCGCATTTGACGCCGGTGGAATGCGTCTGCCTTGGCCATTGCTGTTGACGATAATCCCCAGGTCTCGCAATTGTACAGGAATGTCGGCAGTACGATAACGTTGTACAGGCGTAAGCGTGTCTTCTCCGCTACTTTATTTCTACGCAGCCATTAGCCGTACAGCTGGCCAAACACGTGAGAGGCAATTTCCATCCTGCGACGAACATCCTCCTCCTCCCCCTCAAGGAGCAAAACTGCCTAGATGTACGCCAGCTCTCGGATTCAGGTGACACACGGATCCACTCTGGTTTATCTGGATTTACTTTTGATGACCAATCGTGCAGTGTGTCTGCTATTACAGGCAGAGCGTTCTCAAGCCACAGCCTGCAGGTTGAATAATAGGAGATGTCATCTGCATAGCCCTTCTCTGGTGGTAGACTTGCGTCGCCAGCAGGGCGCGAGACGAGTTCTGCATTCCTGTAGTGCAGCCTCCAGATAGCTGATGAAGAGAACTGGGCTAAAACTGTCGCCTTGTGGTGTTCCGATAGTGCTATCAAACGGTTCAGCTGTGGCACTTGCAACCTTAACAGTGATAGTTGTGTTGTGGAGTAGGCGGTGGGTGAGACATGTGCAATCTGGATTGGTGATTGCAGCCATCACATCCAGCAGCTTCAGGCGGTTAATCGCATCGAACGCCTTGGACATGTCCGGGCCTAGATTGTGAAAATGCTGTCGGTAACGAATGGCTCTTGCAGCGATCCACCGCTGGGTCCATACTACGTCCGCTGTACTACGGCCCGGGCGGAAGCCGGACTGTGTAGTACCAAGATGACGAGAGAGTTTCCCGGATTCCGTGATGCGCCGAAACACAATGATCGATATCACTTTGCGGATAGAGTTTAATAAAGTGATGGGCCGCAGACTGGTTACAGGACCCTTGGGCTTGTTAGGCTACGCGAGAGGTATGAGTATTCCTGGTCCCATAGCCGTCGATAAATTGGCACCCTGCGAGAGCGCAGCGTTGACAAAATTTGCTATGACCGGCGCTAGCACCTCGGATCCATATTTCAGGAGCTCTGCTGGGATTTTATCCGGACTTCAGGCCTTCCCGTTTCGCAGGCGCTTTCTTCATAGCTCTAATAATTTTACAATCAAGTTTTCCAACACATGTTTGCGCATGCCGGAAACCTGTGTATATGTTAATTGTTTTACGCTGAACTTGGTTGTTTGTTATTTAAATCGTCTCAAGCCGTCTTTCATTCTGACTTATCTCGAGGTTAAACCCTGATAAACCCTCAAGAAAAGGGTTTATCGGTTGTCAGTGGCCGTCGTGAGCTCCCTTCGGGAACGGACACGACAATTTACTTTTTTTTGTCTCCAGGTTTGCACATTGGATGAGCCTCTCGTGTGTGGTGGCGTTGCGCCCACCGATCTGCCAAGTACTTTACCAACCATCCCTACGTTGACGTCGGCTGAAGTGAATGCTGCCATACAATCGATCCAGGGTGCCTTATGCCCGCCTTGAGCCGTGCGTATTGGCGGGTACCCAACACAATTTGACAGGCTTGCAGCTAGCAACAACCCTGTAAATGGAGCAAATTCATACAACAATAATTAATTCGTTATTGGAGGTTTTAGTCAATAGAATTAAAGCAATTCTCTGCTTAATCTGTAGATAAAAGCAATTCTCTACTTAATCTGTAAGGAATAATTCCATTTATCTTCATTCTTTTTTGTTAGCAAGAACTTCTTCGCTGCGACAAATCCCATTTGCCTCCTTTCTTTCCATTTTTGTGTTGGCATGTATTCAGTGTTAACCAGAAATCATTCCCATTCTAACATTACACATATTTTGCTCTACTGTGAACAAGCGGTGTGGACTATGTCTGGTTGAGAAACGGGAGATACTGGAGGCAGACTAAACGGTCAACATCAACAGTAGATGGCAGGTGGTATTGAAATGCATGCACAAGTATAATATTAGAAATAATAATAATAATAATAATAATAATAATAATGGAATGCATTATTATTATTATTATTATTATTATTATTATTATTATGAATAATAAACTGGTTTATTATGTACTATTATGTGAGATGAAATAAAACAGGAAAGGGCACAGGCCCCATATTTTATTATAATAATAATAATAATAATAATAATAATTCGAACAAGTTTTCGTACAACACTCTTCAGGAATCACCGTTGTACTAAAGAACAAAATGAGAACAAAGGAAATAATATAGCAATCAAGGTAGGGTGACACGATACAATGACAGCACTAGAATATCGAGGTGCGATTTCTCACAAAAGTGTGCAGAAAACAAGGGTATACAAGTAAGAACTAAGCGTGACAAGTGTGTATCAGCAACAAAAAACAAAAAAAGTGAGAACGAATGATAATAATAACAATAATAAACAAGAAGGTGACAAAACACATTTAGGCACAAGTGGCAACAACGTTGCCACACTACACAACAGAACATTATTTCAACAATTTTAGGGTAATAACACTATCTTTCTGGACACACAAATTCGGCTTATGAATGCGCTGACAAACAGCTTCCAAAACTTGTAACTGCAAAAGATAACCATGACGAGCACGGCACAAAACAGAAAAACAGGAATCAGAATAAGTACGACAACAGTCAGTACTAGAAACCAAATGATTGTATACTGAAGACTTGTTATTACGAGACGGACGCACACAATCTCGACTCACGCGCACACCCTCACACTCCCTCTCACCCTCACTCAGCTCACCTTCTCCCTCACTGTCCGAATCAGAACCTGCTCCGTCATCCACCGCGGTTTGACTCTCCTCCTCACTTGCATCGTCCTGCGTCTCACCTTCACCACCCACGCCAACCCTGAATGCCGTTGCCTTCACGTCAGTCGTCGTCCTTTCCGATTGTTTCCTTTGTATTTTTACCGTGAATTCATAGGTCCGGTTGTAATCTGCTGTAGATCTCCGTGGTCTGTCATTTGCTGCTTTGTTTTGTGGATTAGTTGTTGTTGTTGTTGTTGGATGTGAACCTGGTGTTGTTGTTGGATGTGAAACTGGTGTTGTTGTTGCCGCCATGGTTGTTGGTCTTTCTGTTGAATCCAGCTCTGGTTCCGGTGGGACAAATCGACCACCACGGGTGCTCCCCACCAACACAGACCTCGAACTTATTCTGATTCCTGTTTTTCTGTTTTGTGCCGTGCTCGTCATGGTTATCTTTTGCAGTTACAAGTTTTGGAAGCTGTTTGTCAGCGCATTCATAAGCCGAATTTGTGTGTCCAGAAAGATAGTGTTATTACCCTAAAATTGTTGAAATAATGTTCTGTTGTGTAGTGTGGCAACGTTGTTGCCACTTGTGCCTAAATGTGTTTTGTCACCTTCTTGTTTATTATTGTTATTATTATCATTCGTTCTCACTTTTTTTGTTTTTTGTTGCTGATACACACTTGTCACGCTTAGTTCTTACTTGTATACCCTTGTTTTCTGCACACTTTTGTGAGAAATCGCACCTCGATATTCTAGTGCTGTCATTGTATCGTGTCACCCTACCTTGATTGCTATATTATTTCCTTTGTTCTCATTTTGTTCTTTAGTACAACGGTGATTCCTGAAGAGTGTTGTACGAAAACTTGTTCGAATCATCTTTTTTTTCCATTGCCCTTTTTCTTCTTACATGAATAATAATAATAATAATAATAAAACAGGTCGCGTAATGAAGCAGCATAACGATAGAAGTGCAAAGTCATGATGCCTGGTCCGCTTCTGTCCTGGGTGCACTAGCATACCCTGTGCAAATTCTCTCCCTCCTCTGCCAGTGATATGAGCTGTGTGTCAGCATGGCGCCACTTGTACCAGATTTGGGGCTATGATTCTCTCTCTTTCCGTCTGTCACTCTTCCCCTAGCAAAGTGTTCTCGATATTCTTGATCTAGGGTGACTATCGTCATTGCTGGCTCGAAAACACCGCTTTATTGCCGCCTCTACCTCCGTATTGCTATTCATTACGCATACTTATTGTTCTTTTTCACTTGTAGGAGCCTAAGTTTTGGCTGACCCTTCTGTTGTAGTGCAACCTGTGTTTTAAGATTAGTCTACGAATTGGTCACGAAAACGCTTCCAGCAAGCGACGCACACCACCGTCCATTCAATGTACCCCGACAGTTGGCTGTTGGGGAGGAGCATGTAAAAGGTGTTGCTTTCCTTAGTTCTTACGATTTTGATTGTATTTTAATCTGTATCATGTGCTGCTGTATTTTTGGAGTCGGGCTACAAGTACATCATAAACATAGGGTTGATCACACATTCTCTTCTTTCCTTTTGGATTACATTTCATCCTTTTTCTGGTTTTCTGGGCCTGCATTAAATTTGTATTGCACTTTCATCCATTGTGTTTCTTTTGCCCGTAAAAGAGGCTTCGCAACTGGCAGCAAGCGACCATGAGTCATGATCGTACCATGGCATACTACGCAAAGCATTCACTTGACTTATAGGACAATGTTTACTGCATGGGTCGGGCATGTGGGCTGAACCTAGCTGAGTGCATCGACCGGAGATACCGTGTTAGGCCGATTGGACTGGAACTCTTTACCAGTGTACTCTAACGGTATGGCAGTGACACAGTTCTTGCCCATGCATACCTTGCTAAATAGCTAGTTTGGGTGCTATCTGTAGGATAACGTAAACGCATTACGTCATGTTTCCTGTGGGACAAAAGGGAAGATGAATCTGCAATGGCCAGGCCAGTGGCTCAGGTGTTCACACGCATCAGTGAATGAGTGCCAACGTCTATGTGTATGTGTGATGCAAAGCAAGGATGTGAACACCAGCACACAGTCCAGCACGCAGCCAGACCCTTAGGATGTACATGTATGTACAGACCTTCACACATTGTTACTGCACGATAACATGATGAGACTTCACTTGCATGCCTGGTCACATTCTGAATACGATGAAGCAGCACGTTAGCGGTGGTGCTAAGCAGTAGTAATCCTTTGTGCCTAGTTTATCAACACCGGTCGGAGTACCGGAAGTACTTGATGTACATGCAATCAGCAGCGCATATTATGCCTCAGGTATTTCTTTGAAACCAGTATTGGCGCTTTTTCCATTTTTCTTGCCAGCACTCTAGTAATCTGTTTGTTCATTTCGCCCCTAGTGTTATGCGTAGAAGGAACAAACGTTTTGTTCTGGCACGATAAAATCTGTGCTCCTAAGTTCGTAATATTTGTCCCAATGCGGAAGCAAAATCACCGGAGGCTGTAGGAAACACTGTGATAATCTAATGGATCTCCTTGTCTGCTTCTCGCCACTGCATGACGGACTATGGCTCCTCGTCACTACTTAGGGCCTTCTAAGGTTTGCATCGCTCTCGATAGAAACAATCGGACAATGTGGCAGTCTCTTGTTTTTCTGTGTGCATGTTCTGTAATTCTACTCAGTAAACCGACCAGAAGAATTAGACCACTAACTTGTTCTCATTACTCTCCACAGTGTACACTCACGCGTGCGCATTTAAAGAACCTACTATATGCGGTGGCCTAGACAGGAATGATCAACCTCTAGTACTTCAGCCCCGACACCTTTTCTGATTGGTGGAGCGCTTTTGATAGAGGCTGCTGATTCACCGTAACCGGCATTAGCCATGCTTTCGTGCCTATCACTTCTGGGGCAGGTAACTGCTGGTCACCAATGTCGCTTGGCATCTCAACTCAAAATGGTGATCTTCTTCAGTTGCACAAAATAATAGTATATACATACTCAATGGATCATCCCCATTTTTCTAAATGCAGTGTGTCGCAGCAACTCTAACGATGCCAGTCTTCCAAATGGCATTGTTTTGGGTCATCCATATAACTGCTGGAAATATTGTTAGAGTTATCTCAATCAAATTAGTGCCAGACAGAATGTAACTGTACCAAACTCCCCACCCTAATAAAATTGCACGCGAGGGCCCGATCGGGCGGGGCATCTAATCCAGCAGTGATAGATCAGTCGGCAGAGGGAGAGAGAGAGAGAGAAATCGGGCCAGCGAGCTATACACTGAGAGAAAGAGAGGAAGGGATAAAGAGCAATTGGGACAGTGAGCGCTGCAGTGAGAGGCAGAGAGAGAGAAAGAGAGAAAAATAGAGAACAATGGACATGAATGATGAGACTAGAACACTGCTTGCAGCTTCAAGCTTCACCTTTAATACATTTTAAAGGGCTGGTGATAGTGGTAGCGCGCAAAACTCTGCGTTTGGATCCCAGTTTACTTTAACTTGTCTCGTTGTGGAATGGAGCCTCTCGAACAATCTCAACATTATGCAATGTAGTATTCCTAGCTTTCACATGGTCATGACCCAAGGTCACGTTCGCGTGTTAGTTGATCAAACTCTTTTAACTACCCCCATTTACAAAGGAAGAAGCCTTAGAAGCTAAGGGATTCAATGGTGACCGCAAGAAGTAACCATGTTCCCGAGCAACAGGCACCTTAAGTTAACGCACGCACTCAAAGATAACAACAGTTAAGTCACTACACTGCCGGTAACTCTCTACATTTGAAGTTATATAGCTGAAGAAAATTTAGCATGCTTAATACCGAACGTGGGTAGAACGTTCTAGCTAGTGCCTATTGAAGCAGAACATTGTCAGTGTCAAATGATATCAGAGAAATGTATATTTGCTTGCAATACCGATCCTACCCGGAGGGAACACGATACGAAAAAAACATGTATGTTCTCTCTACTACAGGAGGAATCAGATAACAATAAAACTGAGAGGCGAAAATGTTTGTAGAGCACCCTTCCCCATGCCGTTTGTAAACGTCCGTGTTCTTGAGGATGAGCGCGGGTGAGGGCGAGCGAGTCCACGGTGTGTGATTGTGTGTGTACGTGTGTATGTGTGTGTGTGTGTGTGTGTGTGTGTGTGTGTGTGTGTGTGTGTGTGTGTCCCATATGGTGCAGTGGTATGTGCAGCGATTTCCAATCGATAGATTGCGGGTTCGATTCCCGACGATTATGGTCACACACGTCTTTCTTCTCTTTCTCAGACTCTTCCTGACTTTTCTTTCATTCTCCTGGGTGGTTACCAACAGCCAGTGCATGCCGGAGTATGTGGTGTGATGTGTGTGCGGGAAAAAAAAAAAAAAAAAAAAAAATGAAAAAGACCAAAAAAGGGATTCACTGGCCAGAAAATGTCACTCCAAATAGCTGTATGGTGTAGACCAGGCTGAATAGTGATGGTCAATTCTTCAGCCTTGCAAGCTGTTGAATGGTGTAATCCCAGCACAAGTTGCTATGGCTTCTGCCGTAGCATTGCTATCATCGCCTCCGGCGATGGGCGTCATTAGAAGTAGGTCAAAGGTGTGTGTGTGTGTGTGTGTGTGTGTGACGTGGGGTATGTGTGAGGTTGACAATGTGTGGGTGGGCGTGCTGTGAGCTAGGAGAGTGTGGGGTGCATGAATCTGTGTCCAGTGTGCATACATATAGGTGAGCGTGCTTTGTAAACATGTACATTTATGTACGCAACTTGCTGACAGAACTGCTTCCCCTTTGTGCACTCATCAGCGATGCAGAGAGAGAATGAGGAAGAACCTATTAGCAATGAAAAATTAAATTTCCAACACCAGATTTAAACCAGGCCCGAACGTACCTTGCCAGATTGCACATTTTTGTTAGATGTTGTACATGTACAAAACCTCCTTTGCATGAATAAAAGAACAAAATCAATTTCCCCAAGTGTTTGAAAGCTTGGCAACTCGATTTTCTAAAAACTACAAACCAGCAACAAGGTCTCCAGTCAATATAATGTTTGCAAATGAGTAGTGCTGACACAGTAAGGCTGTAAAATGTTTACCAGGAATTATGAACGGGAGCAGGCAGTATGTGTATACATGGATAAGAGTTAAACCGTTTTGGCAGATACAGCCTGTATGCAGCGCAACGATAATCTATGCAGGTTTCCGATGATTGGTTTTGCCATGAACCTCTGAGTCACGACATCACAGCCCAATTTAATTCATTTTGTGTACTTCTTCCGTAGGTGTGAATTTGGGTATGTGCGCATTAGTGTATGTGTGTGTGTGTCTAGCATAATATTGAAGCTGCTAAAAATATTTATAGTACGCGCTCATCGGTGGAGGAACACACAACACATGCACAGGCGACGAAATTCTTACGCGGAATAATGATGTCACTGGAAAGTACATGTACGTTGTTTATTATTATGATGTTGCGATGTGCATGTATGCAGGCGAGGCGAGACTCACCGCCGAGATCCCCCAACGCGACAGGCTCGGTTGCAGTTCAGGATTCACACCGACCTGTCCGCCCGTCAGCAGGTTCGACAGCGGGAGGCCCCACTGATGCCGATGTCGATGTGCACCAGGAAACTTGTAGCCGTGAGTGTGATACTAACGTTCTCAGATGGTTCGGCTCAGAGCGCATGGTTGTGATGAGTTGGGAATGAAATCATTTGGAAATACAGCCCAAAGCTCTCTCGCAATTTTTAATTCTGATAATGCCAAGGCGCCTAATTGTTTCATTGAGCACACTTTGAGACGAACTCTGTCGCTCCTCTTTGTTTCTTTATCTCCAGGCTTGTGTCCAATATGAAGGAGAAATCATTCTCATTCATTGATCCTTTTTTGAACGAGCTACACCATGTTCTGCACTATTTGAGTGACGATTGCGCACCGCTCATGAAATTCAGAGTCTCAGCGCCGGGGAGTGCCAGGTTTTTCAGAGCCCATACTCGATTATCTGACACACACTAACTCTTGTCATTTTCGCCCACAAAACCCTTTCTGCTGTAGCTTTGGCAACGAATGATTGAATGGTCAACCAGTACACACAGTGTTCACGGAAGCACTTCCTGAAATCAACAACGTATCGTGATCGCACTCTGCATTAGCAAACCATAGCATAGACTTAGAATACAATGTTTTCGTGAGGTTCAGTATTATGTGCAGTGAACTGGTAATCTAGCTAGCTGTGTGACTTGGGGCAATGACAGGTGTATCAACCTGCGATACAGTACCGGTGTTCCGCCGATTGGACTGGAATTATTTACGCGTGTACTCAGACGGTATGACAGTACCGCAGGACCCTGTGCAGCCGCTCACTGTACCTTGTTTTAGAGTCAGTTGCGGCGCTATCTCAGGTACATGCATGATGATTCTTTTCCTATCAGACCGTAGCAACGATTGAGCTACTGTGGCCATAACAGCAGCTTGTGTGTTTGTACGCATGTGTGGGTGAGTGCCTTTGGCTAAGATGTTGTGCACATCAAGGCGGTAAGCAACGTTAGAAAGGCCATCAGTCAGGCAGAGCACTCTGGTGTGTGGAAAAAAACTGTGGCGCACAAGTTATGCGGTAGACTACTTCAACTGAACCTGATTTTGACCTGTGAGATGTGCACAAGCCGAAGGTAGTACCAGACTGGCAAGGAGCACTGATAAATTCCAAGGCAATGAAGTTGCTGATCTTACCGTCCCGTTATCGTATCAAACCCGTATTCCACCTTGCCTTTGAATGTAGCTTGAAGTCGGCGTGATGGCGCTTACCTTTCCCTCTTTGAAATTATCACTGAAATCCATGATCCTGTCAAGTTGGAAGGACGTTGGTTAGCGCTTTGGAGCAGTACTGAACCTCACTTCATTGCCGTTGAATGTCTCAGTACTCCTTGTCCGCCAGGTGCTACCTTGTGCACGTCTAATTGCTCAAAATCCAGACGTGATAGATTAGTCGACGGAGAGTGGGAAATTGGGACAATAAGTGCGACAAAGCGGTAGAGAGAGAGAGAGAGAGAGAGAGAGAGAGTGTGAGAAAGAGAAAGAGAGAGAGAGATGGAGAGGAAGAGAGAGCGAGATAGAGAGAGGGAGAGAGGAACTTAGTTAAACAAGTCTACTTGCAGAACACATCGTGCAGATTCAAGTCAAATCTTCAACAACCTATCTGCTTGATGATAGCGGTAGAACGTTCATAGTTCTCTTCTTAGCTCCCTAAACTGGGCTTATTTGACGCGTTGTTGAATGCTGTCTCTGGCATGATCACTCTATATTGCATTCCAACCCCAAGTGGTAACAAGGTCACGTTCTAATCTTGTACTTAGCCCCTTTCCAAAAGAATAAAGCGTTGCAATCTACCGCAGTCGGGAGTGACTGCTAATGTCTTGCAGATATGCACCCCATTAATGTTTACTGCTTGTATTTCTTTCAAAAACCACTCAGATGGTGAGCCAAGGAAAAAATTGGAGAATAGAAATCGTGCCTACAAGTTATGCGATCGAGTCCACCAACTGAATCAGACTTTGAGCAGTCAGACAGGCACAATATAGCACAAAGTTGCCAAGGAGTGCTGATATGGTTAGCGCTATAAAGCAGTGCTCAAACGGACGTTCATGCTGTGGAATGTCTCAGTACTCCTTGTCAGTTTTGTGCTAGATTGTGTACGTCTGACTTGTCAAAATCTGGTGTAGTCGGGGGACTCGATCACATAACCGTCGCCCACAATTTCCATGTTCTAATTTGGGGCTTGAAGCTGTTTGAATTCGTACGCATAAGCCCGATTTGTGTAAGCAAAAAGAACATGTTTTAGCACTTAGGTTATTTTCGTGAGTTTGCACCCCGTGTTCATGAGTTGTTCCTGCACTGTTCATGCCCGTTTGTCACACTAACTCTTTATTTCAGTTCTCACTTTTTGTAATACTTACCACAAGTTACCCGTCATGTGTCACACTTCTTTGGATTTTTAACCTTTGTTTTTTCCCTTGATCTCTTTAGTTCCGTATTTCCACTAATGATCGGAGCGTGGAAATCAATTTTGGAAACATACAAAACCAAACCTTGTACACATTGTCATGTTGCGTGGTGATGTCTGCGGCATTCATACTTTTCATAGCTATTATTTA
Organism: Sycon ciliatum; assembly: GCF_964019385.1. Lineage (NCBI taxonomy): Eukaryota > Metazoa > Porifera > Calcarea > Leucosolenida > Sycettidae > Sycon > Sycon ciliatum. The sequence continues at coordinate 23,622,105 of NC_088648.1, forward strand.
ACTTTTATCTCCACGTAGATTATCTGAATAATAATAAGACTGATATTTCCTTTGTTACTCCCTTCATTGTTTGATGTACTTTGCCTGTTGCTGCAAATTCTTTATTATTGTTTTATGGTGGAGTTCGGGTTGAGTTTCTTTCCTTTCTTCCACTTCCTTCCCCTTTTTCTTGTACCTTTGGCTTTTGGCTTTTTTATTTTTCACTTTATTTTTGCTCTCCCACCTATGAAAATATTTCCCGGTGGTTCTGGCTTATCGCCTTCGAAAGAAGTGAATAAAGGAGAAATAATAATAATAATCTTCACTAGTTTGAGGGAAAGAGACAAACGGGAAATAATAATAATAACAGGAAGTGTGAGTTACGAAATCTGAAGAAAACGTTGAACGGTCTCTGCTGGGATGACGACTACACCATAGCTCAGTGGTTAGAGCATCGCTGGCTACAAGCGAGGGTCCTTGGTTCGAGTCCTGGTGGTGACAGTCAATTTTTTCTTCAGACTTTTCCCGTTTGTCTCTTTCCCTCAAACCAGTCAAAATAATAATAACAATAATAATAATCGACCACGCAATGATCTGCAAGTTGGGCGGCTACCCCATCCACCGGCACAACCATGTGCGCAACTACCTGGGCCAACTTCTCTCTCAAGTGTCTGAGGATGTGCAGCTCGAGCCACCGCTGCAACCTCTACCGACGGTCCACACGTTTGACCATGGTCCTGCCCTGCTCACAGCGGACGACGCCAGACCGGACATCAGGGCCAGGGGGTTTTGGTCGGTACAGACTGATGCATTTGTTGATGTAAGGGTGTTCTATCCCAACGCACAGTCGTACCGATCTCGCCCGCTGGCTGAGGTGTTCCAATGGCACGAGCGTCAGAAGCAGTCGTCATACGGTGCCCGGATCCGGGAAGTTGAGCACGCGTCGTTCACCTCGATCGTCCTGTCTTCTGCTAGTGCCCTGGCGAAGGAGGCCACCCGGCTCCTGAAGCTGCTCGGAACGAAGCTCTCCACCGAGCTCTCGCAGCCTTATCCCCTCGTGATGGGAAAGTTGCGGACGGACCTGGCTTTCAGCCTTGTCCGCGACTCCGTCCTGATGGTTCGTGGGAGTCGCCGTGCATTCCGTGCACCTGGTCTGGCGGCGGATGTGGATGCTGTTTCTGTGGAGGCCCGCATTCCCGCCACTACGTGACGCTAAGTCCTCCTGGGGTTTGCTGCTCTCCGGTCCTCTTTCATCCCGTTCTCCCCTCTTTTTTTGGGGATTCTTTGTACTTCGTCGTTCTTGTTTTTCTTGTTCCTTTGTTTTTTGTAGGACCGATTTTTGGTGTACTGATTTCGGTTGTTGTTGTGTCTGACTCTATTCCCAATATCTAATTCTGTGGTTGGTTTTCCAACTCATTGTGTTGTAGTTTCCATCATGAGTTTGATTCCATCGTGAGTTTGATTCCATCGTGAGTTTTGATTCTATTTGCTATTTTTCGTTCCATTTTTGAGCACAATAATAATAATAATAATAATAATAATCTTCACTAGTTTGAGGGAAAGAGACAAACGGGAAAAGTCTGAAGAAAAATTGACTGTCACCACCAGGACTCGAGCCAGGGACCCTCGCTTGTAGCTAACGATGCTCTAACCACTAAGCTATGGTGTAGTCGTCATCCCAGCAGAGACTGTTCAACATTTTCTTCAGACTTCGTAACTCACACTTCCTGTGAATCCACACAGGCGTGTGGGACGCAGCCCTCGCTGTACCCACACACTTCACGTACACTCTAGCACACGTGGAGCCCCAAGTCATAAAATCTTCACTAGTTTGAGGGAAAGAGACAAACGGGAAAAGTCTAAAGAAATAATTGACTGTCACCACCAGGACTCGAACCAGGGACCCTCGATTGTAGCTATCGATGCTCTAATAATAATAATAATAATAATAATAATAATTCAAATGATCAGTCGGTGAAGTGAACTGCCTGAAAAGAGAAAAAAACGCCAGACCCACCAGGGTCCTGGTGGGTCTGGCGTTTTTTCTCTTTTCAGGCAGTTCACTTCCCCGACTGAACATTTGAATTTGAAGTTCTCCCAATCTTTTCCAAATAATAATACTTCGAGTAATAATAATAATTCAAACAGTATTTTGGAGGCGGTGGGAAAAACAGTTTCGTAATACGTATTCGCATGCAACGACGCAAATCCACACAATTCTGTAGACACTTTTTCTATCAAACGTTTTCTTTCCCTTCTCTTCAGGATAGTACAGGGAATGTTGGAAATTAGAAAAACACATAACTATATAGAGAATGAAAGAAAGAAAAAGTCAACACTTCAACATAGGTGTTAAAATGATTAAAGTGTTCCGTTAAATTTGGAAAGGATTGGGAGAACTTCAAATTCAAAGGATCAGTCGGGGAAGTGAATTGCCTGAAAAGAGAAAAAAACGCCAGACCCACCAGGACTCGAACCTGGGACCCTGCTTGTCATGAGCAATGCTCTAACCACTGAGCTATGGGACCAGGCTGAACCTTTGAATTTGAAGTCCTCCCAATCCTTTCCAAATTTAATCACTTTCTTTCACCTCTGGTAGTTTCCAGAAACTGACCGTGGTTGGTCCCCTGGGGGAGGGAAAAAGACTCAAGTGCCATCAGTATGTGTGGCACGTGTTGTGAGCTGCCTTTGGAGTGAAAAACTTGTCAGCGCCTTCTAGGTTCAGCCTGGTCCCATAGCTCAGTGGTTAGAGCATTGCTCATGACAAGCAGGGTCCCAGGTTCGAGTCCTGGTGGGTCTGGCGTTTTTTTCTCTTTTCGGGCAGTTCACTTCCCCGACTGATCCTTTGAATTTGAAGTTCTCCCAATCCTTTCCAAATTTAATCACTTTCTTTCACCTCTGGTAGTTTCCAGAAACTGACCGTGGTTGGTCCCCTGGGGGAGGGAAAAAGACCCAAGTGCCATCAGTATGTGTGGCACGTGTTGTGAGCTGCCTTTGGAGTGAAAAACTTGTCAGCGCCTTCTAGGTTCAGCCTGGTCCCATAGCTCAGTGGTTAGAGCATTGCTCATGACAAGCAGGGTCCCAGGTTCGAGTCCTGGTGGGTCTGGCGTTTTTTCTCTTTTCAGGCAGTTCACTTCCCCGACTGATCCTTTGAATAATAATAATAATAATAATTTTACAAGAAGTCGGAGGCGGATAATACTTTAATACCGAAGGTACGTGTTGGGTCGTAAGTATCCACGCAAACACACATCCAGTCAAAATAAGGCACTTTTCAAAGTATCCGAACGTTTTCGATCCCTTCTCATACACTCGTGACAGGTGGAAAATTATCAAGTTCAGCACTCCACAAAACTCGAAGGAAATAATAATAGTGACAAGAACATAGTGAGCAAATTAAGTTACATTGTTAACACCTCGACGAGGAGTAACACCAAACAATTGTAGCGACAACACATTTTCTTTCTGTACCCAAAGTTCAGGTTCTAACTTACGGATATACAAAGCTTCTAACCCAGCCAGATGCAACGCACAGCTACCACGTGACAATATTGAGAACACATTATCACTGTACTGTACTGTTGTTATCTCATATCTTTACGCTATATAAGTTTTAGTCTTTCCAACTTGAGCCATTCCCTGTATAATCCTTGATGGGAAGGGACCGAAAACGTTCGGATACTTTGACAAGTGCCTTATTTTGACTGGATGTGTGTTTGCGTGGATACTTACGACCCCACACGTACCTTCGTTATTAAAATAATAATAATAATAATCATAATAATAATACTCAATCTGCGGACAGAACTGTTTCGTTCTTTGTGGACTCGTCAGCGCAGCACAGAGGAAATGATAATAATAATATTGACTGGTTTTGAGGGAAAGAGACAAACGGGAAACGTCTGAAGAAAAATTGACTGTCACCACCAGGATTCGAACCAGGGACCCTCGCTTGTAGCCAGCGATGCTCTAACCGCTGAGGTATGGTGTAGTCGTCATCCAAGCAGAGACAGTTCAACGTTTTTTTCAGACGTCGTAAATAATAATAATAATAATAATAATAATAATCAACGCAATAAATAAAGTAAGCTGCGCACTCAGTACAAACACCATTAGCAAAACTTGTTTTCATGTAAATAACGAATCTTGTTCCTAAACGTTTTCGTCGCCATCTCATCAGAGGATTACTGGCAAATCAACATTAGCTCTAAAGTCAATATATATACAGACAATGCAAGTAATAATTTAGACCCTAACTAGCACAAAAAATGAGAGCTGAAAGAAACATTACATCAATCAACGATATCAGGTGACAACAGATGCGATAAATGCACCACTAGAAAGTAGCCATGCAACCACAATCGAGAACTACTGATCTAAATTCACAAACAATTTCAACGTTAACAAATTCTTTTTCTGCCTACACAAAATCGGTTTGGTGGTAAAAATGTAGATAGACTACAATACACGCAGAGACCTTTGACTACGTGAACGAGACCAAACAGAAAAGCAATCATCAGTATAACTAGAACGACAATCACTATTCTGAACAAGATGGTTAGCAACAGACGATTCATACACCCTAACACCACTACTAGAACCAGTACATACTTTGGAATTACGTGACAATGAAACCGACCTGACATTCCTTGCCGCTACTACCAATCCAGAAGAGGCCAATGTAGATGTCAGTACCAAAGGCACGTCCGTTACTGGCACTGCCTGCTGTGATGATGCTCCCTTTGACGTTGCAATGGCCGTTGGTGTTGATGAAGAGGAGGAGGGAGATGAGGAAGATGCTGACGACGACCATCTTGTTCAGAATAGTGATTGTCGTTCTAGTTATACTGATGATTGCTTTTCTGTTTGGTCTCGTTCTGGAATTGAACGCCTTTGGGGTGACTAGCAATACTGATGCATGAAAACGTTTCCTGGCGCCCGGAGTAGAGAGCTCGCTGCATTCTACTCTATGCGGCAAGGAACACCTACACTTTAACCCTGGAACTACCGCAGGCATCATAAGATGCAATTGCGAATTTCTCATTGGGATTGCTGAGATATGGAGGGCGAAAATTTCTCCAAAATTGTCTGATTTTTTTAACATGGAAATTTTCGACACAAGTTATGCGATCGAGTTGTATTTATTCCCGTAATTATGCAGAAGAAGTTACCTCAGTAACGTCTGGCGCTAGCCAGGGTCCACAGGGCTTTAATTCCCGTAGCTATGCAGAAGACGTTACTTCAGTAACGTCTGGCGCTAGCCAGGGTCCACACGGCTTTAATTTGGTATTTGTGTGTTTGTTTGTGTGTTTGTGTCACGCCTGGCGCTATCCCGTATCTGTCCCGTTTCGTTCCGTACCATCAAACACAGCTGGCCACATACAGCTGGCCGCAATATTCAAATAGGGCTTTCAAACGCAAGATCATAACGTGAAGCAACTTGGAAGAATGGGTATGAATGCGAAGTGTATGGGGAAATGCATGTAGGGCGATAGTGTAGGTTCGAATCCCAGGATATGCCTGAAAAAAATTGGAGAATTAAAAAATTTATAACATCCCTATGCACAGAGGGAGTGCGCCTTAACCTGCAATAGTACTCAAATGCCCGGAATGGGCAGAGCGTAGCACGCATGAGGTACACAAAAGGAAGTATATAGGGCTGTTTTTTGTTGTAACTCAGAATTTCATGGCAAAAACCAATCATCAGACAACATAAGGAGATTAGAAAAACGCAGGTATATGAAGGCAAGCAGAGGAGATAGAGTAATTCAGTGCAGACAATATGATAATCATTCAACACCTCCCAGAGGCAGTACGCTCTAACGTGCCAGAATCAACATCTCAGGTGCTGGGTGAAACATGAACACGCACACTCATCCACACACACACACACTAATCCACACACAGCCTCTCGTTCTCACACACTCCACACTCCCGCATTATCACACCTAAAACACGAGCACGTACACACACACACGCACCAAACACACACACGCACCAAACATACACATGCACCACACACACACATACACACAGCCTCTCGTTCTCACACACTCCACACTCCTGCATTATCGCACCTAAACACACACACACGCACACACACACACACCAAACACACACGCACCACACACACATTCACCACATACACATACCTACACACAGCCTCTCGTTCTCACACTCTCCACACTCCTGCATTATCGCACCTAAACACACACACACGCGCGCGCGCGTGCGCCAAACACACACGCACCGCATACACATACACACACACACATACACACATACACACACGCCAAACCCATAGCACGTCATACACGTTATGTCACTTCATAACCCAGCAAAAACTTGTGCTGGTGGCGGCACTTTGATACCAACTAGCTCTTTTGTTAAGTGAGATGGCATTTGCAGTGGTGAGGATGTGAAACTTCTCCGTTAGGCACAGGCTGCATCGTTTGCTGATGTTGCTGTAGGATGGGGCGCGATCTTTTATTTTCCAGCTGATGTCAAAGTTGCGCTGGGCGTTCTGAAGGTTCCAAATAATTATGCTGAAATATGCTCAGCAAGCTCCACCCACTTCTAGGCGAGGAATGTGTCGGGTTGTACCGAGATGATGGTCTGGCCATAGTCAAGGATGCCACCGGCCATGGAGCTGACCGCTTGCGTAAGGAGATAATCCAGGTGTTCCAAACACATGGCCTGAAGATTATAATAGATGCTCACAGAAGGGTCGTCGATTACCTCGACATATCAATAAACCTCAACACCGGTACCTTTCAGCCGTACAGAAAACCAAATAGCACTCCAGTATTATGTCGATGTCAGCTCCTGCCACCCGCCACAAGTATTGAAGCCGATCCCGATTGGCGTTAAAAAGCGTCTTCAGCGCTGGATATCTTGTAATGAAGACGTCTTCAATGATGCGAAGCCCGTGTATGAGGACGCCCTGGCAGCAAGCGGACATACAGTGCCGAACCGGAACAAAGGAAAAGAAGGAAGCGGCGTAGCAGAGATGTGATTTGGTTTAACCCGCCCTATAGCACAACGGTCAGAACCAACGTTGGTGCAAGGTTCCTGGGCCTCATCAAAAACATTTTCCAAAGGGCTCGGCACTGAATAAGATCTTCAACAAAAACAAGATGAAAATCAGCTACAGCTGCATGAGAAACGTAGCCTCCATCATCAAAGGTCACAACGCTGCGAAGCTTCAGCCAAGGCCGCCCGTTGAGCCTTGTAACTGCCGGGTCAAGCCATCCTGCCCGCTCAAGGGGAATGCCAGTCGACTGACGTCATATGCCAGGCACATGTGTCATCTCCCAGACCAAGACATGCACCGGACTGACGGCCAACACCTTTAAATCGCGCTACAACAACCACTCCACAACATTCCGTCATGAGAAATACTCTACATCGACGGAGCTCTCAAAGCATATTTGGGACCTTTAGAATGCCCAGCGAACCTTTGACATCAGCTGGAAAATAAAATATCGCGCCCCATCCTACAGCAACATCAGCAAACGATGCAGCCTGTGCCTCACGGAGAAGTTTCACATCCTCACCACTCCAAATGCCATCTCACTTAACAAAAGGAGCGAGTTGGTATCAAAGTGCCGCCACCAGCGCAAGTTTTTGCTGGGTTATGAAGTGACAAAACGTGTATGACGTGCTATGGGTTTAGCGTGTGTGTGTATGTGTGTATGTGTGTGTGTCTTTGTATGTGTGTGTGGTGCGTGTGTGTTTGGCGCGCGCGTGCGCGTGTGTGTGTGTGTGTGTTTAGGTGCGATAATGCAGGAGTGTTGAGAGTGTGAGAACGAGAGGCTGTGTGATGGTATGTGTATGTGGTGCATGCGTGTGTGGTGCGTGTGTGTTTGGTGTGTGTGTGTGTGCGTGTGTGTGTGTGTTTAGGTGCGATAATGCGGGAGTGTGGAGTGTGTGAGAACGAGAGGCTGTGTGTATATGTGTGTGTGGTGCATGTGTGTGTTTGGTGCGTGTGTGTGTTTGCTGCGTGTGTGTGTTTGGTGCGTATGTGTGTGTACGTGCGCGTGTGTTTAGGTGTGATAATGCGGGTGTGTGGAGTGTGTGAGAACGAGAGGCTGTGGGTGGATTAGTGTGTGTGTGTGTGTGGATGAGTGTGCGTGTTCATGTTTCACCCAGCACCTGAGATGTTGATTCTGGCACGTAAGAGCGTGCTGCCTCTGGGAGGTGTCGAACGATTATCATATTGTCTGCACTGAATTATTCTATCTCCTCTGCTTGCCTTCATATACCTGGGTTTTCTAATCTCCTTATGTTGTCTGATGATTGGTTTTTGCCATGAAACTCTGAGTTACAACAAAAAACAGCCCTATATACTTCCTTTTGTGTACCTCTCGCGTAATATCCCTATGCTTTTTTTGCCGTCATCAAGGCGGTAGACGGTGTCGTATGACCCTCGATCGTACCTGTCCCGTACATATCCCGTACCGTACCGTACCATCGAAGACGGCTGGCCACAATGCATATTCAAATAGGGCTTTCAAATGCAAGATCATAACGTGAAGCAACTTGGAAGAATTAGTATGTATGCGAAGTGTATCAGGGGATGCATGCAGGGTGCGCCTGCTTTAGCCCTTGCAGAATGATGGAATTCAGATGGGATCCCGCAGTGATCAATTATTAGCGATTTCGCTACTTGTGGACCGGTAGAAACGTGGTGAGTACACGCGACCTTCATTCAATGTAGTCTCGTATGCGGCCAAAGGCACAAGCCAGGAGAGACTCATCTAAAGTATTCAGGGACCGTCAGGTACACTTTAGCACTGCTATCTGTGACAGTGTGCTAAGCAAGAGTGGATAATAACAGCAATATCGTTAAGTACCGGTCAAATGCAAGTACTTATTCGTTACTGCCCCCCCCCCCCCCGTCCTTGTAGGAATACCTAGAATGTACCGTGCTTAGGACGGGCGGGTTGTAAAAGCGCATATTCCCGCCATCGTGATACGACTGTAAGCGCCTGTTCGTTGCTAGCTGCTGAGCTTGTAAGAACACCTACTTGCAAAATGTGCTAATCGTAACAAGATGCACTTACCGCTGCCGGTTACCGGCCATTGAACATCTATCCGTCTTTAATTAAGATTAGGCAATATACATTCACGAAGAGAGCACTGGCCCAAACCCCATCGCTAGACGCTATCATGGCATTGGACGCACATGGACAGCAGATAAAAGGAGAGGTTTAATACAAGTGCTTTTACTCCCGCCAGTGCCCCTATCTCCGCCACTGTTCGACTAGGTCCAGGTGGGGATGGGTGGATGGGCGAGTCCTACTTACCGCATGCATTAGTACAGGGAAAAGTGCACACCCTACGAACACTGTTCGTGCATTTTGTACACCGACCACAGGTCAAGAGCCAAGAGTCGTATAGACCCTTCAACACTCAGGGATTGTGCGATCCTTGGTCTAGAGGGTGGGCATTGTTGCGTACATTTCCAGGAGATGACAGCACAATTCGGCCGTCCTTGAGTGGCCGGTTGACTTCTTTTTCCAAATTTTGGGTTTCCATTTACTTTGGGTACTTTTCATTTTTGATACATTAAAATTTATAGTTGCATTTCTATGCATTGCTTTATAACGGTGATTCTGCTCGTACACGAAAACGCGAATTATCCACAGCTTAACTCTAATTCAGAAAGGAACGGTTTTGATACCTACTACAAACATCAAGCACAAACACATCTCAAAAGACTTTTGATCCCCTTTAGTTCCATGTTAACGGTCACTAGTTTGAAAACCTTATCCCTCACATTGCTAAAATATCAACACTGCAAGATGTTTCAGCCATGGAAAATTGAGGACTCTGCTCTTGAATGAAAGCTGTTTTAACTTCCTTTTAAAATGTCAGGTGAAATTTTTATGGATGCAGTGCGGAAATTCCCTGTGATGATCCTATCAGGATGTACATGATTCATGCGCTAAGGTCGTCAGTCCTGAAGCACATGTATGACCTAATATTTCTTTTTCAACTTTAGAAGAAAAAGGCGCTAGGGCTTGAATAACTAGGACCTCCAGCTATGCATTTTTGTTACTTAGGTCATCCTTCGTGCTATTGGAAATGATAGAAACGGCTTAGCAAAATGATTTCATCGCAAATAATATTTTTGGCAAACCTTCTATCATTCGGTCTATGAACACAAAAGTGATGGCAGACATATCCCCGGCATCTTCTTCATGGACAGGTACTTCTTAGCTTGTTTTGGAGAATGATGCTAACAGCGTCATCGTATCCTGCTCCATTAATGAAACAAATGACATCCCTGACCGGTACACCATTCAATGAGACCTCATTATGCTGGCTGAAGAATGAGCCATAACTGAACAAGAACGTTTCCTCTGTAGGTACTACATTGAAGGCCATCTGTATCTGTTGGCATTTGTCTGGTTGCGCAACTTGAAGTGCATTGTTACTGTAACCACAGGTTTTCGTTAGAAAAAACTGCCTCATGATCTTAGTTTTCCGTCGAGCTCTCCTTACTCTCGTCGAAGGAAGAATTTCCTCTGTCGCTATCCGTCACACCATTGCTAACCCGATCGTGTCTGATGCCTTGCACAAGGCGACTGCTACCGTACTGCAGCAGACAAGCAGACAATAGAAAATAAAATCTTCATTCTCTTTTCGATGCTCCACCCTAAGTTGCCAATAATTACGCCGAATATTGATTACTCTAAGGGTTTCGCTGCACGAGGCCTTGAAATTATTTCCTGAATTTCGATTGTTCTGCGTACGACAGAAGAAAGTAGCCGTCAAATTGTATCGGAAGAACCAGGTTATGATGCATGGAAACCACCACCTCCATCGGACCAAAGAAATGCCGAGTTCGGGTAGCAACGGTTCCTAACTGGTTCAATCGGATTGTTTTCACGGGAGGCATTGCAAATTCGATTGACTTTGGAGGAATGAATGACGTAATAGGCACATAGTGAGGTGGACGTTCAACGAAGGCGAATTGCTGTGTAGCTGCCACTTCACGTTTTGCGCCTTTCACGGATCATCAGAGAGCGGCATTTGGCATTCACTACTGAGTTCTCTATGACCGGGCTCACAGTGAGGTACATGGACCATCAACACAACTACAAGCGGAATGGAAATGGAGATACCGTGTATAGCAATTATGATAACGTCAAATCAATTGGGACACAGCACTTGATCGTGATCTTCCAGACATTTACTTGAGGCTGCTGAGACGTCAAAAGCATAGAAAATCAGATTACTCCACAGCAGTAAACTTACTGGAGATTCCTGTTTGACACACTAACATGTACCACCTTTACAAGACTGCAGAAGTATATGTGGCTGGCTACGCTGTCTCTGATTTATACAATGTAGATCGCCATGGGTTTACCGGGGTGTTAGCGGCGGGTGTTATCGGCCGTCGTGAGTTCCCTTCGGGAACGGACACGATAATTTACTTTTTGTTTCTCTTTTTTTAGAGCGCCATGATAGTGCCTACTGACGTAGGTGACTCCAGACGTTACATCACATCACTTTTTTTTCATTTTCGTTCACTTCGTGTAGGTCAAAAATAGATTTTAGGGTACCCTGTAAGAAGGCCTTAGGCCTGTGGGGATTGCCCTATCAAAAATTTGATAATAATAATAATAATAAATAATAATTTTGTTCGCTTCCTCTGCATACGTATGTTATACACAAGAAGCCAAATGTACTGAAGTCAACAGACCGCAAATTGCTACAGCTACGTGCTGACTTGTTAATTCTTCATAGAATTAAAGTGCTTTTTCCGTGAGCAAGCAAGATTCTCCTTTGGCTCGAGCACGCACAACGGCAGATGATGCTTTTGAAGATAGGTTCCAGGGTCTAGGAATGCGGAGGTTGTGCCTGTCACGGAAACTCGTCCTTCAACCCCACGGCATTGCACTATATAGACTGTACATTGTACTAATATTGTATCGAATCATAGATGTAGAACAAGTTTGTACATTACTAGGTCTTTATCAGAAGTTCAGTAGAATAATATCTAGCTCTTCTAGCCACGGTGTTCAGTAGAATAACATCTAGCTCTTCTACATACGGCGTCCATTGAAAGGTAATTGTGGACTCGGATGCAGAGCGAAGGATTAACTATTTTATAGAAAGAAAAGGACCAAAGAACTGCGAGTCACGTCAGTGTCGTGTATTTTTATCGCATGAGCTGATTGTGGTGCTGGTGGCGGTCGTGGCGGTTATGCTTGCAGTGATGTTACTTGCATTGCTTCCATTACTGAGGCATTGACGGAATTGGTGGAGCTGATTGTTCTGGAACTGAAAGTTTTTATTCGGGAAAACCAGAACTTGTGATTGAAAAGGTCAAAACCAAGCGGAATAAAATTAAAAAACAAAAATCCAGTGTAAAACCGATAAAAAGTGTACCATGCCAGTCTGCTAATAATACAAGTCAATTGAATAACCGTGACAAGATACAGCCTAATATTAGATGCAACGTGAACCGAGGCGGAGGTAAGATGCCCTGCAGCCTCGAGTTCACGTAACAAACCATTTCAGCAGCAAGAAAGATATTGAGGCTCTCAGATAGGACATAACTGGTGGAGCTGTTGCAGTGATTGCGGTGAGCTAGGTTTTTCAGCCAAACTGTCTGTATTTTATCCCACGCCTTGACTACCATCAAAGCCAGTATAATCAGCCCGAGCAATTGAGGGCATTGCGTCGAGCCGCGCAAATCATCGCCCCTCTATTGGGGTGCTCGCACTTCAACATGACCGCTTCTCATAATGCCATCTGTGCCTGCGCCTGCCCTTGCAGAATGACGGCATTCGGATGGGATCTAGCATTGATCAATTTTATGACTGTATTAGTCATGTTGCTACTTGTGGACCGGTTGAAACACAGTGAGTACACGTGACCTTCATTCAATGACAATGTAGTCTCCTATGCAGCTAAACGACCAAGCCAGGAGAGTTTAATCTGAACGTTGATGATAAAAAGGACAGTCAGGTACACATTAGCACCTCTATCTAGGACAGTGTGCTAAGAAAAAGCGGAAAGTAACAGCACTATCAGTAAATACCCGTCAAACGTAGGTACTTGGTCGTTACTGCCCCGTTTGTAGGAGTACCTGGAGTGTGCAGTGCTCAGGACGAGTGGATAGTAACAGCACTATCGGCACAAACCAGCCATATTTGCATGTAAGTGTTTGTTCTTAGCTGCTAAGCTTGTAAGATCACTTACTTGCAGAATATGCTAAGCCGTAACAAGACGTACTAGCGGGCACACACCGGCCATTGAACATCTATCCGAATAATAAAAATTTAGGCAAGGTGCAGTCACACAGAGGGCACTGGCCCAATGACTATCACCACCTGCAAAAGTATTCATGACAATGGACGCACCAGGACAGGAGAAACAGGGAGAGTTTAACCTGCATACACATTCACATATCTACACCTTTCGCTGTGGGTGAAGAAACAAAAAGGAGTAAGCAGCATTTTCTTTGTACAGAGTTTTCTCTTCAACCAAAATATCACCACTGAACTCTCCAGTTCGTTTGATATTTTAAGCCTAGTTCACATTCGACGGGGCGCGACGGGCCGCGACGTAAGGATCGACGGGAAGCGACGGTACAGTCTGACGGCGTCCAATGTGAACACCAGGAACGGGAACGCAACCGTACATCCCTACGGATCGGAAAGCGATGGGAATTTTCATACTGTAGACGGGCGTAGACGGGGACGCAAGCGTACAAAACAGCTGCATTTTGAGTATGAAGAGGAGACGGCGTCGTGCGCCGACTACTCCCGATTCGAAATAATGGAAATTTGTAGCCTTTTGATGCGCTTCCCATGAATACTTGCGGAATGGCTAACACGACTTGAGTTGAATTTTAGCAAGATAAGGTCTGATGTCACTTTTGGTATTTAGGGATAGTTCAGGGGGGTGACAGACGAACTCTTTTTTCATTTCCTGGAGCTATTATCTGAAGGGTACACCTTTCGAAGCTACTTTTGTGTGTTCATAAAAACCTGGTATTGTGAACTTGATTTCGCTTCATTAAAGGAGAGATGCAGCTAATGGGGTCGTTTTCGGCACTTGTGCCAGTGCTTGTGAGAGACTTACACACAACACACGCACCCAGTCACCCCCACCGTTGGCGCTGCATCTGCGGCTAGGGTTTATCGGGTGTTAGCGGCTGTCGTGAGTTCCCTTCGGGAACGGACACGATAAATTTACTTTTTCTTTCTTTTTTAAAGGAGAGGTAATTGAAAAGAGGTCCCGAAAAAACAACAGCAACAACAACAACAAAGAATTCAAAACAACAACAACAACTACTACAACAACAACAACAACACAACGCGCGTACCCTCCTGCTGAAATTGGCCACCTACAGAGTATCCGAGATGTTCAAGCAGAAGTTCATCGTTCATGTCTGGAGGTCTCGGAATCGGCACGCAAGTTTTGATCTGCAAGCCCTCCAAGTTCCTTCGTCAGCTGGCCCAACTAAGTTGCACTTCACCACGGGTCTGCGCCAACCGCCAATTTGCACCAGATACGGCAAGGGTTGCCTCGCGTTTCGGGGCACCCAGCTGTGGAACACCTTACCCAGCGATATACGTGCCATCTCCACGCTCCGCCAGTTCCGCCCCAGCATGATCCCGCACACCCTTAGTACCTAGAGTTCCAAACGTCTTGTTTGATGAACAGCTGGCTTAGTGGTTCTCTACCTCTATCCTAATTACATCAGTCAACAATTTCATTTATTATTGATTTCTATCTGCATTCGCCACTTTTTCATTGGGAAGATCTGCCCGTTTGACTTGCGAACTAAAAATATACACAACAAAAACAACAACAACAACAACAACCAAGAAATTAGGTCCAAAAGTCACTCTTACAGGGACCGGGCCTTATGAGTGGCGCCGTTCGGTGTTGAATGACGCAACGACTGCAGCATGTTGTTGTTTATTTATTTCACATCACAATGCAAACGGGCAGTTCTGCCCAATATTATGAAAGCGATGAAAACCAGTAAGAAGAGTCAGAAATGAAGAGAAAAATAAATGAAAATAAAAATACGAAAATGGAAGTAGCAATGAGGGGAGGCAGGGTCAAGACGAGTAGAAAAAATTGATCTCAAATTTACAAGTCGGTTCATCGTAGCATGATTCTATCGAGCCTCATCAGCAGGTTACGAAAGCCATTTAACCGAAATAAAATATGCGTAGCATGCGTTTGAATTCACCGACCGATACTATGGACGTCATACAGTCGGGCATGCCATTCCAGAGTCGGCAGCTGGCTGGAAGCGTTCGGCATGCTCAAGAAGCACTGTGGGCCAGGGGGAGGGGAAGGTTGCGTCCCAACTGACCTCGAGTGGTCATGCCTGTGGCGGGCCTTGCAATACAATTTGGGATGACAACAGCTCACTGACGATTCCAGAACGGATTCTAAATGTCAGGAGTCGGAGCTTGCATTCCCCTCGTTCCAGCACTGGGCAGACACCCAGCCTGGTGTACAGGGGAAGCGTGTGGGCCAATGGGTGCTCATCTGCCAAGCAACGGATGCAACGATTATCCAGTTTGGCTACTGTGCTCCGCTGCTCAGCGGACAGTCCTGGGAGAAACGCATTCGACGCATATTAAATATCCGTTATGACAAGGGCAGAGTAATACAGCATCGCCTGCCGCACTGTTAGGCAGTGCCGGATCTGGCGGAGGATCCGCAGCTTCATAGCCGTGCGTTGGACGATAGAGGTGCTTTGCGGAGACCAGCGAAGATTTTCGTCCAGAGTGACTCCGAGGTAGCAAGCCGTACTGGTCTGGGCAAGAGGCGTGCCAGTGCAAGTAATGCGGAGGTCGATTTGTGCCCGCCGTCCAGCTTTGATTGCAAGCACTTGCGTCTTTCCGGTGTTGAGGATAAGCCCTTTGGCATCGAGTAGCCTGTCGACAGCCGACTCTGATGCCTAAAGGGTGATGTTGATGGCGTGAGCGCTAGCTTGGCTCAGGTACAGCATGATGTCGTCCGCGAACATTAGTGTACGCATCGGGTCAGCTACTGACGCGACACATCTCGTGTAGATCGCGAATAAAATCGGACCAAGTACGCTTCCCTGGGGGACACGTCTGTTTCCTCTGAGCGTGTACCGTTGGCAGTGATCACACACTGGCGTCGTGCGCTGAGGTACTCCAAAAACCAGTCCAGTGCCGTTGAGAAGACACCAAGTTCAAAGAGATCCTGAAGCAAGGTCTGATGTTAGACCCTGTCGAAAGCTTTGCTCATATCAATGAGAACCACGCCGGTATGCAGGTCCTGGTCTGCGGCTTCGTAAATTTGATCCACTGCCAACAAGACTGCGGCCTCTGTGGAGTGGTTTGCTCGGTAAGCGAATTGCTCGGCAGGAAGGAGGTCATGTTCGCTTAGGAGCACACAGAGCCTTAAATGCACAATCCTTTCCAGGATCTTTGAAAAAACCGGGAGCAAAGATATAGCGAGGTAGTTCGTAGCAGTTTCGGGGTCTCCTGCCTTGAAAATGGGGCGAATATGGGCCAATTTCTGCATCATCGGAACCTTTCCCATGGCCAGTGACGCGTTCATCAAGATAGTCAGTGACGGGGCCAGGACCCGAGCGCAGTGTCGCAACACATAGCAGGGAATTCCGTCGCTATCCGTGGCCTTCCTCTCGTCTACCTTAAGAAGAAGAGCAAGCCCTTCTTCGAATGTGGCTGGTTCGAAGCGGTTCAAGCCATCTGCTATAACCCGTCCCTTAGGTTCGGATAGGACGTCAGGTCGCTGCGGATCGCTGACAACTGAACTGAATTGGGCATTGAGGGCAGACGCAGTGAGCCGAGTTGGAGTCGACGGTTTCTTCCTACCGCACAGGTTGTTGAGGACCTTCCAAGCTTTACGGGGTTGGATTGACACGTGTTCAGTAGTTGTGTGTAGTAGGATGATTTCAGCTGACGAGCAAGCCGCTTTGCTGCTTTGCGGGCATCTTAAAATGTGTCATTAAGTTCCGTGTCCGTAGGTTTTCGGAGCCAACGATGGTGGGCATGATTTAGTTCGCGCATGTTGTGTCATACGAATCATGCAAGATTTTACAGCTCCCCCAGCCTTCCCGACAGGCCTTTACGTCCCGTACCAGCAGCGTTCCGTCGAATGTGAACTATGCTGTGACTCAGTAATAGTTGCCTGTGAGCATGCGTTGACTTTGGATTTTTCTTTTCACAATTCTGGATCATGTTTTCATGGATTTTGGAGGGTGAGGGAGAGACGGGGGGGGGGGGGGGTGGGGATTAAATTCCCTATGTCCACATATGTCATGAGCCAATTCCATCTTAGAAATATCATCTTTTTCATCCTTAAAGAAAAAGGTGCTTGGTCAACTCACAGGCGCTTTATAATAATTGCTATTTACTCTTGAGATGAAAATTCTTTATTAACCCTTTATTACCGGCCTGCAGACTTTCGATCATATATGTTCGAAAGTCTGTGGGCCAGTAATATCTTCGTAACTCCATTATTTCTTGTGCGAATTCAACAATCGAAAGGTCTATTCGGTAGCGGAAACTCCAAGCTATCCAATGCAACAATCGCCGAAGAGTTACGATGTCGGACGCCAGAGGACGCCATCCCTTTGGAGTCCATGGTTCGAGTTCGAACCATGGGCTTTTTGAATGCATGTGGATGCAGTCAAACCTCCGGTTCTCGGCCAAACCTTGACCGTAATCAACAATCGAAGGGTCTGGATGGTATAGAAAACACTCCGCTAGTGCATCGAGCAGCTCCAAAGTCTCTCCGATTGAATTTGAGTGAGCGGTGAGAGATCGAACATTTTGAAGTTTCCGCGCTGCGTGCTGCCAGTCGGCAGTGCGTGGATTAGTGATTTTCCCAGCTTCACGACAGGCAGCATGTGCCAGGACCGGCGCGGCGCGAAGTCACGGCGAAGTAAGCTTCTACTCGAAAACATTTGAACAGTTCCGAACTAGATTCAGTGAAATGGCTGCAGGAGACCTGTTTCGTCTTAGATCTGGAGATGGACTCGCGTTTGGAGCGCGTTGCGGCGGACAATGAGTAGTGGTCTTGGCGAGTTTGGGCTCTTGTATTTCTCCCATCAAGAGATTTCCAACGAACCCAAGATCTTCAAAATCGGTAAAGTAGAGCCAAAGTTATACTGGAAATCGAGTGCGCATTTTCGTGACAGTTACAAATTCTGCAGAAGCAAAACAGTTATGGACTCCAAAAAAATTACGTTTCGGGCAGCGAATCATCGGTCCAGGTGCACTATTACCTAGCTAGGCCATGCTTTGCTCTTTTGCCTCGCTTGCCTGCCTATACAAGCTGCATTCCCTGCCTGGCCCTCCGCAGCTGGTCTCTGTTTTGCCACCGCGCCATTTCCCCTCATCCAGCCGCAGAACTCGCAGCGAGCGTGGTAGTGTCATTAGCCATGACCACCAGCTCCAAAACCAGCTGCATACATCTGTCCACCTGGCATTGAAGCGCTCGTTCCCACACTTCAGTATTAGTGACTGGAACTCCCTACCCGCAGCTCTTCTGTCCCAGCCTTCCCACAGCAAGCGAATGCAAGCATTCAAAACTAACGTTTATCGCCATCTGCGAAGCACAAACTGCCTCTGGGCAGTCGACTCGCTATGATGATGCTATCTCTATCTATGCACCACAACTGGCTCGGACAATCGACTCGCCATGATCAGCCATGATGATGCTCCTCTCAGTCACAACCCTTGTAATGTGTAAATTGTCTCACAGTTTTTCCCGCACACTCGCTGGTGTTAACCCATCCTTTCTTTTCACTTTGCTGATTCGTACAGCTCTATCTTTTATTTTTGGTTCGTGTTTTTGGCCGTGATGCGGAGACCTCAGGCCGGGAGAGCCATCAATGCCCCACCATAACTGCTGCGTCTCGGTGCAGCCCCTGCTCAATAGTTGTCATGTTCGTCCTAGCCTCAGTACCATTGTCTTCCTTTATTATTTTCGAGCTGGGAATGAGAACATAGGAAAAGAAATTAAAAGTCACCCATCTTAAGCTGACCCATTTTACTTACAATGCAGTTGCGTGATGATCACCATTTTTTGTTCAACGAGGCACGTGTATTGAAAAATACTATAAAGGCAAACTGATGGCCAAATGCGCACCAAACCGACCGGATGTTTAGAGATTCAACGATTAATATTGAGACCTCAGGTGAAGAGCCAAGGCCAAATTGTAATATGGGAAATTGTGGGCCCAAGTCATGCGGTCGAGTCTGCACGTCTGACTGTTCAAGATCTGGATTAAGTGGTGGACTCGATCGGATAACTTGTGCCAACAATTTCCCATGTTGCGTTTAATATTGAGCTCTCGTTCGTCCCACCTCCCTTTTCCCTTTCCTATAATCAGCTAAGCATCCGAGGCCATTCTACTCGTAATTCTTTTTTCCTAAGTTTGCACAGTAGAGGAGTCGCTCATAGAATTCAGCAGACCTGCCATCTACACTGTCACCGGCTCGGCAAGAAGACCTACATGTATGTGCTGCTGTGACGGAACAACATATTGCACCTTGCCTAAATCTAAACCTCAAAGCACTTATTTCATAGATCTCTTACTGCACACATCGATCTTTATACTATGCGGCCATCTAATTCACAAACCAGAAAGGAATACTCAACCAGGCTGAGGCGAGGAAGTCCAGTAGTACGGTGCTGGCTACTGAAATCCGACCACCCTAGCGATGCCTTTACATTCTCGCCGTCTCTATTTTTTTATTTTAATATTACGTGTCAGGTCTTTGCGATGCAAGCGCACCGCTCAGGGGTCGGATTTCAGTTGCCTGCACGGTATTAAAAGAACAATTTGTGTAAGTTGCGGAAGAGAAATTGAAAAGACGGAAGTCCACAGCGAAAGACATAGCTTAAAAGCGCAAAGTAGGCAAAACTGGTAGCAGATGACATCTTTTCTGCGAGAAGATAGATTGCTTTTCGCCGGTAATAACTTACAGAAACTAAAAGAAAAGGCAATAGTTAAAGTTAGCTATGATGATCTGTATTCCAGATGTGGCTCGCAGCCACTGTCGGAGCTTGTTGCCAAGCGACGCCGTAGCCTCACTGGCCATGTGCTGAGGATGAGTGAGCAGACACCCCCTTGCCTTCCGATGTCCTGCTATTATCAAGCGGGGTCACGTGGACGAAGGAGCCGTCCCGCGGCTACTCTCCCTACCACCATCATGAAGGACCTGGCAGGGCACGACATCCCTTTGAAGAATGCCGGCGACCTAGAAGGAGCACGAGCATTTGCTGCAGACAAGTCGACATGGAGATCAGACATTGTTTATGGATGAGTTTTTGTTGACTTGAGACAGAAGCGGACTTGGCTAAATTTCAGTGTATTCTCATGCATTGTTCTTTGGCCTTTGTACGCGTGCTTAGGTATTATTGCTGTTATTGCTAAAGTCAGCTAAGGGTAGCCGATGTGCCAGACGAACGGAGGGTGATTGTGAGCGGCTAAATTCTACGGGCAGAGCGCATTCTGAATTGCAGTCGTAACAGCACCTAGATCACCAGCCAGAGCAGGTGGCAATGTGGGTGGCCTATCCGGTGAATCCGTCGGCTCAGCTCCACCACAAATGAGGGGCTCATCCAGTGTGCAAACCTGTATAAACAGAAACAGTACAAAAGACATACTGTATGGTCACCTAGTACCCCGACCTCTTTCTCTTTCTTATGTGAACACGCTCTGCGCTCTGAAAATGCATAATTTCCTGGCCGTTTTACAAACCTGTTTTTGTAAAGAGGACAAGATAACATCAAGCCGAGTAACTGGAAACGACAACAAAGTGTTAAATCATTTTTTTGCCAGAATTCTACAGATGTTTTGCGCATGCTCTGCTCTTTATCATAGCCAATTTATGCTGTACCGGAAGTGGCATTTGCATTCTCTAACGATAGAGGTCCCTAGTTTGAGACTTGGTTTTTACAGGCAGTTTCTCTTTTGATCTCCCCCTTTCCATTTCCTTTACTACTGACCATCACGAAATTTGTTTGTGAATATTAGTCACAATATGTTGCATACCTTTTGTGTCTATTTGCGAAGCACTTGGGACGCCCAGGAAGACGTTTTCAGCCGCCAACTAGGCTTTTGTGCTCTGGACAGCGCCTTTCAAATCATGCGCTCCACAGCGGACCAAATAATTTCTTGACGGAGCGATCCGGTCACCACTTTTTTTATGGAACACGATGGATAAAAATATTTGGCTGCTAGATCTTGAGCGATACTTAACCGCCTTAAACTGTCCACGGCAAGGATTATCGGGTAAAAGAGATAGAGTTTCACGCAGATGACAAGTCATCAGCGGAGCCAGCGAAAGAGATGCCGTTGAAAGCGGAGGGGAAAGCAGCACTGATATCGCAGAATGAGATTCAGTACTCCGTCGCAATTATGAGCAGCTGGAGGAATTGGCGAGACACGGGTACAGCCAAGTATGAATGAAACCTTGCTTGATTTCAATATTGAACCTGGATCTTGAGCAAATAAATACAATTAAATTAGATAAAAATCACATGGAAACGAATTATGACGCAACTATCATAGATTGTTAGCAGATAATAAGCGGTCAGAAAGTGTGATACCAGGGCACAAGTAGTTTCATACGACCTATGGTTCGCCGTACTGAAGACGGCTAACAAGCCGTGGAACGTCAACACGAAGAGGGACCTCAGTTTTAGTCTCGTACTGACCACGCGAAACGTACACGCGTTTCAGGAGTTCGGAGGGTTCTACTCGTCATGACCGCAACGGGCTCGTTTCAGTCAAGTAGGTGCCATTTAACTATGTTGCGGAGAATATCACCGTAAATCACGCCTCTTTTGTCCGCAATTGTCTTCAAATATCGAAAATGTTTCACCCATTCGTCTGGGAATAAAATAAAGAAATAGAATAGGATTGAAGGTAACGACAGCACTAACAAATTGTCATAGTCAACTTTCAGATTGCTCGCTCGTTTTCATTGTCTTCTGCTCTGAAACGAACAATTTGTTCTGATATTCTCAACTGATTGGCTCAATTGTAAAGTCTTTGGAAGAAATGTTTGACATGGCCCTCGTGAACAAAACCCTTTGCTGCGCTCGTGAACACGGGTTGGGAATGCGAGAAGTTAATCCCAAATAACGCCGTGTTTAACGGGCGTTCCGATGAAGCTGTTCCCGTTGACGTTTCGCGGCTTGCTAAGGGTCCCTATTGTTAGTGATGACTCATCAGGCGTGCTAAATGGAACTCGAAAAATGAGCCAGGAATAAATGTGTAATAGAAGAAGGAAATATATGGGAACAAACTATGAAGCAGGTTTCAAGTAACAAGATAATAAGCAGTCAGAACGTGTGATAACAGGGCACAAACCTGACCGGCCACTGAGTCATTCAGCCACCTAAGGCTTGGCTCTAACCCACATATAGTGTGCAAACCAACAGCATTCCAACTTGGAAAATTCAAGGTTGGCAGGTACCAAAGAGGGGAAGGTGAGCGCATCGGATAAGTGCACAAGTCTAACGAATACAAAGAATGCCGACTGTCAGAGGACGACGATGAGACAAGCTATCTATAATATAACTACAGTTCGAAGCAGCAACGCAACATACCACCCAACTTGGTTCGGTGAGCATCCCGGGATAACTCGTTCGAAACCTTCTACGTTTTCCTGGGATTACCTTAAACACTGGTGAACAAAAAAAAATGGATGGGTAACTGGATGGGTAACCATTGCAGAGAACAAACCTTGGCCGTTTACTTTGTTAACACTGTTTCAGGGTAACATTTATGAAAAGGTTCGCTGTATCGTTAACATTAAAACGTGTATTTCCTTACCACCCCCGGCTGGTTCAATTCAAGGAATTCACCCTCCGTCGACCGGAACTGGAAGGTAGGTTGACTGAATCCACCACCGCCAAATGAAAATGCGAATATCACTCTGAGTGGCCCGAACGAAGACGGGAGATTTGTGTAGGTGTAAGTGAACAGCAACACATTGCCCGTCATTTCTAGAACGACAGAGAATCCGAGACTTGACTTGGATAGTGCCGCAAACGGTGACTGCGTATCCTGCGACATGAAGCAATTAAAGTCGCTAGCCGAAACACCATTATTGAGCACAGCATCTTGCTGGTCCAGGATTGTAAGCGCACTGGTAAAGAGCATAATCGTTTCAGGTACTGCATTGAAAGCCATTAGAATCAGATCGAATTCGGTTGGTTGCGCTACTTGAATGGCATCGTTACTGAACTCGCACGTTTGGGTGAGAAAGCAAGGCTCCATCGGCATTGGCATCTGAACTTCATTATCGACACTGTCTTCACTGTCTGCACTCTGGTCAGCGGAGAAGCTTGCGCTGTCGCTATCCGATCGGATTGTCACATGCCCTTTCAAGGTCTCCGCTCCGAACTCAGCGAGGGATAGTGAGGTGCAGCAGGCGAGCAGAGGCACTGCAAGCAAACTCAGCATATTGTTCGTTCTTCCTCAACGTTCTGCAAGGACTCGTTCAACAACGTCTTCTGAAAACGGTGCAAAAACGGTGGAGTTGAAAAGTAGACTTCCGAGGCTGTGGGAATGCAAATGAAATGATGGCACCGTTATACCATGTTGTACAGGCAAGGCAGCTAAGCACGTTCGAACTAAATATAGGAACTCCTCAGTACACACCTCGGCATTTTGCACAGAGCTACACGGACATATGAATGTTGGGACGCGGCTGATGGTAATGTCGCTTACCTATTCTTCTTAATTCCCATGCTGCTTTGCGGGATGTTGTAACGTGTTCTTTGTTCTGATGATGAAAGGCATCCACACCTCGATAATAGAATGTTACTAACACCATTAGACGCCTCTATTCCCTCGTAGCTTACTTCAGCGGTGTTCCCAAAATGCAAAACTATTCAAGATATCCTTATCTGATGCGGTGCGCATTAGTGCATGCTAGTAGTGGCTACATTATCTTGTGACTCTTCTACTAAGGAACTAAAGTAGAGTATACAGTATAATATACTGGAAGTTTTCGAGTGCCGGTTAGAGCGCCTTGTAACGGTTTAGTACATTCTGGGTATTCCTACAAATACGTTTTAAGTGTCCCGTGACTGTACCGATAGGCTGTCACTCTTCAGTAGCGGTAAGAATGTCTGTGACAGTGACATGAATAATCGAGACAACGCTCTCCTCTCTTATCCGTAATTTAGACGCTACAAACGCGACTACATTTAAGGGAAATTACGTAATTGTACTCACTTCGTTTCCACCGGTCAATACGGCGGACAATCACGAGTAGTGATTGATCACTACTGTTTTCCACAAAACTGCAGGCGCATTTCACGTGCGTGCCTGTGTTACTTGAAGTGTTAACATGTTTCTTCACACTCACTTCCTGTAAGGAACGGTGGTCAGTGTGGCTAGACGCAACCTTTTCAATCCCTGGTGCAGCTTGCATTCGTTCTCGCTCCACATACATGCATACTGGAACACACCCAGACATAATCAGGAATAACTCCAACCCAAACATTGAAGGGTAGTGGGCAGCAGCCAGATTTGAACCAGATAAGAAGTAGGGTATGATACCAATGACGAAGTTGTCAAGTACACGTAACTTTTTTCCGCTTACTTGTAGAAGGATGGGTACATGGATGTTTGGTTTAGCTTGGTTTGGTTTTTATTTATTCAGTTCGTTGCCTCAACACTACAAAGTACAAATATCAAGAAGGACGAACGAAAAGAGAAAATGCAACGGAGCAGAGAGGAAGATGCAACTGACAGGAAAGAGTTTGGAGATCATTATTACATTCTGCAGAGACGACAGAGACACCAGTCGAGAAGAGGTAAGGTCGCATTGTATCAACACAGCTCAAGCATGATCACACAAGCCTAACATCATTGACAGTGTATGTAAACATGTCTGAAGTTCGGAACGGATATTGAGTGCAAATTCTGGCCGCACAGGAACATGGAGAAGTTGAACAGTGGAATCTAGACGTCAAAACGTCGAATACCGTCTACTTGCTTTGTAAATGGACGATTGGCTTAAATAACCAATCATCAACCATCCTCTTTGGGCCGTAAATCCCCAACCTTACGCGGGCTATCCAAACAGTAGGCCAGGCTATGCATTAACCTATAAAATTAATATTCGCATCGTGCTATAACTCGGTCAACAATACAAACCTATTTGCTTTAATAGATTTTTGGTTGGAGGAAAGCAAATCAGCACACGAAGCACAGAACCCATATAATTGTTTTCGACAAGGCTTTTCTTTCTATCACTCTTTATGTCAAAAAGAATGGTGATTACTAAGGTAGTAAGCAAGTCCTTATAACACTGACAAAAATTGCAATTGAAAAATAGGGCTAGTGTTTTGACATTGTAGTACCGTGGTCCCCACTGTTGTCTGATACTGATAATATTCATTGGCTCACTGTGTACTTGGCGCCAATAGCGTTATCTTTTAAAATGCTATTTGGTCTATGGTCTGACCGCCGAATATGCTGTTGGCGCAACTAGCGCAATTGTTCAAGTGCAAATTTTTTCAATTCTCTGCCCGCCAAAAGTGCCTGTTAAAAGGACTTGCATACTACTTTGTTAATCACCATTGTATTCGACCTGAAGAGTAATGGAATGAAAGGCCTAGTCGAAAAATTATATGGCTTCTGTGCTTCGTGTGCTGACAAACCTATTTCACAGCATTGCTCGTATCCAGAACGAAAAACCATAAAGTGATCTTCACACTTTCCTGATTGGCCAGACAAGACGAGTCTTCGGCTGAGTCTGTTCATGTTCAACGACACCTAGCTAAAACACATTTTAGTAGGGCAAACAAACAACGCAACCCCTTATCTCGTTACCTTGGTGGACTGTTAGTCATAACTCACAACTTACAAGTCATTTCTCCTTTACTTATTTCTATGGCCGACGTGTTACAAAAACAACGTGACGTGGGGTAAAATACAAATTTTATTGAGTCTCTTTACGGAAATGTTTTGCGTTTACCTCTCCTGCTGTTGTCAATGCTTGAAATTCACCGTCCTCTGCGCGGAACTCAAAAGTTGGTTCAAAATACCAAATAATGCGCAACGCACCCCCAACAAGGACGCCACGCTGCTATATATAAAGGTGTAGGCAGGCACACCACGGACGTCTTCTTCACGGACTGGGACTCCTAGACTTATGTCGGGGAATGCTGCGAACGGCCACATCGTAACCTGCTCTTTGAGGGGATTAATATCCCCGATTGGTACACCATTCAATGTGTCCTCATTGTGCTGGCTGAAAAATTAACCATCGCTAAAAAAGAGGGTTTTCGCTGTAGGCAGATCTACTACATAGAGGACTATCCGTATCGGATTGAATTTGTCTCGAAGCGCAGCTTGAAGTGCATTGCCACGGAGGCCATGGTGAGGAAATGCAGCCTGATGTTAACTTTATCAGAGTTTTCCGACGAGCATTCGTCGCCCTCGTTGGATGAAGACTTTTCGCTGTCGCTATCCGATCGCACCATCGCTAATCCGTTTCTGCTCGATATAATGTGCAAAGCGATAGATACGATACAGCACCATACAAGCAGACAACATCAAGGAAACAACTTCATCCCGATTTAAATGGTTTGTTGACATGGAAGAGATTGAAAATTGAACGCGGAATGGGTGCATAGTGAGGTACATATTCAAAGAAGCGAATTGCTCTGTACCTGCAACTCCCAGTTTTGCGCATTTCACTGATCATCAGACAGCGGCATTTGGAATTCACAGCTTTATTCAGTTCTCAACGAGCGGGTTCAGAGTCAGGTACGTGGAACATCAATAAAGCTAACAGCGTGATGGAAATAGAGATCTAGTAACACTGCGCTATGATAACGTCACAGCAAGTTGGACACTGCACTCAATCGTGATTTTTCCAGACATTTACTTCAGGCTACTGCGACTTCAAAAGAATAGAAAATCAGATTGTTCCAAAGCAGCTAGCCGTCTGGAGATTCCTGTTTGACACAAACACATGTACCCCCTCCTCAAGACTGCAGGAGTGTTTATTGATAGCTTGCATAGACCTCGGTCCTACCGGTAGGACCTACCGGTAGGACCATCATACACAGACATGCTGCATGGCCTCTGTTCTAACATTGACCTAAAACTTGACCCTAAACTGTTGCTCAGGGGCTAATGAAGGAGTCCACAAATTTTAGACCTGATCGCACAAAGCATAGTACGAAATTCCATGGTAACAGCAAATGGTAACCATGGACGGTATATGGAATTATGCATTCCACTGCCTTGGCAGACTAATAAAAACATTAGTACCTCACCACGATTGATGTGCCATGGTCAAAATTCACTTTGGACAGAGTTGCTAGCGCTCCGACAGGAGTATGTGCGGCCATTTTGACAATTGATAAAATTGCGCGTATGCAATGCACTGGACATAGTCTTGCATTTTGCGCCATTACTTTGCCTGACAAAGACCTCATCTCAACAATTGTTTCAAGAAATTTCTCAACCAAAAGCACTTTTGCAGCGCGATTTCTTGGGTCCTACCGGTAGGACCCGTGGTCCTACCGGTAGGACGGCATGCAAGCTATCATTATATCTAGCAACGCTGTCTCTAATTTATACAATGTAGAACGCCATGTTAATGTCTACTGCCGTAGGTGACTGCAGACGCTACATCACATAACATATTTTTCTTTTTCGTTCACTTCGTGTACGAAGTAGTTCAATAGTAGATTTTGTTCACTGCAACAATATGGACCCTTAGGATACAAGCAAGGATACAAGCAACGGCTTGCTTCTAGAACTGCTACAGCTACATGCTGACTAGTTAAGTGCGCGGTGAGCAGTCTAGTCACCCCGACGTCAAATCTTACTAACATTCTTCATAGAAATAAAGTACACCTTTCCGTGAGCATGCAGGATTCTCCTTTGGCTCAAGCACACACATCGGCAGGTGATGCTTTAGGAGATACGTTCTAGGGTCTAGGAATGCGCAGCTTGTGCCTGTCACGGAAACTCGTCCTTCAACCCCACGGCATTGCACTATATAGACTGTATATTGTACTAATATTGTATCGAACCATAGATGTAGAACAATTTTGTACATTACTTGGTCTTTATCAGAAGTTCAGTAGAATAATATCTAGCTCTTCTAGCCACGGTGTTCAGTAGAACATCTAGCTCTTCTAGATACGGTGTTCATTGATAGGTAATTTTGGATTCAGGTCCAGAGCGAAGGTGTAATTTACAGAAAAGAAAAAGAACCAAGGAACAACTTTTTATGGCATCAGCTAATTGTGGTGCTGGATTCGGAGATGGTGGCGATGCTTGTGGTGTTGATGGTGGTGGTGATATCACCTATTGACTTCCTTCATTCAAAGCCCCACATTTAAGTGGAAAATAGCAAGAACGTACAAGAAAAGGGCTAGCGACAAAAGGAAAACCAAGGAGGAATCCAGGTAGAAAAGGAAAAGTCTTTTGAAAGATTAGAACATTGAAAGGATCAGTCACACAATATTGGATAATTCCCGTCGTGGATAGGATAATTGTTAATCATCAGGGGTGGCGGTGGTTATGCTTGCAGTGATGTTACTTGTATTGCTCGCGGTCCGGCGGCATTGACGGTACTGGTGGAGCTGATTGTTCTAGTACTCGAATATTTTTTTCGGGAAAACCAGAACTTGTGATGCAAAAAGTCAAAACGAAGCGGAATAAAATAACAACAGAAAATCCAGTGTAAGAACCGATAAAAGGTGTACCGTGCCAATCAGCTAATAAAACAAATCAATTGCCAAACAGTGACAAGATGCAGCCTGATATTACATCGTTAACCACGGCGGAGGTAAGATGCCCTGCAGCCACGAGTTCACGTAACAAAAATTTTCAGCAGCAAGAAAGACATTAAGGCTCTCAGATGGGACAAAACTGGTACAGCTGTTGCGGTTGTTACAACGAGCTAGGTTTCTGAGCCAAGCTGTATGTATTTTATCCCAGGCCTTGACAAGCATAACAGCGAATGTAATCTGCGCGAGCCATTGAAGGTATTGCTCGAGCCACACTAGTCATCGCCCCTTTCCCGGGTGTACTCACACATCAACGTGACCGCTCCTCAAAATGCCACCTGCGCCTGCACATGCCCTTGCAGCATTATGTCGTTCAGCTGATATCTAGTGGTGATCCATTATACGTATTAGTCTTGTTGGTACTTGTGGACCGGCTAAAACATAGTGAGTACACGCGACCTTTATTCAATGTAGTCTCCTATGCAGCTAAAAGACCAAGCCAGGAGAGTTTCATCTGAACGTTGATGATAAAAAGGACAGTGAGGTAGACATTAGCACCCCTATCTATGACAGTTTGCTAAGGAAAAGCGGATAGTAACAGCACTATCAGTAAATACCCATCAAACGTAGGTACTTGGTCGTTACTGCCCCGCTTTTAGGCATACCTGGAGTATCATATGCCGTGCTCAGGACGGTTGGATAGTACCAGCGCTATCGGCACAAACCCGCCATGCTTACATGTAAGTGCTTGTTCTTAGCTACTGAGCTTGTAAGAACAATATTACTTGCAGAACGTCCTAACCCGTGACAAGATGCAGTGGCCGGCACTCACCGGCCATTGAACATCTATCCAGATATAAGTTTAGGCAAGGTACAGTGACACAGAGGGCACAGGCCCAATGACCATCACCACTGCAATAGTATTTATGCCAATTGACGCACCAGGACAGGGGAAACAAGGGGAGGTTCAACTACATACACATCCACATATCTACATCTTTTTCTTTGTACAGAGTTTTCTCTTCAAGGAAATAATCACCACTGCGCTCTCCAGTCCGTTCGACCCTTTAGCTGCGCAATGGTAAAAAAATGATCTGCTTTGATGATGTAGCTGCGACTCAGTAATATTTGCCTGTGAGCATGCGTTGACTTTGGATTATTCTCTTCACATTTCCGGATCATGTTATCATGGAATTTGGAGAATGAGAGAGAGGGGGAGGGGGTCTGATTAAATTACCTAGGCCCACGTATGTCATATGCCAACTCTATCTCAGAAGTACTATCTTTTAACCCTTAAATAAAAAGGGGTTTTGTCAACTCACAACCGCATTATAATAGTTGCTATTCACTCTTGAAATGAAAATTATTTATTGATGATGTCTGAAAAATTACGTTTCGGCCAGTCTCCCGTCTTCAGCTGACCCCTTTTATTTACAATGCAGTTGCGTGATGACCACCACTTTTTGTTCAACCGTGCACGTGTAATTAAATACTAGAAAGGCCAACTGACGGCCAAATGCGCACCAAACCGACCGGATGTTTAGAGAATCAACGATTAATATTGAGACGTCAGATGGCGAGCCAAGGCAAAATTGTAACATGGGAAATTGTGGGCCGAAGTTATGCGGTCGAATCTTCACTTCTGACTGTTCAAATTCATGCTAAGCTGGTGGACTCGATCGTATAACGGGTACCCGCAATTTCCCATGTTACGATTAATATTGACCTCTCGTTCGTCACACCTCCCTATTTCTTTTCCTAAAATTAGCTCAGTATCCGAGGGCATTTTCCTGGTAATGTTTGTCGCCTAGGTTTGCACAGTAGAGAAGCTGCTCATAGACATCAGGAGATCGGCCACCTACACTGTCAACTGCTCGGCAGGAAGACCAACGTGCTGCTGTAACGGCAATACAGAATGCGCCTTGCCTTAATCTAAACCTCAAAGCGCTAAAGTCATAGATCTCTTACTGTAATGCACACATTGATCTTTGTACTATGCGGCTATCTTAACCGCAAACAACAAAAGAGTACTCATCAATGTATCAACCAGGCTGAGGCGAGCGAGTCCAGCAGTACAATGCTGGCAACTGAAATCCGCCCCTGCCCCCCAGCGATGCGTACACATTCTAGCGGTCTCTATATCGTGTCGTGTCTTTGCGATGTGAGCGCACCGCTCAGGGGTCGGATTTCAGTTGCCAGCACTGTATCAGAATAGTGTGTGTAAGTTGCGGAAGTGAAATTAAATAGTCAAAAGCCCACAGCGAAAAACACAGCTTAAAAGCGCAAAGTATGCAACACTGGTAGAAGATTATATCCTTTCTGCGAGTAAATAGATTGTTTTTCTCCGGTTCTAACTTACAGAAACTGAAGGACAGGGAATAGTTATTAAGTTAAAGTAAGGTGAGGAAAGCTGATGTGCCAGACTAATATAGGGTGGTTGTAAACGGCTAAGTCGTCGGGCAGAGACCATTCTGAATAGCCGTCGTAACAGCATTTAGATCGCTCGCCAGAGCAGGTCGTAATGTGGGTAGACTAAGTGGTGAATCCGTCGGCTCAGCTCCACCACAAACGAGGGGCTCATCAAGTGTGCAAACCTGTATAAACAAAAACAGTACAAAAGACATACTGTATGGTCACCTCGTACCCCGACCTCTTTCTTTTTCTTATGTGAACACGCTCTGCACTCTGCGAATTCATAATTCCCTGCCCGTTTTGCAAACCTGTCTTTGTAAAGAGGACAAGAAAACATCAATGCGAGTCACAGGAAATGACAACTAAGTGTATTATCATAATTATTTGCCAGAATTCTACAGAAGTGCTACGTATGCGCCGCTCTTTATCATTGCCAATTTATGATGTACCGGAAGAAGCAGTTCTTAAAATTGCAATTACTTTAAGATAGAGATCCCTAGTTTGATACCTAGTTTTTACGGGCAATTTCTTCTGGGCAGATCTCGCCCTTTCCATTGCCTTTACTACTGATCATTACAAATTTTTTTGTGAATAATATTCACCATACGTTGCAAACCATTTTGTTTTTATATGCGAAGCACTTGGGACGTCCAGGAAGACGTTTTCAGCCACCCTCTAGGCTTTCGTGCTCTGAACAGCACCTGCAAAATCATGCGCTCGAAAGACAGTGAAATACACATTTTCTTGACGGAAGGATCCCTTGAAAAATAATTATGGAGCACGAGCGATTAGAAAATTGGGCAGCTAGATCTTGAGCGATACTAAACCGCCTGAAATAGTCCACAGCAAGAATAATTCAGTAAAAGAGATGAAGTTTCGCTCAGATGACAAGTCATTTGTGGAGCCAGGGAAGGAGATAAATGTGATAGCTCCATTACACGAAAAGGCGAAGGGGAAAGCAGCACTGAGATCGCAGAATGGGATTCAGTACTCCGTCGCAACTATTCGCAGCTGGAGGAATTGGTGAGACACGGGTGCAGTCAAATATGAATTAAACCTTGCTGGATTACAATATTTAACTTGGATACTGAGCCAAGAAATATAATTAAAATAGAAAAAAATCACATGGAAACGAATTATGAAGCAATTATGCACGATTGTTACCAGATAAAAAGCAGTCAGAAAGTGCGATACTAGGGCACAAGAGTAGTAAGTGCGGGGCAGGTTCTGGGCCACTTTTTGACCTTTGACCTTTGGGCCAAATAAGGCACACTGTGTCGGTCGTGCTGGGTCTGGCCCCGGGACCCCCCAGAGTTTGACCTTTGACCCCTAGCATGCCATAAATGTCATCCTTAAGGTTCTTTTCGTCATAGGTGGCAAACGTGCACTTGTGAACGTTCGGTGCAATCATTGTATTCGCACCAGGGAGTAGTAAAATACGTACTATTCTCTGATTCGCACATCGTAGATGTGCATTGCATGCAATGAATGACATATTGCGCATGCGTGCATACGCAGGCAGAGCGTGCGGCCTTCAGTGGCCCTGCGTACGTGTGAAAAAGACGCAGTGCAACACAAGGTGGACTTGTACAAGTGTCATTATACTAGTGTGATTGCCGACCTCATATACGCTGTACGAGGAGATTTTGTTTTGTGTGTTGCGTCATCATCGCTTGCTGCATCACCGGCAGAGACGGCAACAATACCTACCTCAATATCAACGAGACCCAGAAGAACAACTGCGAATTACACCATGACCTATTTCAGTCCGGAAGTACAGAGCCAACGGAATGCACAACAGGAGCGTGAGACAATGGATGGGAGGAGACGGGACCTGATTGCTCCAAGGCAGGACGTCGTTGAGGAGGATTCGACCAGTGAGTCCAGTGAGTCCGGTGAGTGTGAGAGCGAGAATGATTGTGTGAGTAAGAGTGGGTGCGAGCGTGTGTTTTCTAGTAGGAAGTCATCAGTGTATAAGCATCTTGTATCTCGTCCTGAATGTTGCAAGGTGTATTCAGATTCTTCTATTTCTGTTTTGTGCCGTGTTCGTCATGGTTATAAGTTACAATTGAGTGTGTTAGAAGCTGTTTGTCAATGTAATCATAAGCCTAATCTGTGTGTCCAGAAGGACAGCATTATTCGTTTGAAATTGTTCTAGTACCAGCTTGTTCTGTTTGTTTGGCCCTGGTTGGCCATGGTGTCATATCTTGTGTCACAGTATACTAGTAGTCTTTACAAGTTCGTTAAGTGCTTTCGCAGTTTTTCCTGTTATTACCTTAGTGCTAGGATTATCATTTTCATAGGTGTTGTTTCTTCTCACTCCATTTCTCTTTAATAGTATCTTTCGGGATTGTTTTTCATTAGTACAACGTAGCTTTCTGAGGAGTGTTGTGTGAAAACTAGTTCGAAGTACGATATTTTGTTCCTTATTTTCTCCATATCACATTTTTTCTTTCTTCCATGTTCTTCACTGCCTTCGTATCCACTCGTTTTTTGAATACAATAAAAGCCTTTGTGAAATGTCGGTTCAGCTCGTTCTGTTGATCGCAATTCTAAAACTATTGTCGCCTCGACACCTATTTACATATGTGAATGTGTATGTAGTTGAACCTCTCCTTGTTTCCCCTGTCCTGGTGCGTCAATTGGCATGAATACTATTGCAGTGGTGATGGTCATTGGGCAAGTGCCCTCTGTGTCACTGTACCTTGCCTAAACTTATATCTGGATAGATGTTCAATGGCCGGTGAGTGCCGGCTAGTGCATCTTGTTACGGGTTAGCACATCCTGCAAGTTCTTACAAGCTCAGTAGCTAAGAACAAGCACTTACATGTAAGCATGGCGGGTTTGTGCCGATAGTGCTGAAACTATCCAACCGTCCTGAGCACGGCATATGATACTCCAGGTATTCCTAAAAGCGGGGCAGTAACGACCAAGTACCTACGTTTGATGGGTATGTACTGATAGTGCTGTTACTATCCGCTTTTCCTTAGCAAACTGTCATAGATAGGGGTGCTAATGTCTACCTCACTGTCCTTTTTATCATCAACGTTCAGATGAAACTCTCCTGGCTTGGTCTTTTAGCTGCATAGGAGACTACATTGAATAAAGGTCGCGTGTACTCACTATGTTTTAGCCGGTCCACAAGTACCAACAAGACTAATACGTATAATGGATCACCACTAGATA
The DNA here is from genome assembly GCF_964019385.1 of Sycon ciliatum. Taxonomy (NCBI): domain Eukaryota; kingdom Metazoa; phylum Porifera; class Calcarea; order Leucosolenida; family Sycettidae; genus Sycon; species Sycon ciliatum. Next base: position 23,656,455 of record NC_088648.1, read on the forward strand.
TCAGCTGAACGACATAATGCTGCAAGGGCATGTGCAGGCGCAGGTGGCATTTTGAGGAGCGGTCACGTTGATGTGTGAGTACACCCGGGAAAGGGGCGATGACTAGTGTGGCTCGAGCAATACCTTCAATGGCTTGCGCAGATTACATTCGCTGTTATGCTTGTCAAGGCCTGGGATAAAATACAGACAGTTTTGCTCAGAAACCTAGCTCGTTGTAACCACCGCAACAGCTGTACCAGTTTTGTACCATCTGAGAGCCTTAATGTCTTTCTTGCTGCTGAAATGGTTTGTTACGTGGACTCGTGGCTGCAGGGCATCTTACCTCCGCCGTGGTTAACGTTGCATTATTAGGCTGCATCTTGTCACGGTTTGGCAATTGATTTGTTTTATTAGCTGATTGGCACGGTACACCTTTTATAGGTTCTTACACTGGATTTTCTGTTTTTATTTTATTCCGCTTCGTTTTGACTTTTTGCATCACAAGTTCTGGTTTTCCCGAAAAAAATATTCGAGTACTAGAACAATCAGCTCCACCAGTACCGTCAATGCCGCCGGACCGCGAGCAATACAAGTAACATCACTGCAAGCATAACCACCGCCACCCCTGATGATTAACAATTATCCTATCCACGACGGGAATTATCCAATATTGTGTGACTGATCCTTTCAATGTTCTAATCTTTCAAAAGACTTTTCCTTTTCTACCTGGATTCCTCCTTGGTTTTCCTTTTGTCTCTAGCCTTTTTCTTGTACGTTCTTGCTATTTTTCACTTAAATGAGGGGCTTTGAATGAAGGAAGTCGAGAGGTGATATCACCACCACCATCAACACCACAAGCATCGCCGCCATCTCCGAATCCAGCACCACAATCAGCTGATGCCATAAAAATACACGACACCGACGTAACTTGTAATTCCTTGATCCTTTTTCTTTTCTATAAATTAATCCTTCGCTCTGGACCTGAATCCAAAATTCCCTATCAATGAACGCCGTATCTAGAAGAGCTAGATGTTCTACTGAACACCGTGGCTAGAAGAGCTAGATATTATTCTACTGAACTTCTGATAAAGACCAAGTAATGTACAAAATTGTTCTACATCTATGATTCGATACAATATTAGTACAATGTACAGTCTATATAGTGCAATGCCGTGGGGTTGAAGGACGAGTTTCCGTGACAGGCACAAGCTGCGCATTCCTAGACCCTAGAACGTATCTCCTAAAGCATCACCTGCCGATGTGTGTGCTTGGGCAAAAGGAGAATCTTGCATGCTCACGGAAAGGTGTACTTTAATTCTATGAAAAATGTTAGTAAGATTTGACATCGTGGTGACTGGACTGCTCACCGCGCACTTAACTAGTCAGCATGTAGCTGTAGCAGTTCTAAAAGCAAGCCGTTGCTTGTATCCTTGCTTGTATTATAAGGGTCCCTATTGTTGCAGTGAGCAAAATCTACTATTGAACTACACGAAGTGAACGAAAAAGAAAAATAATGTTATGTGATGTGACGTCTGCAGTCACCTGCGGCAGTAGACACTATCGTGGCGTTCTACATTGTATAGATTAGAGACAGCGTAGCTAGATATAAACACTCCTGCAGTCTTGAGGAGGGGGTACATGTGTTTGTGTCAAACAGGAATCTCCAGACGGCTAGCTGCTGTGGAACAATCTGCTTTTCTATTCTTTTGAAGTCGCAGTAGCCTGAAGAAATGTCTGGAAAAATCACGATTGAGTGCAGTGTCCAACTTGCTGTGACGTTATCATAACGCAATGTTACTAGATCGCGGTTTCCATCACGCTGTTAGCCTTATTGATGTTCCACGTACCTGACTGTAAACCCGCTCGTTGAGAACTGAATAAAGCAGTGAATTCCAAATGCCACTGTCTGATGATTGGTGAAATGTGCAAAACTTGGAGTTGCAGCTACAAAGCAATTCGCTTCTTTGAATATGTACCTCACTATGTACCCATTCCGCGTTCAATTTTCAATCTCTTCCATGTAAACAAACCATTCAAATCAGGATGAAGTTGTTTCCTTGATGTTGTCTGCTTGTATGCTGCTGTATCGTATCTATCGCTTTGCACATTTTATCGAACAGAAACGGATTAGCGATGGTGCGATCGGATAGCGACAGCGAAAAGTCTTCATCCAACGAGGGCGACGAATGCTCGTCGGAAAACTCTGATAAAGTTAACATTAGGCTGCATTTCCTCACCATTGCCTTCGTGGCAATGCACTTCAAGCTGCGCTTCGAGACAAATTCAATCCGATACGGATAGCCCTCTATGCAGTAGATCTGCCTACAGCGGAAACCCTCTTTTTTAGCGATTGTTAATTTTTCAGCCAGCACAATGAGGACTCATTGAATGGTGTTCCAATCTGGGATATTAATCCCTTCAAGGAGCAGGTTACGATGTGGCCGTTCGCAGCATTCCCCGACATAAGTCTAGTGTTTTGACGTGTCCCGGTCCGTGAAGAAGACGTCCGTGGTGTGCCTGCCTACACGTTTATTTAAAGCAGCGTGGCGTCCTTGTTCGGGGTGCTTTGCGCATTATTTGGTATTTTAAACCAACTTTTGAGTTCCACGCAGAGGACGGTGAATTTCGAGCATTGACAACAGCAGGAGTGGTAAACGCAAACCATCTCCGTAAAGAGACTCAATAAAATAGGTATTTTATCCCACGTCACATTGTTTTTGTAAGACATCGGCCACATGAATATGTAAAGGAGAAATGACTTGTAAGTTGTGAGTTATGACTGACAGTCAACCAAGGTAATGAGATAAGGGTTGCGCTGTTTGTTTGCCCTACTAAGATGTGTTTTAGCTAGGTATCGTTTAACATGAACAGACTCAGCCGAAGACTCGTCTTGTCTGGTCAATCTGGAAAGTGTGAAGATCACTTGATGATTTTTCGTTCTGGATACGAGCAATGCTGTGAAATAGGTTTGTCAGCACACGAAGCACAGAAGCCATATAATTTTTCGACTAGGCCTTTCATTCCATTACTCTTCATATCGAATACAATGGTGATTAACAAGGTAGTACTCAAGTCCTTATAACAGGCACTCTTGGCGGGCAGAGAATTGACAAAAAAAATTGCACTTGAACAATTACGCTAGTGGCGCCAACAACATATTTGGCGGTCAGACCATAGACAAAAATATTAAAAGATAGCGTTGGTGGCGCCAATTACACAGTGAGACAATGATTATTACCAGTATCAGACAACAGTGTTGAGAATGGTACTACTATGTCAAAACACTAGCCCTATTTTTCAATTGCAATTTTGTCAGCGCTCTGCCCGCCATAAGTGCCAGTTATAAGGACTTGCGTACTACCTTGGTAATCACCATTCTATTCATTCTGTAGAGTTATAGAAAGAAAAGCCAAGTCGAAAACAATTATAGGGCTTCTGTGCTTCGTGTGCTGATTTGCTTTCCCGTCCAACCAAAAATCTATTACACAAATAGGTTTGTATTGTTGACCGAGTTATAGCGCGATGAGAATATTAATTTTTTACTTGGTTAATGCAAAGCTTGGAGTGCCTACTGTTTGGATAGCGCCCGTAAGGTTGTGCATTAACGGCCCAAAGAGGACGGTTTATGATTAGGTATTCAAGCCAATCTTCCATTTACAAAGCAAAATAGACGGTTTTCGACGTTTTTGAGTCTATATTACACTGCTTAACAACCCCGTGTTCCTGTGCGACCAGAATTTGCACCCCATATCCGTTCAGAACTTCAGACATGTTAACATGCACTGTCAATGATGTCAGGCTTGTGTGATCATGCTTTAGCTGTGTTGATAAAATGCGACATTACCTCTCCTTGACTGGTGTCTCATTCGTCCATGCAGAATGTAATAACGATCTTCAAATTATTTTCTTTCCGTTGCATCTTCCTCTCCGCTCTGTTGTATTTTCTCTTTTCGTTCGTCCTTCTTGATGATTGTACTTTGTAGTGTTGAGGCAACTAACTGAAATAATAAAAACCAAACCAAACACCCATGTACCCACCCTTCTGCAAGTAAGCGGAAAAAGTTACGTGTACTTGACAACCTCGTCCTTGCTATCATACCCTACTTGTTATCATACGTTCTTGTTATCTGGTTCAAATCTGGCTGCTGCCCACTATCCTTCAATTTTTGGGTTGGATTTATTCCTGATTATGTCTGGGTGTGTTCCAGTTTGCATGTATGTGGAGCGAGAACGAATGCAATCTGCACCAGGGATTGAAAGGGTGGCGTCTAGCCACACTGGCCACCGCTACTTACAGGACGTGAGTGTGAAGAAACATGTTCACACTTCAAGTAATACAGGTACACACGGGAAATGCGCCTGCAGATTGGTAAAATTCAGTAGTGATCAGTCACTAGCGATGGTCCGCCGTATTTATTTTTTCTACAAAATCCACATATCTCCAGACACTGGGGTGAATGATGGAGTGTGGTGGTGGGGCCCATTAAGCTCCGCCGACCAGAGGTCTCGGCTTCATAGCTCCATGGACATTGACGGGTGGAAACGAAGTGAGTACAATTACGTAATTTGCCTTAACTGAAGTGACGTTTGTAGCGTCTAAATTAAGGAATAAGAGAGGAGAGCTTTGTTTTGATTATTTATGTCACTGTCACAGAAATCTTTGCCGCTACTGAAGAGTGACAGACCTATCGGTACAGTCACGGCATACTTAAAACATATTTGTAGGTACCCAGAAAGTACTAAACCGTTACAAGGCGCTCTAACCGGCACTCGACAACCTCAAGTATATTATGCTGTATACTCTACTCTAGTTCCTTAGTAGAAGAGTCACATGATAATGTAGCTACTATTAGCATGCACTAATGCGCACAGCATCAGATAAGGATATCGTGAATAGTTATGCAGGTAGCGGAAAGCGTCGGGAAAAAAGAGTCGTCTAGCGGTGAGAGTAACATTCTATTATCGAGATGTGGATGCCTTTCATCATCAGAACAAAGAACACGTACAACATCTCGCAAAGCAGCATGGGAATTAAGAAGAATAGTTAAGTGACATTATTATCATCCACGTCCCAACATTCATGTGTGCGTGTAGCTCTGTGCAAAATGCCGAGGTTGGTACTGAGGAGTACCTATATTTAGTTCGAACGTGCTTAGCTGTCTTCCCTATACAACATGGTATAACAGTGCCATCATTTCATATTAATCCCCAAAACCTCGATAGTCTACTTTTCCACTCCACCGTTTTTGAAACGTTTTCAGAAGACCTTGAAGGCGAGTGCTTGCAGAACTTTGAGAAGGAAGGAGCAACATGCCGAGTTTACTTGTAGTGCTCCTGCTCGCCTGCTCCAGCTCACTAGCTGTCGCTGAGTTCGGAGTGGGGACTTTGAAAGGACTTGTGAAAATCAGATCTGATAGCGACAGCGCTAGCTTCTCTGCTGACCAGAGTGCAGACAGTGAGGAAAGTGAAGACAATATCGATAATGAAGTTCAAATGCCGATGCCAATGGAGCCTTGCTTTCTCACCCAAACGTGCGAGTTCAATGACGATGCCATTCGAGTAACGCAACCAGCCGAATTTGATCTGATTCAAATGGCTTTCAGTGCAGTTCCTGAAACGATTATGCTCTTTGACAGTGCACTTTTACTCCTGGCCCAGCAAGCGTCTGTGCTCAGTAATGATATTTTGGTGAGCGACGTTAATTGCTTCATGTCGCAGGATACGCAGTCACCGTTCGCGGCACTATCGAAGTCAAGTCTCGGGTTTTCTGCCGTTCAAGAAAGGACGGGCGATGTGTTTCTGTTCACTTACACCTACAAAAATCTACCGTCTTCGTTCGGGACACTCAGAGTGCTGTTCACATTTTCATTTGTTACGGGATTCGGTCAACCTACCTTCCAGTTCCGGTCGACGGAGGGTGAATTCCATGAATTGAACCAGCGGGGGGAGGTAAGGAAATGCACGTTATAATTATAACGATGCAGTGAACCGTTTCATAAGTGTTACCCTGAAACAGTGTAAATAAAGTAAACGTCTAAGGGTTGTTCTTGGTACCCGGGTACCCGTCCGTTCATCTCAGAGCCCCTTAATTGGTCCCCTATTTTTTCTATGTTCAAGTCTCTACGGAACAACACTGCTAGGATCGCACATCCCGGAGGTGGGTCCTTTAGTTACAACTTTACGCTGGATGTCTGATTTGTTGTTGCACTTTTGCACCTAGTATATCTACCTCGGCTAATATCAGACTCAAATCAATTTTCGAATGAAAATGTGATATCAGAATACAACCTTGAAACAGAAAAATTCCCAATTTTTGTAAAATGGAACTCGGATAATGTGCAGTAAGCAAACCAACAGCTTTCCAATTTGCAAGGTTCACAAGTTACAAAGGAGCAATAGGTTTTTCAAAATTCATTTTCCCAAAGCCTCCTCCTTCCTATATTAACTCTGATATTGCTCACGCAACCAAGTAGGGTGGTGTGTTGCTTTGCTGCTTCGAATTGTAGTTATACTGTAGATAGCTTGTCTCATCGTCGTCCTCTAACAGTCGGCATTCTTTGTTGCCGTGGGACTTGTGCTCGTTTTCCTTGCGCTCTCTTTCCCCTCTTTGGTCCCAGCCCCATCCTGAACCTTCCAAGTTGCAATGCTGTTTGTTTGCACAATAGAGGAGTGTTAGAGCCAAGCCTTAGGTGGTTGAATGTCTCAGTGGCGAGTCAGTTTTGTGCCCTGTTATCGCACGCTCTGACCGCTTATTACCTTGTTGCAGACGTTCTTCATAATTTGTTCCCATATGTTTCCTTCTTCTATTACACATTTATTCCTGACTCATTTTCCGAGTTCCATTACGCATGCTTGATAAGTCGTAACTAACAATAGGGAACCTTAGACAGCCGTGAAACGTAAACGGGAACAGCTTCATCCGAAACCGCGTGAACACGGCGTGATTTTGGATTATCTTCTGGCATTCACAACCCGTTTACGCGGGTCTAGCAAAGGGTTTTTGTTCACGAGGTCCATGTCAAATATTTCACCCAAAGAATTTTTACAATGGAGCCAGTCCGTTGAGACTATTAGAAAAAATTGACGTTTCGGAGCAGAAGGCAAAAGAAACGAGCGAGCAAGCTGAAAGTTTACTTGGACACTTTGTTGGCGCTGTGGTTACCTTCGATCCTGTTCTGTGTCAGGTTATTAATAGTTATGCCAAAATAAGTGGCCCTACTGGTTGTTTGGCACGTTTCGTCATCATATTTATTCCAAGAAGAATGGACGAAATCTTTTCGATGTTTGAGAAAAATTGCAGACAAAAAGAGGCGTGATAAACGGTCATATTCTCCATATCCTGGTTAAATCGCACGACCTTAAATGGAACGAACCCATTGCGGTCATGGCGAGTAGAACGCTCCGAACTCGTGAAACAAGTTTTTGTTTCGCGTGTTCAGGACGAGACTCTAACCGAGGTCCTCTTCGTGTTGCCGTTCACCGGCTTGCTAACGGTCCGTAGTATGGCGAAACATACGTCTGTTGAAACTACTTGTGCCCTAGTATCGCACTTTCTGACTGCTTTATCTGGTAAAAATCGCGGTAAGTTGCTTTATAATTCGTTTCCATGTGATTTTTTCTATTTTTATTATATGTATTGGCTCAGTATCCGAGTTCAATGCTGAAATCAAGCAAGGTTTAATTCATACTTGACTGTACCCGTGTCTCGCCAATTCATTATTTCAGGCGATTTAGTATCGCTCAAGATCTAGCTGCCCAATGTTCTAATCGCTCGTGTTCCATACTTTTAATTGACAGGATCCTTCCAAAAAGAAATTATTTGTTTCGCTGTCTTTCGAGCGTATGATTTTGAAGGCGCTGTCCAGAGCACGAAAACCTACTTCCTCCGCGTCATCGAAATTGTCGCAGTTTGACTTTTGACATAAAACGGGGTATTTACTCACCAGCACTCGTACCGGAGGCAAGGAATTAGACATAGGCGATAGTCATCAGTATAGGGTGACGGCAAAGTTCTATTTTCTGTTATTTGAAGCTGAGATCTTTGAACTAGACGCGATTTCTTCGCTGATGTCGCTGCGATGGTAATTTCGACTCGTTGAGATCAGTCAGGCGTTGAAGCCCGCACATTTCTCGTGCTTATGGCCATTCACTCAAGCCTCATCACTGTTATACCTTAGCTGGGGTGAGAAAGACTTCGTGGAACAAGTAGCAGCGCTTGGAGAAACATCGAGGGGTCAGCAAACTAAATGCATGCAACAGCGATAAAATTTGTCGCTCTGGCTGAGACACTCAGTACATGATTGTACCTGCAAGAGCCGTGTAGACTCTACACGTAGTGCTAGCGATGCACGCGCAGATGCCGTACCAGTGATGCAGAAAAAGAGGGCGCGCTGGACGTGACAGTACACTTACCTGCATGAGCTGTGACCACACAGCTAAAATAAATGGGCATGCCACGGCTAAAAAAAGTTCATTTCAAGATCGAGGTGATTCCGCCGATGGTGATCAACCTCGCAACGATCGTGTATTCTTACTTCGTTGGTGGTGAAGTAGAAATCATCCAGAGCTAGCAGACGACAAGCATAGCAGGTCTTGTCCTGTTGAAAAAGTCAAAGCGTTTGAGATGAGGCGCGACCAACTTACAACCTTCCTTGAATTATTTTGGAACGAGATTTTTGCGTCCATTGACATCAAAGACGACGAGGCCTTCATCTCTGCGTGAAATTTCTCAGTCCAACTGTCCTGGAACGTTACTCTAGCCTTCAGACTATCATACTGTGTAATAAGTTTTGAATGGTTTAGCTTATGGAGTTGTCAGTAACAAGTGACAACTCACTAGTCAAACTGCGACAATTTCGATGACGCGGAGGAAGTAGATGGCGTCTGAAAACGTCTTCCTGGACGTTCCAAGTGCTTCGTGTAAAACACAAATGGTGTGCAACGTAATGTGAATAAAATTCACAAAAACATTTTGTGATGGTCAGGAATACAGGAAATTGAAAGGGCACGATTTAAAGAGAAGCTGCCCGTAAAAACCAGGTATCAAACTAGGGACCTCTATCCTAACAGAATGCAATGCGGTTTCAGAACTGCTACTTACGACGTTGATTTTTCCAACTAGGAACACACGCTTCTTGCCGAACTTGACACTTGATTAACTCACGACTGCCACCCGGAGCACACGAGGAGCACGTCGCACCTTCCACTCGGCAAACCTGCAAGAAAGCACCACTCCCTGCTCAATACACGGTGTTTTGGGGAATTCACCCCTCATCAGTTGAGCTTGAGTAGGCTGAGGAAGATTTAGCCTGAAAAGCACCACTTATAATACTGCTCTCCAGGCCAAACCAACACCAGGGATACAAACTTACAGAGACGCTTTGTTTCCAGAGCGACAAACACCTCGTGAAGCTCCAGGTAGCAGCGTGAGTCAGAGTCGCTCATGGAGTTGTGATAAACAGACGTTGAGAACCAGTATGCTATTCGCAACGCTGTCACCTCCAACAACTAGTCGCACGTCCGCGTGAGGGACTACAATACGAACTTAGAAGTTGTGACTTCTGCGGTAATAGTCAAGAAGTTGATTGTTCCAATTATGAACACACGCTTCTTGCCAAACTTACGGTACATTATAAACTCGCAATGATAAAGAGCAACAAATTTATAGAATTCTGGCAATAAAAAATGATTATAAACTTAGCTGTCGTTTCCTATGACTCGCGTTGATGTTGTCTTGTCCTCTTTACAAAAACAGGTTTGTAAAACGGCCAGGAAATTGCGAATTCGCAGATCGCGGAGCGTGTTACCATAAAAAAAGAAAAAAGAGGTCGGGGTACTAGGTGACCATACCGTATGTTTTTTGTCCTGTTTTTGTTTATTCAGATTTGCACACTGGATGAGCCCCTCATTTGTGGTGGAACTGAGCCGACGGATTCACCAGATAGGCCACCCACATTACCACCTGCTCTGGCTGGCGATCTAGGTGCTGTTACGACGGCTATTCAGAATGCTCTCTGCCCGACGACTTAGCCGTTTACAATCACCCTTCATTGGTCTGGCACATCTTTAACTTAAATTTTTAACTTTTGCCTGTTCTTCATTTTCTGTAGGTTACAACCGGCGAAAAACAATGTTTTTACTCACAGAAAGGATGTCATCTTCCACCAGTGTTGCCTACTTTGCACTTTTAAGCTATGCCTTTCGCTGTGGACTTTGGTCTTTTCAATTTCACTTCCGCAAATTAGTAGGACCGGTAGTATTGACATATTCGCGGAATGCCGCCTATGTACAACGTCATGGGAGAGGCAAACAAAAACTAAAATGCATATTTAACTCAGATAAACAGTTTCCTCTGAGAGAAAAATGCGATAATACACATTAAAAGGACGCACTTCAGGCTCATTACAAACATCTTGAAAGTTTTTGTCTTGTGAACGATCGCTGAATAAAGCTGGACGGTGATTTCACAGAGAAACAAGTTATGTCCTTTTCAAACGGCGATGACGCGGGTGAAAGAACAGAAAGAATAACCAAAGAAGGTGACCGGTATTTCATGTAGGTGACAGGAAGAAGGTTCTCCTCTCTTTGATCAGATGAGGAATGCATGCATCATGAGAGCTTGTCCATTGTACTCGTAACTGAAGAATTTCGCTGGAAAAGTGTGACAGAAAGACAGAATAGCCGGTACGGTGTAGATAAGCAGAAATGCAATTATCAAGGAGCTAAATAAGACTTGTTTCAACAAAGTAACTTGTAGGTAATAGCAATATATCGTAACTGTCTTTGGAGTGTAACGAGTCTAACTGGCTACCGGCAGGTAACACATTCCATTCTCCTAATACCCTAACACCTATGCAAAGCGAAGTGTACTGCCGCCGTGTGATGCAAGCTCACCGTTCATCATGGCGCAGAATAGGCGATGGTCAAATATTATATATGTAGGACTCAGTATAGAGTCCATGCACTATATGATGTCCAGCACCCTATATAGTGTCCATTGGTCCAAAATCCACTATACAGAGTCCAGGAGTCCCCTCAGTTTTGATCAGCTTCATCCTGCCGCGCAATCCCCTATACGGAGTACACTTTTTCTACAAGTCCCCTATTCACAGTCCAGGAGTCCAGTTTACCCAGTCACGCCGTCCTGTGTGTTGTGCCCGAAAGAGAACAAACACATTTTCAGTTTTGCTTGCCTCGTGGCAGCGCATTCCTTTCTTCACTTCAGCCATGGCTGCCAATTCTGCTGTGCAGTTGCTGACAGTAATCTGTCTCGATGTAACCAAGGAGGATAAGGAGACGTTCAAAATCAAATCTGGAAAGCGTCTTGTGGTTCTCTGAAGACGTTTCATCAGTGCGCGGGATGAAAGCAGAAATTGCAGAACGAGAAAAGTTCAGCACAGTTCAAATCTGACGAGTCAGGTACACTGACGCTCTCTTTCGTTCGACGCCACAAGGATCCCCTGTTTGGCTGGCCATTGCTGCCAGTAAGACGTTTGAACGGTTTCATCAGAGCGAGGGATGAAAGCAGAAAGCGGAGAAAGAGAAAAGTTCAGCACAGTTGCAATCTGACGAGTCAGATACACTGACACTCTCTTTCGTTCGACGCCACAAGGATACCCCTGTTTGACTGGACAAGAGCTGCCTGTACCACCGTGTCAAAAGGCTGTCCAACTACATGGCAGGACGATGACTGAGGTAAGGAAGCTTTTACTCGTTTCGATTGGTCTGCTGTTCTGTCGTTATGCTTGAATATATTTCCATTTTCAAGGAGCGTATCGCGTTTGTTTGATGTTGCTTGAATGAATGCACTAAAAGTAATCAACGACTTCGTAATAGTCCTCGAGGACTGCAAGGACTTTGCATCAATCGTATTATGATCGTCTAGCTATCATCAATTATTATTTTATTTCATGAGAAATGTATTTTTATCCCTGTGATAATTATGTGAACTCCACGACACTCTTCCTGTAGTATGATGTCAAATACAATGGGATCCACAAACGCAGTGCCAGTGTACTAGTAGTAGTAGTAGGACTAGGAGGATTGCTTGTATGCCAATGACAAGAAAAAGCTTCTCAAGCTAATACTCGTATTCCCTGAAGTGACCGTTTTGATGTCACGAACATGACATTGTGTCAGTGAAACTGTCTCGTGACAACAAATCATTGCATTTCCATCTTGGGGAAGACCGTGACTGACAGCAACGCTGTACAGATTGTTCAAATCATCTCATTTGAATTTAGTTGCAGTGAAGTGAAACACTGTGTACACTACATGTATGTTGGTGTGTCTGTGCGTCTTGAGTGTGCACAAACGATCTTATTCCTCGTATTACTAATAGATTATTGTCCCCACCGTCACCTGTTCACAGGTCTTTGAGTGGGTTGATTTTCATTGAGCATCACATTCGTTGAGAACTTGGTAGTTGTGTGCTCCAATGCATCATTACGGTAATAAGCATATCCTTGTGCTATCTATTGGTTGCAGGTGTGCTGATCTTCAGAAGCTTGCGGAACTGAGTGCTGCTGAACATTTGCATGGCCATGAGCAATGGTGAAGCTTGCTATTGCACTCTCAGCATGTGCTAGTATTATGCTGACCACTGCACTATGTTACTCTCTTACACTACTACGTGTATGTAAACGTGCGTGTACCCGTCCCTGTATGCATTCGTTTCGTATAATTATTTGTTACCCATCTTGACTTTACATGTAAATGGGTGGACGTTTGCATGGCTGTTGGAGTTGCGTGTGTATTGTGTCTCTACTCTTTTCTTGGTGTTTTCTTGGCGTTGTATAAGTTTGTGTGTGTGTGTGTGTGTGTGTGTGTGTGCGCGCGCGCGCGCGCGCACAATAATTTGAAAACAAAATTAATAATTAATCCTGGGCTCTCCATTATTCTCTTTCGATTCTTGGTTTTTTTCTAGGTATTTTCTTGGCGTTGTGTGGGTGTGTGCATGTATGTGTGCGTGCACAATAGTTTGGCAACACTACATGATTGAGATATTGTAATTTGCAGCGTCTGCGAAGAGACCACTTGATTTGAGGATGGTGTTTGTAGGGTTTTTCATGTAATGAAGTGGCTGCAGTGGCGCCTCAATACATATTTTTTTATCTTGAGAAGTGAATGATGTATAGGATTAAAGGGAGAGGCCGTTTTCTGGTTAATATTCACTGCTTACAGCAGATCCTATGTCTATTTTCGAACTCGATAGGGGATGCGTAATTGGCTGGACTTTATACAGGGGGTGTTGTCCACATAAAGACTCTTTATAGTTGATTTCAAAGTTTGGACTCTGTACAGTTGATTTTGGACCAATGGACTCTATATAGGGGTGAAGCCAATTGGCTGGACTCTATACAGGGAGTGATGTCCATCGAAACTTTGAGCTCACAGTTGATTCCAAGTTTGGACTCTGTACAGTGGATTTTGGACCAATGGACTCTACATAGGGGTTGGACATCATATAGGGGCTGGACGCTTTACTGAGTCCAACATATAGTGTAGCTGAACTTCGAATTGAATGGATCAAAGTCTATGCAAGAGCCATCTCCCCAGCACAGGGTCTTTGTGGCATATCTACTCTTTGCGGTCCGGTTATTTTTCTCCCATCTTCTTACGAGAAGGTTGTACCTTCAATACCACAAGTTTCGAGCAGTATTACCGCCTCTGGTCAAATATCCTGATGAGTAAAGAGAGAGAGAGAGAGAGCGAGAGAGAGAGCGAGAGAGAGATAGATAGATAGATAGAGAGAGAGAAAGATAGAGAGAGAGGCAACATTGCCTTTCTGTAGTACCTAAGGTGGCGATGCAATGTGGGGTGTTCTTCAGCATGGCATTCGCGTTGCTGGATACAACTTTAGAAAGTCAACGAGCAACTCTTGCTTTGGTGCTAACAAATATCACATGTGCAGTGCATTGCCTATCGCATTGTGAAGGTTTGGCCATGTGCAACCACTGCGATCAGCTCGTTAGGCCACTTGCGTGATGTTCGCGGCGGGCGAGAGTTGGGGAGTCTCGCCGTAGTTTATGTGCTTACTAGAACCCAAAAAAGAGTTCTACGAAACCCGCTTGAACCGGTGGTGCTCTCATTACTCCGATTGATAGTGTTCAATGTGAACAAAAGGATCGGAAACGCCACAGAAAATATAGAACATAAGGAGACGGAACAGTTCAATCTCTTCAACCTTTCGCACCAATTGCGGGGACTCAGGCGCGCCATGAAGCCGAATTATAAGAGTGAAAAGGAGACGATGTCGCAAGTCAATACGCATTACTGAAACTTGTGAAACTTCGCCATTGCAAACCTTAGGCTTCCGTGATGCCTTGGGGAACGTGGTATACGCTTGTTTATAGTAGCGAGCTCATATTTACACCACTTTCCAGGAAACACAAAAGCTACTTGAAATACTGCCCAGAAACGAACACATTTTACTTCAAGTGAATTGCTCAGCCCAATCATCAGGAGGGGAAACACTGCTTTTCACGAACCACATTAGTTAAGTTTCTTCAAGTGAGTTACAAGGGAACAAGGAGTAATAAACGGTAAGGAAGCGTACCAACATAAGGTTGGTCAGCAGTACAGTCAATGTATTAATGTAATGGAAAAAATTGCATGCAGGAGGGGAGGGGAACTAAAAGAGACGAAGAAGAGACGGTGAGCAGTAGGACAACAGGGGCAAAACTACGCTGCGCATAACCTAGTAACTAAGAACCTTCCAAGCTGGAGGTCTGTTGGAGTGCGCACCCAAGACTTGCTAGAGCTCGACTCGACTTAGATGTGGAAAGAGACGTGCTAAAGCTGATAGCCTGCTAGTTGTGTCTTCATGTTAGTTGCGGCTGCGCTCGACCAGGCCAGTAGGGCATATTCAAGTAGGGGTCGCTGGACCTCACACTTTCAGCTTGTCATGGTTGCATTCCCATTCCCCACCTATGTTTTAATAACTATGCCTTAGAACCTCCCAAGTCGGAAGCTTGGCGGGGTGCGTGTCCAAGACGTGCTTGAGCGGATAGCCAGTTAGTTGTAGAACGTCAGTACTGTTCGTCAGTTTTGTGCAATGTTATCACGCGAGCTGATTGTCAAGTAACTGTTGTTGTTAATTAGTGGAAATTATAGCGAAATCGCAAGACGAGCTAGAGCTGATGGCCAGTTTGTTATAGAACGCCAGTACTGTTGGTCACTTGCGCGAAATTGTATCGCATGAGCTAATTGTCAAGTAACAGGTGGCGTTAGTGGATATTACAGCGTAACCTGTAGTTCATTGCTTCTTTTCTCCATTATAAATTAATCATTGGCTTCCCACACGAGTCTATTATTGCACACCGGTCTAGCCGTCCTTATCTATGCGGCAAAGCGATCGCCGTGTGAAACTGCTCCTTGTTACCGCTGCTTATCATTCCTCTAACTTGTCATAGTCAAAGTACAGTACTGTTTAAGTAGGTAATTCGGTACTTCATGGTTCGTGTTCGGTTAGCTTCCCAATCATTACATATTTGCAGCTTTAAAGCCACGCAAGGTATGTGGTATGTTGCTATGCGTCCTCCAATCGTGGTTTGACCGTGTAGTCGAATGATCTTGCCAGTATCCTCATCGACAGGCATGTTCATCCGCCAACTTCCTTCATGGGTGAGACTTTCAGGACGAGCTTGTCTTGGCGGCGCTCACCTTCAATCAGACCCCTTTTAAATTGTACATCCAACTCGGTAAATCCAAATTCGTACTATAATGCATACAGGGAGCTGTATGCACCCGTTTAGAGTATATTCAGCGGGCTTTAAACTAATCCAAGGCCCTCGACGCGTCATCAAGAGTAGTAAAATAACGATTGAGCGGGCTTTAAACTCTGATAAGGCCCTTGACGGGAATGTCGCTGATTGGTTGTTTCCTGGACAACGAGACAGACCTCGTTCTAAAACTGTTTAAATGATTTCAAATTTTATACAAACTGATTAACGTTTACCTGCTACGATTGAACTCGTGCATAGTGCCTAGTTTACAAAATGAAGAAGCCTCGCAATTTGCCGCATGGAATTTCGACCATAAGAAACAGCCAAACCCCTCGAGCTGCAGGTTACTAGACGCACATACAAGATGATAACAACTCACAAGTTACTACAACCAATTTCCCTAGTGACAACTTAGCATACTCACGGTCTGATGTCGCATATAGTTATAATACTAATGGTGGATCTACATAATTCCCAAATTAAGGTTTTACCGGCAGTAAGGTAACTTGCGTTACCTTGATATCGTCGTGTATGTGCGTTAAGGGGCATGTAACTGGGGAAAGACACACTACTACTAATGTGGACCATAAGAAAGCAGCCATACCGCTCGAGCTACGGGTTACTACACGCACATACAAGATGATAACAAAACACAAGTTACTACAACCAAATTCCCCAGTTACATGCTTGACCTCAACGCATATACACGACGGTATGATAACACAAGTTATCTAACTGCCGGTAAAACCTTATTTTGGGAATTATGTAGATGCACCATTATACCTTTACACATATAACTCTATATGCAACATCAGAACGTGAGTATACTCAGTTGTAACTTGTGCTTGTTTAATCAGAACATAGGCATTGTCAAAAGCTACGAGAGAAATATATCTTTGGCTCGCAAAACCCATCGTGATTGGAGGCAACCCTGGATCTTCTCCGACACTCGTCGATGCTTGGAACAAGACAATAGCTTATAATAATCGGTGAAGCTGGCACATTCGGTACATTCTCCTGAACTCTACTCTTCTTTCAACACCATTTTTTCCGCTTCTGTATTTTACAGGCGCTCGAAGTCGTTCGCTATGGACAGTCCTATACTTCCTTTTCTTGTGCTACTAATTTGTTTGTCAGCACATTCAGCAAGTTTGGACAAAGATCGGGAAATTCGCTCTGATAGCGACAGTGGAGGGGAAAGCTCCTCCAGTAGTGAGCAGAGTGATGACAGCGCCTCGGATGTGGATATGGGGTCCTGTTTTCTCACCCAGACCTGCGCGATTAGCGACAATGCCTTGCAGGTTAGACAGCCAGAGGAATTCGCCCAGCTACAGATGATTGCGAATGCAGTACCGTCCGTCAGTATACTCCTGGCCAGTTCTGCTCAACTGCTAGCCGAGGCCGGTGACGTGGCTGGTGGAACCAGTGTGGATTCCGTTAACTGTTTTCAAACCCAAGATTTCGTTACACTTACACTCACCGCCAAAGCCAGTCTGGGTTTTTCTCTTGACGTACAAGTCGGTTCAGATAATACCGTCGAAGTGTATAATTATATCGACCTTCCAGCATCGTTAGGCCAAATATCAATTGTCATCACTATACCAAATACCGGGTCCCCAACATCAAGTTTCCGATTTACCTCAGTGGAAGGCGATTCGTCTCTACCGCTAGAACAAACGGGAGAGGTAAGCAAACAGTATGTTTCACTATTGTTCTGACAACCAGGTAACCGATTTTAAATCACTTCCGGTAATACGTACTATTCCTGATCTTCTACGACCATGCTGTAGCCACATCCAACCATTAATATTATGATACTAGGGGCATGTTTGATTGGTAGGATCAAGAGTATAATTATATTTATAATCATTATATTATAACCCCCCATGGTGTGCAATGCCTGATCCAGCTCTATGCTGGTCGAGCGTATTGGAATCTTTGTGTCATAATACCGTGCTCATCTGTGGGGAGCCCGGGAGTCGCGGAGACTCTCGGTCCAGCCTGGGATAAAAAAAAAGCGGTGGCCTGCCTCGAGACCGGCCTTGCGCTGGTGCGGAATGTACGCATGACATCCGATGATCCAACTACGCTCGACCAATTTTGGTGAGCGTTTACCTGAAGACAGTTGACCCGGGTCAAATACTGATATGCCGCCAAAATTCCACTTCTAGAGTCCTGTATGGTCACGTGAATCCGTTCGCGCGAAATTTGCATGTGCTGTGCTGTTCAAACCTGGCGCGAGATACGCACGGAAGTACGTAGTACGATATTCGCTTTCATGTTATTGGGTTCTATGCCCGTTTGAATTTGCGAGTCAAAATAATTACAAACAAAGAAACAATATCTTTGAGTCGTGTTTATTTCAACCCTCCCCCGAGGGGAGGGTTGAAATCAACCCAGGGCGAAATTTAAACCCGGGTCAAGCGCAATGCATCATGTAAACGCGCCATTCATTTTGTATGCATGGCGGGTTGAAATCTGACCCGGGCCGAACTCAACCCGGGTTGAAACGCCTCATGTAAACACATCTCAAAACCCTATGCAGAGCTGGATCAGGCATTGCACACTCTGGGGTTATGCACTATTGGTTGGATCGGGATCGAGATCCAGGTCTCAAATCCGTCGGATCCTTCCTGAATCAACTGATCACTTTATTTTCGGCCTTGGCTGTTGCCATGTTGAAGAAGTAATAAAATGGCGCTGATAGGCCACCCAGAAGAGAGAAAGTAGTTCACACCGCGCGCGTCGTACGAAACCTTTTCGATCTTGTAGACTTTTCGGAAAGGTCGACAAAATCTACATGTATCTCGATCTACGTGTGTGCGTACCATACCCCTGTGGAAAAATGATTTTTAGGGAATTGTGTGTTGCTTTCTACATGGGAGCTCCCGGTTTTCCTGCCGACTTGAATTCTCATTTTGACTGACTCAACACTGCCATCCAGAGCACACGTGAAGTCCATCGAGCCGTCCACTCAGCAAACCAGCAAGAAAGTACCACTCCCGGCACAATACGCAGTATTTCGGGAAATTCACCCGTCATCAGTTAAGCTTGAGTAGGCTGAGGAAGATTGTTCTCGAAGAGCACCACTTATATTGTGCTGTCCATGCACAAACATCACCAGGGATACAAACTTACAAAGACTCTGGATGGCAGTTTTGAGTCAGTCAAGTGAGGATTCAAGTCGGCAGGAAAACAGCGAGGCAACAACGTTGTGAATGGCCAACGGTCTTCAGTGCTTGTTCCGAACCTTCATGAGCGACACTGACTCGCGCTGCTATCTGGTGTTCACGAGGTGTTTTTCGAGCTGGAAACGGAGCGTCTCTATAAGTTTGTATCCTTGGTGATGTTCGTGTCTGGACCGCATTTTATAAGTGGTGGAATTGTTGTGATGTTGTTTGTTGTTGTTTGGCTTTATTTGGAGTGGAGTTCCAAAACAGGCCTAAGCCTAATGACAATGGGCCCACTGATAATAAGAGAACAGAAAAATATTTAAAAGCAAGCGGACAAACAGAACAAAGAAGAAGATAAGTTAGATAACTAATATGAGCACGACAGCAGGGAAAAATGGCACAAGCACGGCACCAAGAAAGGAGAGAGAGAGAGAGAGAGAGAGACTGAGAGAGAGAGAGAGAAAGAGAAAGAGAGAGAGAGAGAAAGAGAGAGAGGGTGAGCGAGAGAAAGAGAGAGAGAGAGAGAAAAGAGAAAGTGAGAGAGAGAAAGGAGAGAGAGAGAGTGAAAGAGAGAGAGAGAGAGAAATAGAGAGAGAGAGACAGAGAGACAGAGAGAGAGAGCTCTTCGGGCACAATCTTCCTCAGCCTACTAAAGCTCAACTGATGAGGGGTGAATTCCTCGAAACACTGTGTATTGAGCAGGGAGTGGTGCTTTCTTGCTGGTTTGCAGAGTGGACGGTTCGACGGACTTCTCGTTTGCTCTAGATGGCAGTCGTGAGTTAGTCAAGTGAGAATTCAAGTCGGGAGGAAACCCGCGAGCTCCAATGTAGGGAGCAACTACCAATTCCCCAAGTATCGGCGAGGTCGCACCAACCTCTTCTTCACAAAAATAATTTTTACTCGCCATATACGCACAAAGGTCACATTTGGATCCGTGGGATCCGGTCAACCCTGCTTCGTGAGGTGGGTTGATCTAATCCAAGGTGGGTTGATCGAATCCAAATCCGAACGATACGGTTCCGTTGGATCGGGATCCCGATTCTACCAATCGAACATGCCCTAGAACAAACGCACAATTACTGAGGTGGCAATAACTTGTCTGCGTCCTTCTTTCATAGTTCTAGTAATATTACAATCAAGTTTTCTGTTACATGTGTGCGCACGCGGGAAACCTTTATTCATGTTACTTTTGCTCAGCCGAACTTGTTTTTTTTATTCTATTTAAGTAGCCTCAAGCCTTCTTTCTTCCTGACGTATCTCCAGGTTTGCACATTGGATGAACCTCTCGTGTGTGGTGGCGTTGCGCCCACCGATCTGCCAAGTACTTTACCAACCATCCCTACGTTGACGTCGGCTGAAGTGAATGCTGCCATACAATCGATCCAGGGTGCTTTATGCCCGCCTTGAGCCGTGCGTTTTGGCGTGTACCCAACACAAATTGACAGACTGGCAGCTAGCAACAATCTTGTGAATGGAGCAAATTCATAGAACATTCATTCATTCGTAATTCTAGGTTGTAGTCAATAGGATAAAAGCAATTCGCCACCTAATCTGTTGGTCAGGTACAGTTCCATTTAGCTTCATTCTTTCGTTAAGCTAGAACTTCTTCGGGACGTGTGTGTTTTTCTTCGTTGCGAAATATCCCATCTGCCTGCGTTCTCTCTTCTATTTACAGGCATGTATTTAGTGTTAACCAGAAATCATTCCCACTCTGACATGGCACATATTTTTCTCGAACGTGAACTGGTGGTGTGGTCATCGCCTGGTTGAGAAACTGCAGATACTGGAGGCAGACTAAACGGTTGACACCAACAGGAGGTCGGATGTGATATTGAAATATATGCGGTAGAACAATTGTAACCTGTCCAGATTCTCCTCCTGTCTGTGACACGAGCTGTGTGTCAGCATGCCACTACCTATACCAGATTCGGGGCTGTGATTCTCTCTCTTTCTGTCTCTCACTCTGCTCTTAGCAAAGTTCGCACAATGGTCTTGCTCTAGTGTCACTATCGCCTTTGCTGACTGGAAAACAATGCGTTATTACAGCATACCAGATTCGGGGCTGTGATTCTCTCTCTTTCTGTCTCTCACTCTGCTCTTAGCAAAGTGCTCACAATGGTCTTGCTCTAGTGTCACTATCGCCTTTGCTGACTGGAAAACAATGCGTTATTACAGCACACCAGATTTGGGGCTGTGATTCTCTCTCTTTCTGTCTCTCACTCTGCTCGTAGCAAAGTGCTCACAATGGTCTTGCTCTAGTGTCACTATCGCCTTTGCTGACTGGAAAACAATGCGTTATTACAGCCTCTATTCCCGTATTGCTATTCATTATGGTATGGTATTTTTATTCACCAATCGAGCAGGCATATCTGCCTTCTTGCTGGGATGGCCAGAGCAAACCACGGCTCCTACTAATTGATGAATATGATAATGTGAAGCAAAAGAAATGAAAAAATGGCACTTTGTCAGCTATATATTCCGTGCTAAAACATGGAAAGGGCAGTTTGTGGATTCCATATTGAAGGACTATGGATGGTGAAGATGCTTCTTCAGTTTTATAATATAGGGAAGTATAGGGAGAGAGAGAGACAGAAAAAGGGGTAGAAAGAGAGAAAGAGAGAGAGAGAGAGAGTGTGTGTGTGTGTGTGTGTGTGTGTGTGTGTGTGTGTGTGTGTGTGTGTGTGTGTGTGTGTGTGTGTGTGTGTGTGTGTGTGTGAAAGAGAGAGAGAGAGATAGATAGAGAGAGAGACGTAGAGAGAGAGATAGAGATGAACGAGAGAGAGAGAGAAGGAAGAAGAGGAAGATTTTCCGAATGATCAAGTCTTGCATTGCCGAATGGAGTAAGTCATTTTTGAAGAGATGCCAGATTATTTTATAATTATTATTATTATGAAATGCCCCAAAGGCAACGTGCCTATCGAGGGGTTCATTTGATTGAAAGAACAGTAGATTTAGATGTATGTACGAAGACAAGTAGGGATTGATGAGGAGAGAAATGGGGAAAATCAACTGCAAGGTGGTGGAATTCCGTTGATTGCATGAGCATGGTCAGCTGTAAATTTGCTGAGGGCAGCTTTGAACTTATAGAGCGAGGCTTCCGATGTTAGACTGGGGGGTAAACAGTTCCATAGAATAGCAGATCAAGATCAAAGATGGAGGATTTGAATAACGCAAGATTGGGGAGAATTCTGACGTTGTGAGATAGGGCAGTCCAGAGGAAGCTACCAAGGAAATGCATAGTGTGCTGTCCAAATTGTCCAGAGAGAAAAGGGATACGGAGATGCTGAGTGGCTTGATCCCTTGTGAAGGGACTATCTTCATGCACGACGGGGCGGCAGAGATCAACTTGAAGGATGGCAGAAACAGTGTGCTGGCTGACGAGGACAGACAACGAAAGACAAACTGCAAGACTTTGTAGATAAAAAGGTGCTCAACAGAATAAAGTGTGAGGCGTGTGCGCAGTGGCGCAGTGGGCACGGCGCCATGCAATTGGAATATGGCGCGAGTGCCAGACTTGCTGACTTTCAGTAGGCGGGTGACCAACTGCTTTGTGAGGCACGGAAAAAAGGAATTAAATGCATAAGTGATCCTAGACTGAATTATTGCTATATACCATAGGCGGCGTGCAGTGATTGACAGTGCTCTTCCATGACGCCAGAGCTGTCCCACTTTGCGTACAACTTGTTCGACATGCGGTTGCCAAGAGAGTTGGTCGTCCACAAGGACTCCAAGATACTTAGCTGTTGTGGTGACTGACAGACGGATATCGTTGCAATCAATACCAGGCATGGCACTGAGATGGCCACGGGGCTGGATGAACAACACATGCGTTTTGGCGGAGTTCAGAACAAGTCCAATACTGCACAGCGAATCAGCAAGTTTCGAGACAGCATTTGAGAAAACATTGCACACAAGATTACGCATAATCATTGTATGTTTCACTTGTACGGGCCGTGGTTTTGGCCCATACAGACCCTTCTGTTGTAGTGCAACCTGTGTTTTAAGATTAATCTACGAACTTGGAAAGGGCCAGTTATCAGCACATTGGTCACGAAAACGCTTCCTGCAAGCCACCAAGAATCATGATCGTACCATGTCATACTACGCAAAGCACTCATTAGACTTATAGCACAATGTTTACTGGCGGGGTCGTACATGTGGGATGAACCTAGCTGGGTGCATCGACCGGAGATATCGTGTTAGGCCGATTGGACTGGAACTCTTTACAAGTGTACTCTAACGGTATGGCGGTGACACAGTTCTTGCCCAGGCTTACCTTGCTAAATAGCTAGTTAGGCCGCTATCTGTAGGATTACGTAAAAGCATTATGGCACGTTTCCTGTGGGACAAAAGCAAAGATGAATCTGCAATGATGAGGCCAGTAGCTCGCGTGTTCACACGCATCAGTGAATGAGTGACAACGTCTATGTGTATATGTGATGCAAAGCAAGGATGTGAACAACAGCACACAGTCCAGCACACCGCCAGACCCCTAGGATGTACATGTACGTTCAGACCTTGAAACATCATTGTTACAGCACGATAACCCGATAAGACTTCACTTGCATGCCTGGTCACATTCTGAATACGATGATGCAGATAGTGGTGGTGCTAGGCAGTAGTAATCCCTTGTGCCTAGTTTATCAACACCGGTCGGAGTACCGGAAGTACTTAATGTACATGCAATCAGCAGTGCATAGTATGCCTCGGGTATTTCTTTGAAACCAGTATTGGCCCTTTTTTTAAATTTTTCTAGCGAGCACTCTAGCAATCTGTCTGTTCATTTCACCCCTAGTGTTATGCGTAGAAGGAACAAACATGTTGTTCTGGCCTGAAACAATCGGTGCTCTTAAGTTCGTAATATTATCCCTAATGCAGAAGCCAAATCACCAGACGCTGTAGGCAACACTGTGCTAAGCTTATGGCCTTGTCTGCTTCTCGCCACTGCATGACGGACTATGGCTCCTCGTCACTTCTTAGGGCCTCCGAAGGCTTGCATCGCTCTCGACAGAAACAATCGGACCATGTGGCAGTCTCTTGTTTTTCTGTGTGCATGTTCTGTAATTCTACTCAGTAAACCGACCAGAAGAATTAGACTACTAACTTGTCCTCATTACTCTCCACAGTGTACACTCACGCGTGCGCATTTAAAGAACCTACTATGTGCGGTGGCCTAGACAGGAATGATCAACCTCTAGTACTTCAGCCCCGACACCTTTTCTGATTGGTGGAGCGCTTTTGATAGAGGCTGCTGATCCACCGTAATCGGCATTAGCCATGCTTTCGTGCCTATCACTTCTGGGGCAGGTAACTGCTGGTCACCAATATCGCTTGGCATCTCAACTCAAAATGGTGATCTTCTTCAGTATCACAAAATAATAGTATATACATACTCGTTTGTCTCTTTCCCTCAAACTAGTGAAGAATATACATACTCAATGGATCATCCCCATTTTTCTAAAATGTAGTGTCGCAGCAACTCTAACGATGCCAGTCTTCCAAATGGCATTGTTTTGGGTCATCCATATAACTGCTGGAAATATTGTTAGAGTTATATCAATTAAATTAGTGCCAGACAGAATGTAACTGTACCAAACTCCCCACCCTAATAAAATTGCACGCGAGGGCCCGATCGGGCGGGGCATCTAATCCAGCAGTGATGGATCAATCGGCAGAGGGAGAGAGAGAGAGAAATCGGGCCAGCGAGCTATACACTGAGAGAAAGAGAGGAAGGGATAAAGAGCAATTGGGACAGTGAGCGCTGCAGTGAGAGGCAGAGAGAGAGAAAGAGAGAAAAATAGAGAACAATGGACATGAATGATAAGACTAGAACACTGCTTGCAGCTTCAAGCTTCACCTTTAATACATTTAAAGGGTTGATGATAGTGGTTGCGCGCAAAACTCTGCGTTTGGATCCCAGTTTACTTTAACTTGTCTCGTTGTGGAATGGAGCCTCTCGAACAATCTCAACATTATGCAATGTAGTATTCCTAGCTTTCACATGGTCATGACCCAAGGTCACGTTCGCGTGTTAGTTGATCAAACTCTTTTAACTACCGCCATTTACAAAGGAAGAAGCCTTAGAAGCTAAGGGATTCAATGGTGACCGCAAGAAGTAACCATGTTACCGAGCAACAGGCACCTTAAGTTAACGCACGCACTCAAAGATAACAACAGTTAAGTCACTACACTGCCGGTAACTCTCTACATTTGAAGTTATATAGCTGAAGAAAATTTAGCATGCTTAACACCGAACGTGGGTAGAACGTTCTAGCTAGTGCCTATTGAAGCAGAACATTGTCAGTGTCAAATGATATCAGAGAAATGTATATTTGCTTGCAATACCGATCCTACCCGGAGGGAACACGATACGAAAAAACATGTATGTTCTCTCTACTACAGGAGGAATCAGATAACAATAAAACTGAGAGGCGAAAATGTTTGTAGAGCACCCTTCCCCATGCCGTTTGTAAACGTCCGTGTTCTTGAGGATGAGCGCGGGTGAGGGCGAGCGAGTCCACGGTGTGTGATTGTGTGTGTACGTGTGTATGTGTGTGTGTGTGTGTGTGCGTGTGTGTGTGTGTGTGTGTGTGTGTGTGTGTGTGTGTGTGTGTGACGTGGGGTATGTGTGAGGTTGACAATGTGTGGGTGGGCGTGCTGTGAGCTAGGAGAGTGTGGGGTGCATGGATCTGTGTCCAGTGTGCATACATATAGGTGAGCGTGCTTTGTAAACATGTGCATTTATGTACGCAACTTGCTGACAGAACTGCTTCCCCTTTGTGCACTCATCAGCGATGCAGAGAGAGAATGAGGAAGAACCTATTAGCAATGAAAAATTAAATTTCCAACACCCGATTTAAACCAGGCCCGAACGTAACTTCCGAGATTGCACATTTTTGTTAGATATTGTACATGTACAAAACCTCCTTTGCATGAATAAAAGAACAAAATCAATTTCCCCAAGTGTTTGAAAGCTTGGCAACTCTAATTTTCTAAAAACCACTAACCAGCAACAAGGTTTCCAGTCGATATAATGTTTGCAAATGAGTAGTGCTGACACAGTAAGGCTGTAAAATGTTTACCAGGAATTATGAACGGGAGCAGGCAGTATGTGTATACATGGATAAGAGTTAAACCGTTTTGGCAGCTACAGCCTGTATGCAGCGCAACGATAATCTATGCAGGTTTCCGATGATTGGTTTTGCCATGAACCTCTGAGTCAGGACATCACAGCCCAATTTAATTCCTTTTGTGTACTTCTTCCGTAGGTGTGAATTTGGGTATGTGCGCATTAGTGTATGTGTGTGTGTCTAGCATAATATTGAAGCTGCTAAAAATATTTATAGTACGCGCTCATGGGTGGAGGAACACACAACACATGCACAGGCGACGAAATTCTTACGCGGAATAATGATGTCACTGGAAAGTACATGTACGTTGTTTATTATTATGATGTTGCGATGTGCATGTATGCAGGCGAGGCGAGACTCACCGCCGAGATCCCCCAACGCGACAGGCTCGGTTGCAGTTCAGGATTCACACCGACCTGTCCGCCCGTCAGCAGGTTCGACAGCGGGAGGCCCCACTGATGCCGATGTCGATGTGCACCAGGAAACTTGTAGTCGTGAGTGTGATACTAACGTTCTCAGATGGTTCGGCTCAGAGCGCGTGGTTGTGATGAGTTGGGAATGAAATCATTTGGAAATACAGCCCAAAGCTCTCTCGCAATTTTTAATTCTGATAATGCCAAGGCGCCTAATTGTTTCATTGAGCACACTTTGAGACGAACTCTGTCGCTCCTCTTTGTTTCTTTATCTCCAGGCTTGTGTCCAATATGAAGGAGAAATCATTCTCATTCATTGATCCTTTTTGTATGAGCTAGAACCTGTTCTGCACTATTTGAGTGACGATTGCGCACCGCTCATGAAATTCAGAGTCTCAGCGCCGGGGAGAGCCAGGTTTTTCAGAGCCCATACTCGATTATCTGACACACACTAACTCTTGTCATTTTCGCCCACAAAACCCTTTCTGCTGTAGCTTTGGCAACGAATGATTGAATGGTCAACCAGTACACACAGTGTTCACGGAAGCACTTCCTGAAATCAACAACGTATCGTGATCGCACTATGCATTAGCAAACAATAGCATAGACTTAGAATACAATGTTTTCGTGAGGTTCAGTATTATGTGCAGTGAACTGGTAATCTAGCTAGCTGTGTGACTTGGGGCAATGACAGGTGTATCAACCTGCGATACAGTACCGGTGTTCCGCCGATTGGACTGGAATTATTTACGCGTGTACTCAGACGGTATGACAGTACCGCAGGACCCTGTGCAGCCGCTCACTGTACCTTGTTTTAGAGTCAGTTGCGGCGCTATCTCAGGTACATGCATGATGATCCTTTTCCTATAAGCCCGAAACAAAGATTGAGCTACTGTGGCCATACGAGCAGCTTGTGTGTTTGTACGCATGTGTGGGTGAGTGCCTTTGGCTAAGATTATGTACACATCAAGGCGGTAAGCACCGTTAGAAAGGCCATCAGTCAGGCAGAGCACTATGGTGTGTGGAAAAAAAAGGTGGCGCACAAGTTATGCGTTAGACTAATTCAACTAAACCTGGTTTTGAACTGTCAGACGTGCACAAGCCGAAGGTAGTACCAGACGGACAAGGAGTACTGATAAATTCCACGGCAATGAAGTTGCTGATCTTACCGTCCCGTTATCGTATCAAACCAGTATTCCACCTTGCCTTGGAATGTAGCTTGAGGTCGGCGTGATGGCGCTTACCTTTCTCCCTTTGAAATTATCACTGAGATCCATGAACCTTCCAAGTGGGAAGGACTTTGGTCAGCGCTATCGAACAATGCTCAACCTCACTTCCTTGCCGTTGAATCTCTCAGTACTCCTTGTCAGCCTGGTGCTACCTTGTGCACATCGACTGTTCAAAACCAAGTGTGGTTGGGTGACTATAATTTGATACCCACTGTTTTCTTTGTTTCAATACAATATTTCCCTAGCTCATCATCCGAGAACTCCTAGGCTGAAATGGTCAACCTAAACCATATTTGCCTCGACACCTCCTCTGAATGCTGAAGTTCATTCGAGAGAGATCGATGGCCGGAACGGCACTAGCCATGCTTTGACGCTTATCATGCGTGTTGCAGGAAACCGCTATCTACCAATGTCCCTCCATATCTCAATTCCCGATGGTGGTCTTCTCCATTGGATCCAACGCCGAAATAGATTCCGTGCGATATTATAATTATTGCTTTGGAGCAGCTCTTACCACGCCAGGCTTCTCTGCTCTGCTGACGGTGTTGTTTGGTGTTAACTATCTAACTACGGGAACCACACACTTGAGCGGAATGAAAAGCGTTTCTGCTGAAACTCGGTGTTTCACGGTTTTAACCGATCGTCAGACAGCAACTACTGGATAATATATGTTAACAGGTACCTCACCCCAATCACTGCCAGACAGAAGGTTACTGTACCAACCTCCCTCCACCCCTCGCCAAGAAAAAAGCACATAATAATTATTGTCTTCGTAACCAAGTAGCTTGCCCCGCTGTGTTCAATATCCCAGTCGGACGAGGCGTCTAAATCCAGACGTTATAGATCAGTCGACGGAGAGGGAGAAATTGGGACAATAAGTGCGACAAAGAGGGAGGGTGAGAGGGAGAGAGAGGGAGAGAGAGGGAGAGAGATAGAGATAGGTAGAGAGAGAGAGTAACAGAGAGAGGGAGAGAGAGGAAGTTTTTTCTATAGAGGGATACTTGCAAAACACATCGTGCAGATTGAAGTTGAATCTTCCAAAACTTATTAGCTTGATGATAGCGGTAGAGTGCCAAAAATTGGGTTGGATCACAGGTCACCTCCTTGCTCCCTAAGCTGGGCTGATTCGACTCGTTGTTGAATGCAGTCTCTCACGTAATCTCCCAATATTCTATTTAAACTCCTAGCCGTAACACGGTCACGTTCCAATCTTGTATTTACGCAGTTTACAAAGACAAAAGCTTTGCAATGTACCGCATTCAGAAGTCGCCCTAAGGAGTAACCATGTTGCCCGAGCAACCAGCGCCTTGCCCATGTACACGAGGATAACAACTATCAAGTTATTACACTACAAGTAGGTCTTTAGATTAAAAATCTGTAGCAGCCAGTGCTTATCGAACTTGGCCATAGTAATTGCCTTAAGCTATTAGAGAACGTTGCCTATGCTTACAATATTGGTCGTACTTGGAGGCAAGAGCACGTTTCTTGGATCATGACAGATGACCGGGAACTAGTATCTAGCTTATATCTGTGAAGCTGGGCATTATACGCACACTCGCGTGGACTCTTCTCTTCGTTCAACACTCTTTTCTCGCTCTTACGTTTTTACAGCACATTCAGCAAATTTGGACAAAGTTCGGGAGTTTCGCTCTGATAGTGACAGTGGAGGGGAAAGCACCTCCAGGGGTGAGCAGAGTGATGACAGTGCCTCCGATATGGATATGGGGTCCTGTTTTCTCACCCAGACCTGCGCGATCAGCGACAATGCACTGCAGGTTAGACAGCCAGTGGAATTCGCCCAGTTCCAGAGGATCGCCAACGCAGTACCGGCCGCCAGTATACTCCTGGCGAGTGCGGCTACCCTGGAATCCCAGGCTGCTGACGTGGCTGGTGGAGTTCCTGTGGATGACGTTAACTGCTTTCAAAACCAAGAAAATATATTAAGATTCAACTCAAAAGCCAATCTGGGCTTTACTGTCGACAGGCAAGACGTATCCGACGGTCCAGTGCTCCGCTTGTACATATATGACAACCTTCCAGCATCGTTAGGATTTATGTTCGTACTCATCATTACACCAGATAATGGACCCACAACAACATCTTTGCGATTTACCTCAGTTGAAGGAGATTCGTTTCAAAGGCTGGAGCAAACGGGAGAGGTAAGCAAAACGTATGTTTCACTATTGTTCTGAAAACCAGGCAACCCTTGTAGTCACTCCCGGAAATAATCACATTTCAAACTCTCCAGCGGACATGCGCAAGCCGCATCCAACCTCGTGACAGGGAAGCGGACACAGAGCGCCAACATGTGCCCTTTCGCTCGGCTACCAGAATTGAGACATACTGGGAGTAATACCTGCGCTCGAAGAGACACTAATGAAGCCGCTATGACACGTGACTTGCTCAACAACAGCCCAACATGACGAGAAAGGACTGCAACAGTAGTGCAAGATGGCTCATTTTCTCGATCCTCGATTTTCGGAGCTTAGCTGAAATCCTTGAGTGTACAACTGCTATTCGCTGTATCGTGATTTTCTACTTGCACGATACATCGGTGCACACTCGCGTGCACTAGCTGCCCAGTACAAGATGAAATTCTGGGCCACCTTGTTCCACCCTGCAGTCCTTGCTAATTTGTTTGTTGTGGACCAGTTCTACTTTCCCTTCATGTTGTGTTGTTGTCCGGGAAGTGACGTTTCGTGGCGGACCTTTAGTGAATACCTTTATACAATACCACTTGTTGGCGCTTTGGGACATGTAGCAGATCAAGTTGGTCGTCTATCCTAAATTTCAGGGCGTATACTCACTGCTTCCAGTCCTTGGAGAAGGCCTTCGAAATGGCCATCATTGGACAGGCTGATTTGATTATTATTATTATTACATGTATTATTATTATTTATTTTTTATTTATTTTTCTTCATATTTTACTAGGGCCTGCGCCTTGATCCAAGAGGGTGGTGGCGTTCCTGCGGATGCGGAAAACTGGGCCTTTGGCCGTGTCCCACGCGAACCGTGAATTTTTTTTTTTTTTTTTTTTACTAGGGCAGTCCCCACAGACCTATGGTCTTCTTACAGGGTGCCCTAGGAACGTGAAGATAGCGGATCAAAATGCAGCTGGCAGGGATATGGTTCGAATCTCCGCAGGGAGGGAGTTCCGTCGGTCCGCTCCAAGATAAGATACAGAGTGATAGCCAAAATACAATCTGGCATGGGGCAGTACCAGGCCGAGCGATTCCTGAGAACGGATAATTCGAGCAGTACGTGATGATGAGACAGCACGAGGTGTGAAAAGTCGGCAAAGTAGGGGACTAGCAGGAGCATTAATTTTATGCATCTATGTAGAAACACATAGAGGTTGGCAGCATAGCAAATATTTAACGGTGTTAGGTGCTGTCTAGGTAAGATGGGTTGGATGGAAGCAGAGGGAGGGAAGCCAAAGACAGTGCGGATCGCCCGATTCGCGATGCTAATAAGAGCTTTATAGGTGGTCTGTCGCAGGCAGTGCACGTACGCATTGCTCGCGTACTTCAGGGTTGATTGGACAATGCAAGATAGAATGTTCGCTTGACTCTAGCACTGAGAAGGTGACGGCAACGACGAAATGCATTGGCCTTGGCACTAACTTTACTTCTAATGTTACTTACTTGCTGTTGAAACGACAGATGCTCATCTATTATGATGCCCAGGTACTTGGCTTGCTGCAATTTCTGTATACGGCTGTTGCAGAACTGGAGGGCATAGTCTGCATGTAAATTGGGTTTCCGTAGCAGCAGGAATTGTGTCTTGGATGCGTTCACCTGCAGTCCACGGGCCTCCAGAAAGCTGCTTACACGGGTCACATCATGTTCCAAGGTCTGTGTGGCAGTGGAAGGGGACGGGTCGGCGGCGTAGATGTTGGCGTCATCTGCATACAGGAGAGGGAGAGGGATGACTGTAGGCAGGCTGTTGGCGCCTGGTGTACACCGTGAACAGTGCCGGTCCCAGGACCGAGCCCTGAGGGACACCGCGATTGGCCGTGTACGGGGTTCCAGGTGGTAGACGGAGGCATTTCACTTGCTGTCGTCGGCTGGACAGATAGCTGGAGAACTATTGCAGAACAGTGCCTCCTACTCCACAGCGCTGCAGCTCCAGAAGGAGCTCACCATGCAGGACACAGTGAAAGGCTTTGCTGAGGTCGAGGAATGCTACAGCAACAACGTTGCCAGAGTCCAGTGACCGCTGCCAACTGTAAAAGCATAGTGCCAGTGCGTCACCGCATGAACGACAAAAGCGATAGACGAACTGTTCGTCAGGTATATCGTCACCTGCAGAGGCCATGAACTGCCGAAACTGGTCGTAGACGATTCTTTCTAGGACTTTGGAAAGGATGGTAAGAAGGGAGATTGGTCTATAGTTTGTGGGAGCGTGTTTATCATCTTTCTTGAACACTGGACAGACTTGGGCAAGCTTGTACAGTATTGTTCGGGGAATACGCCAGTGGCTAGGGAGTTGTTATAGATTTCCGCCAAGGATATAGCTAGATACTTGGAGGACGCACGCAGAAGTGAAGCAGGAATGCCGTCAGAGCCGGTGGCTTTTCATTTGTCTAGTTTGCATAGCCATCGTTCCACGTTAGTTGGGGACACTGGCAGAAATGTAGTGAATCCAGTTGCTTTCCTGGGGCCTAGGGGTAACTGTGACCCAGTGTTCAGTGTGGGATCGCTAACTTGAGCCGCAAATACTGCACTTAGGGCCGGAACGTTTACAGGTTAGGTCGTCGGTTGTTGCTTCCGACCTGAGAGGTGGTTCAGTATCTGCCACTTAGCTCGAGGGTTGAACCGATTCAAAAAAAATCTGTTGGTGAAGTACTCAGTTTGAAGTCTTCCCTGTAGAATTTGACACTCTCGTCGGGCAGCTCGGAGATATTGGCGAGCTTGATGAATTCGTTCGAGGGACTCAGCAAGTCGCCAGTCCAAAGTTGGATGGCTAAAATGTACTACGTGACTTGAATCGGTGTGCGAACGGCTGCGCTGTGTTATTGCGAGCAGCTGTCACCCGTCATTCTTGTATCTTGCTTCGATATGGCTCCTAGTCTACTTTTTATGTTGTAGATTATCAAAAAAATTCAGGGTCTCTGGACCGAACTAGGGAATTGTCCCATCTGATATGAATCGAAAGCGAACGAACTTTTATTCGACCCGGCCTGGTTTCGTGGAAAACAGGCACAGTTTTCGCAAGTCGTCATGCCCATTTCCATTGCAACTACGAATACGGCTGGTAGCTTGACGTACGCACACGTTTCCACGTTTGCGGAATCAAGGAAAAACTGTGAATGTGGAACGACGCAGTCAAAGTTAACTCCTGAATGTCGAATCATCGTAATCATGGACCAGGTTGAAGACAAATAATTCGATGTACTTCAGCTCGGTCACAGGCACCACCAGGGGACAGGCCAGCACCCGTCTGGAAACAAGATGGCCCGTGCTGTCGGCGATTTAGCTCCACACTTTAGACGATACGGGTTATTTATTTATTTCTGCACCTCGTGGCATGTCAAGACAGGCAATTGAATTGAGGAGAGGGTGAGACCGACCACGGAAGAAGAGAAAAGAGAAAATGAAGAGCACGTACACAAAGTGGGAAGGGATTAGCAACTTACAAAGCAATGGGATGCCCAGCGAGGTATGCAGCGGAAGTGGTGACTGTGATTTTGTTTACTGGGAGATACTGAAGTGCTGTCTGACGAGGGTACGGAATTTGGGCATACAGTATCTGGAGCTTGTCTAACACTGGGAGGCAGTTGGAGCCACGTGGAGTAGGAGGAAAAGAAAGGGGAATTTACGAATAGGGTAGACCTAGCTAGGGGAGACGAACGCAGCTTCGGGTGGTGCCACCTGACTTAAACCAATTAAGTGTCGGTTAACGAGCAGGGTGCTGGTGAAGAAAAATTGAATGTGCCAGGGTGCATTTGGAAGCATCAAGGTAGTGTTGCAGAGTGGAAGTGGACGCAGCAGCATACAAGTCTAGATTTGAGATATAACGATCAGTACGAAATATGATGCGCAGTATACGGCGATGGAGAACTTCTAATTTACCTATGTGGGTTTAGTTGGACAAACCGATTCTCCCAGAGCAACAGTTCCTTCACGAGGGCCGCGTCATGGTTTTTGCACATTTCCGCATTGTGCACTTGGATGACTCAGACATCGCAGCAATACAGTAAGATTTCTAGAATAAGCAGGACGAAAGATAAAACATCGAGGGAGAAACTAAACATCTCAAACCATAAGCAAAGCACTATAAACCGCCTTAGAAAGTCCCTGTTTAGTTTTATTTGAAACTCGGGTATTGAGCCAATAATAAAAGTAGAAAGGAAAAGGACATATGGAAACGAGTTAAGAGTAACTCTCCATCACTGTAACTAGATACTATAATACAGTCAGAAAGTGCAACAACTAGGCACAAAACTGACAGAGTACTGAGACATTCGACGTCCTGACACCTAGCTTCAACACATCTCCGTAGCGCTAACCGACAGCCTTCCAACTTGGAAGGTTCAAGGTTATGGAAAGACCAAAGAGGGGAAGGCAAGCGCAACGAAAACGAGCACAAGCTACAGTCCCAACGGAACAAAGAATGTCGATTGTCACTGGACGATGACGAGACCAGTAGGCGATTTGACAAAGCGGTCTAACTACAATTCGAAGCAGCAAAGCAGCACACCACCCAACTTGGGTGGGTCAAAAATATCAAAGATAAGTTAAGAAGGGGGAAGCTTTGCGAGAACGAATTGTACAAGCCGAAATCTAAACTCCTACAGTACTCCTCATGCATGACATTGTGATGGACTAGTTGACTACAAAACAAGTTGTTTCACAGGACGTACGTTTCGCCGTATGGTTCGTTGGAAGGCTGTCGGTTAGCGCTACGGAGATGTGTTGAAGCTAGGTGTCAGGACGTCGAATGTCTCAGTACTCTGTCAGTTTTGTGCCTAGTTGTTGCACTTTCTGACTGTATTATAGTATCTAGTTACAGTGATGGAGAGTTACTCTTAACTCGTTTCCATATGTCCTTTTCCTTTCTACTTTAGTTTTATTCGTTGTGCATATTTCTTCAAGAAATAAGAGGTGGTGGAAGCTGTGTATTTTCGTACCCGTGACTCTGTGCCATGCAAACAGAAATTAACCCTCATGCCACGCAAGAGAGACGAGCCTGTGGGGTGTCGCAAGCGTTCATTCCAGCATGAATAATCATGAGCAAGTGATTGGTAATCAAGTATGACGTACATGCACTCAGTATGAGGTCATGATTATGAATGATGTACACATATCACGCATCAAAGAGAGGCAAGGACAGCAGGTTGCTATGGCAGCGGAACACTAAATCTTAGTACACATGAATAGTTCAATGATGCCGATATGCGTGCACTATGCGGCGCCCATTGGCAGCACCCGTGCCTCCTGCCTTTTAAATGGTGCGGGAGGGTGGGAAACAATCTCTGCGGCGGACAGGCACAACAAACAACTGGTGAATGACTTTACTTGTTCCTGCCTTGCGAGGGTGGCCTTGGGTGAGCTTGCACCCAAGGCCAAGGCGGATAGGTGGCTTATACGGCATGCCGTACGCGCGTCGCGGTTGCGAATGCATGCGTGGGGCCCCACGCGGGAGCCCGGCAGTGCGTACGACTTTAGCGGAGCTCGTATGAGACTTAGCCGGTTTTGGCGTGTCCGCGGACGGCATCTCCATCTGTGACATGTACGTTAACTACGGTTTGCGCAACGTAAACCAACATGAAAATGTTGTAGCACTCACGCTCTTCAAATAGTACGTACGCACCATCACATTCATCTGCCCCTACCATTTTCACATACACTATATTCACAAAAACGAAAGGTGTAAACTTCGCTTTTTAAGCTTCCTGCCTGGTGTATTCCTACCCTACCTGAAACCATATTATTGTGTTGAGTTTATTTTTAATTATAAAAAATTGATTTGAAGTTTTTTTTGGGTTTGAGTTCGAAATTCTTTATTTTACACATGCATTTTCCTGATTTCTTCTCCAGTGTATGATTTATTGCATTTTAAACCATTGTGTTAATGTGCCCGTGAAAGAGGCCTTAGATAAAAACATTACATGTAGCTATACTTTAAGTATAAGTGTCCGTTGTTATCACTTATTATGTGATCGCGTTCCAATGATGAAAAGTCACAAGTAAGCCGTTATGAAACTATTTTCATTTTGTGCTGTTGTTATCAGTGCACAATTGATCATAATCACTGCCATGTTATGACTATTGCCTCCTCGCCGATTATGTATAATGTTTGCCTCGAATTATGAGTGCGAACAGCCAGCATGTGAAAAATGGATTAGAGTGAAATCCCAGCTTGGGTGCAGCATGTTTGGATAATTTGCATAAGGCATAAGGTGCAAATTTGTATAATGTGTGCATGAATGTGTGCGAGTTTTGGTGGTCGGGGATGGGTTTCGGCCGGGGGCGGGGGGGGGGGGACGACGGTGTCTGTCTGTGTTTTAGTGTGGGCGAGTCTGGGTGTGAGTGCTTGGGCAGGAGTAGGTAAGCTAATGTACAGGCACATGTATATACGTAGTTCCCAAGTCTCTTTCGTACAATAGTACTTTAATTGTCCTTTTTGGCAATGTATAACAAAAATATGTTTGCATTTGATACTAGAATATTAATTACTGACTGATAATTGGGCAAGCGTAAAACCATGAGCTGTTATAATTATTATAGTTCAGCACAAATGTTGTAGCGGAAATCAAGTTAGGCGGCGGAATCTCATCTCTCCTTTTTCTTGTCCCAGTCCCACCACTAATCACATCTTGTTTCCAGACACAATGGTATTTTTGTGTGTCTTTAGTTACACGTTTGTGGGTGTGGGTGTGACTTGGAGTGTGAGCTTGTGTGAGTGTGACTGTTGGTGCGAGTGTGAATATGAGTGTGTGTCTCAGTGTTTTGGCATGTGCATGGGCATGTGTGCGTGTGTGTGTGTGTGTGTGTGTGTGCCTGTGCCGAAAAGATTATGCAATCTTATCACGTATGGTGTAGTTTCGTTCCACTTTGTGCTGCCGGTTATAGGTCCACCTCATTTGTTTTTCTCCTCAATCCTAATGATGGTTCCTGGCCGAAAATATGATTGAGAATTATTTTTGCAGCGAAGAGACCACTTGGATTGAAGATGGTGTGTGTAAGGTTTTCCATTTTGTGAAACCTGTAGTTGCCGTAAACCTTGTTCGTCCTTCTTTGTTTATTATACTTTATAATAACTTCACATACCTACTTTTTCCAATTTCCAATTTGGACTTCTCGGAGAATTTTAAAGTATTGGAAAATTAGAATCCACATGCCACGTACTGTGGATTGATCGAAGAAGGATAGATTTACCATCACTGTGGATAAGAGTCATACTGTAGCCCAGTTGGTTAGAGCATTGCTCGCGAATAGCAAGGTCCCTGGTTCGAGTCCCGGTGGTGTGACTGATGATTTTTTTCTTTCTTTCATATCTGGCTTGCAAGTGTTGAGTTTCGGAGAGAAAAGAGCAGTACGTGGCATGTGGCCTCTGATTTCCCAATACCTACTTTTTGTTTGATTTAACTACAGGTCTGCACACTGGATGAACCTCTTGTGTGTGGTGGCGTTGCGCCCACTGATCTGCCAAGTTCTTTACCGACCATCCCTACTTTGACAGCCGGAGAATTGAATTCTGTCATACAGTCGATCCAGAACGCCGTATGCCCATGAGCTGTACAGGTGGCGTGAGGTTTGACGAGTACCCAACAACCTTGAAAGGCTGTCCGCTAGCCGATATCCTGAATAGCGGTCAGCGCAGCAAACGTAACACAAACACATTCATACATTCATCGTTCTAGGCCGTAGACAATTATGATGAAAGCAATTCTGCGACTCAAATATTGGTTCCACGTTTAGTCATAACATTAAGTCGAGTGATTATTTCATTGAGCAAGCGTGGAGACAAACTCTACCGCCCTCCTTAGTTCCTTTTATGTCTAGGCTTGTGTTTAATCTGAACCAGGAATCATTCACATTCAATGATTTTTGTTGTACGAGCTGAACCGTGTTCTTCAGTATACTTGCCTGGCGATTGCGCATAAGCACGGTAGTGTCATTGGCAATGACCACCAGCTCCATTAGCACGGTAGGTTCATTGGCAATGACCACCAGATCCAACCCTAGCTGCATGTATCTGCTCCGCTGGCACTGAAGCTGCTTGTTCCCACACTGCATCATTAGTGAGTGGAACTCCATCCCCGCCGCTCTTCTCTTCCAGTCTCCCCACAACAAGGACAGTGCAATAATTTGAAACGAACGTTTATCGCCATCTACGAAGGACAAAATGGCTCTGGGCAGTCGACTCGCTATGATTCTGCTCTCGTCTGCATAGTATCAAAGTTTCTCCCGCACACTCGATGGTATTGAGCCTGAATTTCTTTTCAATGTGGTGCCCGCGCATGTTTGTGGCCATGATGCGGAGACCTCAGTTACGATGAGCCATCCATGGCCCTCCATCTACCTCCCAAATCAGATGCCAAACATTGAGTAGTCTCTTTCTCCCCCATTCACGTCTCGGCCAGGTCTCTGCAGTCTCTCGTTTCTTGGTGCTGACGGCTTTAATACACTATCCGCTATCATGCGATCCCAGCGTACCTTGCTGGGATCCTTGTAGCTGTTTACAATTTCTCCTGGGGCACCCTGTAAGAAGGCGATAAGCCTGTCGGGTATACCCAATTAAAATAGTAAATACTACTACTACTATTACTACTACTAAAGCCTCTTGCACGGGCAAAAATAAATACTACTACTACTACAACTACCACTACCTAAAGGTGTTTTATTGTGACAACCTGTTTTATGCAAAGCCCTACATTTAAGTAAATAATAGCAAGAAGGTACAACAGAGGAGCTAGAGAGAGAAAAGGGAACCCAAGGAGGCATCCAGGTAGAAAAGGAAAAGTCACTTGAAAGATTAGAACATTGAAAGGATCAGAAGCCCCTTGCACAGATATCCAGACGAGCCTCCGGACGCCGGTTAATCGTGGCACCAGGGAGCGCTTCACCCTCGAGTTGGAGCAGAGGAGGCTCAATTCGCACATCGAAATGTGTGTTATTGAACGCACAAAGCAATGACGATGCGAGTGCAAGGAGAGCAAAGAATTCAAAACGTGAACAGCAAAATTGTAGCAAAATTGAATAATAAAAATATTAATGGGAAAAGCAATGTTTATACATGAAAAAGGGTAGGAAAGAAAAGAAAAGCCTCCTAACCAAAACCGCGTGAACACCAGCAGAAATGAAACCATAGAATTTAGATTCATACAAAAGACTACTACTACTACTGCTGCTACCATCATTGCTCCGTCTTGGTGCAGCGCCTGCTCAGCAGCAGTCACGTTTGTCCTAGTTTCCGTACCATTTGTCTTTCATTGTTCTTTTCTAGCTGGGTATGTGAGCATAGTACAAAAAAATAAAAAATAAACCGTGCATGAAATTCAGAGTCCGATGCTGTACGAGATTTTTTCGAGCCTAATACTGGTGTGTCTCATTACGGCTTGTGGTTTTTTTCTCACACAACCCTTTCTGTTGCGGGGCGTTTTGGCAAAGAAGGAATAAAATTAATGGGCAACAAGCAAACACAGTGTTCGCGGAAACGCTTCCTGCTATGCACCATGTATCGCGATCGTGCCTTGGCGCACTATGCATCGGCGAGCCATTGCATTGACTTAGACTACGAGTCGTACTAGTACTGTTTTTGTGACGGTCAGTATACATGTATGTGGAATGAACGGGTAATCTAACTAACTGTGTGACCATGTCCACGACCGGTGTATCAACCGGGATACTGCGTTCCGCCGATTGGACTCGTACTCTAACTCTTTACCGGGTATAAGTGTACTCTGGAGGTATGACAGTTTCGTAGTCCAGGCGCAGGCACTCACTAGTGGTAAGACAGTGCCGGGCCCGTAGTACAGGCGTAGGCACTCACTGGTGGTATGACAGTGCCGTAGTACTAGATACTGGCGCAGGCACTCACTAGTTGTATGACAGTGCCCGGCCCGTAGTACAGGCGCAGGCACTCACTAGGGAGGTTCTGCTCTACGTTTTGGGAACGCGACGCAAAGAATCACGCGAACTTTCTTCGCGTTCCCGTAACGTAAAGAAATGCTGTTCTGCTCTACGTTTCACCTAGAGAAGTCACGTGGAATGTGTACTGGGAATTTCCCCTTCCATATTTGGCAGTTTTCTGCATGCAGTTAATCGATACCCAGCAAATCCGTACGCATTTTCTCTGCGTGTGCCACAACGTAGAGAACCCCATCTCCGCGTAGAAATCTGGAGCCAAAACACGCGAAGCCGTAGACTCTAACCCAGACACCTGCTCTCTACGTGATTTCTCTACGTTTCACGTATAGCAGAACCTCCCTACTGGTGGTATGACGTAGACAATAGGGACCTTTCGCATTTGCTACGAAACGAATGCGAAACGAAAGTTTGATTCGGCTCGTAATCGTTTCGTTGAAAACAGATTTCAGGTTTCGCAAGTCGTCATGCAAATGTGCATGGCAACTACGAATACGGCCGCGGGCGCCGGTAGCTTGGCGTACGGGTTTTTACACGCACACGTGCATGGATCATGGAATCAAGGGAAAAATGTGTACCTTGCAAAACATGTGTACCTATCCAAATAAATGTGTACCTGACGGATTCGGAGCGTGCCACGAATGAAGAGGCTTCCATTCGTGAAAACGAGTTCTCCGCAGGGACTCTGACGAATCCTCGAACCCAGGTGACGAATCAGCATTCGTTTCGTATCCGTACGCGGGGTGCGAAAGGTCCCTTATCATAGAGTTCTGGCAGGACTTTCCGCCTTCATCAAGGCCTCGTGCGCACGGCCGCGGGCGCAGGCCTCGCGCCTTGGCCGGCGCCCGCGGCCGTGCGCACGAGGCCTTGATGAAGGCGGAAAGTCCTGCCAGAACTCTATGATTGTCTACGTAGTACTGGCGCAGGCACTCACTAGTGGTATGACAGTGCTTTGGTTTAGTACTGGCGCAGGTACTCACTACTGTAGTGGTATGAGTGTGACAGTGCCGTAGTACTGGCGCAGGCACTCAATAGTGGTATGACAGTGCCGTAGTACTGGCGCAGGCACTCACTAGCGGCATGACAGTGATAGTACTGGCGCAGGGACTCACTATACTTTGCCATGTAATTTTGCGCATGCATGGGAGAGTGCCGTTGTGCAAAGCAAGTGGGTCAGTCCCTGTAGAAAAGGCCAGAACACAGGCAGAGCACGATGGTGTGTGGAAAGAACATGGCACTATCCGATACAAGACACGCTAAGAATTCACTTACGTGTCTAATTATACTCATAGCATAGTCGTTTCTTTTCGCCAATCTACAAGCACTAATTTTAGTTGGTATTTCAAGGGAAGATGGGCGATTCCGAACAATCCTCTGTCCCCAGCAATGAAGGCAGCGATGCTGAGGCCAGTGAAGACGACCAACAGCCCACCGCCGCGTATGGTTGGGGCAGGGAGCTCAGATACTCTGCTGAGGAGCTGCCATCGCGTGTAATAAATGTTGAGGAAGAAGATACTTCAGCAGCTGCGTCCGACAGAAGACGAGTAGCTTGGCCACCAGAATCTCGATTCGTTTGGGACTCCGACTGGTGCGAGCGTGGACAAAAGTGTATAGCCATGCCCAGCCCGCGGGAATGATTTTGCTGGTAGGATGCTGCCGTCGCTGTCGACAAGACGGCCCAAGGTTTCTTTCGTAGCGGACCTCGCAGATTACGAGATCGTATCCTTGCATTAGGCTGTGCCCACCACTGCTCTTCGAGGTAATCTCGACATGCAGAAGCCGCCAATGCCAGTGACAGAAGAGTCTGACATTCGGCAAACCTCAATTAGTTTGC
Source organism: Sycon ciliatum (assembly GCF_964019385.1). NCBI lineage: Eukaryota > Metazoa > Porifera > Calcarea > Leucosolenida > Sycettidae > Sycon > Sycon ciliatum. The sequence continues at coordinate 23,698,033 of NC_088648.1, forward strand.
CTTGACTTGTCTTGTGAGGATCGCGTATCAGCATGATACACATATTTTTTGGGGGAAATTTATTGTTATCACAAGTTTTCATGCATGACTCAAACACATTATTATTTTTGTCTTTGTCATTTTCCCTTGGATTGGTACAAGATCTGCAAAGTATGGTAGTGTTCTGTTGGTGAAGAGAGCACTGCACACAGTTTATGAGCACCAAGGGTGCATTTAATCACACCCGAACCCATACTTTATCGTTTCAAGCGATAGACTTTGTCAATAAACTCGTTCCATGCATGGCATGCAACGTACAAGCGTGGGGTCAAGAAGGCGTACACCAAAATAATGCACAAATTCTGGCAGGAGAGGAAGACATCTGTACTTTCTGACCAAGACATCTCTAGTAGATAATCGAACGCGTCCTAATCAGTATTCATTCCCCAGATCATTGGAATTCAATTTGAAATCAGCAATTATGGGAAATTCTACAAGACCCTCCATCTTTGTACCAGTGGACACTAAATTAGTATGGCGCGCGCATTGAAAGTGCAGGTAGGTACCGGTAGGTGCAATACAGCGCATATGTAGAGTAAATGAGTATTTGACTATAATAATTATTACGGTACAGCAATGTGGTATGTGTACAAGCACTCATCATACACATTCCATATGACATTCTGTGTTTGTGTAGATCTCTACGCTATGCGGCACACAGGCAGTACACACTATGTACACGGCAAATTGGGCAAGCACGTTCGTTGTCGTCTTCCAGCCTGCGTTGTGAATACCATCAGGCAAAGATATCCAAATCCTGCACCACCTCAGCCTTCTCAGGAGACTTCCACCTGGAATTTGGCAGGGAAACATGCTTCTCCAAGGCAGGAACATCGAGGTTGCTATTTGCAACCGCTACCACCTCACACATGAGCTTGTCAACATACTCATAGCTCTTTCTCTCGTATGATTCTCTATTTGGCCACAGTCTTCTTTATGCTTTGAGAACTGGACTTTATACCTTCCTATCGCGGTCTTTTTGGTTGTGCTGTGACGACGGTTGACATTGACGTCGTCAAGAGCTGCGAGATGTGCGTGTCCAATCATCCCCAGAACTGAGAAACGAATGCGTTTGAGAATGTAGTTTGGCATGACACTGTGATATACCTGCATGGCAAAAAGAATGTGGAGAAAACACACTTGCTTAGACAATATACTGCTCTATGAGAAAATGGAAACTTCACCGTACAATACGACTCTTGTTCTCAATTGCATTGCTCGTTTCATTCCCTGTGTTGCCCATAAGAGACGGGAGCAAAAATGTTCAGCAGATGGTTGTTGTCTTCTGGCGTGGAGTGGCGGCGTCATTAGATGTACACATAGTCATTTCACTAAGTAGACCACTACTACAGCATATGTACTTTCCTTAGGCTAGCGTGCGTGCAAGGGAGTTTGAGTATGTGGGTGCGTATGTGTGCGTGTTGTTGTGTTTGTGTATGTGCACGCACACGCGCGCGCATGTGCGTGAAGGTGCGAGTGCATGTGCATAATATGTGCAGTTCCCACTGTATTCCTTGCACAACAGGTCTTCACTTACTTTTCTTTCACATACAACCAGAACCCATTCCTTGTTCAAAATTAGATTTTTTTTGGCCTGGTGATCCCGCAAGCGTGGAACTCGGAGTGTAATAAATTTTTGTTTCACCTTACTTGCACTATTCCTCGGCTGTCCAGACTTCTAACAACTGCTCTGAGTAATATGATATTCATGCACCATGCCTAGAAGTAGGGTAGCTGTTATAAATAGAGACATATCCACGCAATCAACTTACACTGGTTCAGTTTGGCAGGATTGGTGAGACACGCTGCCTGCACATCGCAAGCAAACAGTTCTGTAACCTTCGTACTTGCTGGGGTCTGTCTGTTTGCGTCCCAGTTGATGACAGATGTGCACAGTTTGAGTACTGGTATGCGCAAAGTTACTGGGGTGATATCGTTCATCAGCTAGCTGCAGTCGAAGTTGATGGGGTGATGTACTCTTCTGATCCTGATGGAACGTATCTCGCCCCGCTTTCTCAGTTGCAGCTTGTTGAGTTCGCTTTGCTGGAGGCTCACGGTTCGGAGGGCACTGGTACACTGATGAGGGCTTTCCTGGACGGCGTACTCGTCAAAACTCAGCTCTCAAGTCCCTCTGGATCATAAATGGAGCGAGCAAACATTGCTCGTGCTGCGAAAATAGGCTTGAAATTTTCACGACGCATTGCAACATCTCGGCGCTTTGCCAGGTCTCTATCCTTTGGGAATCTGAGAAAACTAACCCAAGGAGGATGATAATAATAATTATTATGATACTGGCACAACCAACAACACAACAAGTTGGCATTGCAGCGGCTCGGACGACTTGGCAAACTACTTTCTGAATTGACTTTCGTCCTGAAGAAAGTGAGATTCAAAATCCAAGTATTTTCGCACCATGCCACAATGACGTCACACATACATTGGTATGGGGCGCGTGGCTAAAATTGAAATATCTCAAGAACGCTTTCTCGTAGAGACTTCGGACCAAGACCATTCGACTCAGCACCCGAACCTCTACAGGCTATCAAATTTTCATTTTTTCGTGGAGTTCCCCTTTAACAAGGTGGACACATCGCCCGACTGGCTGGAACCTGTTCATAGGATTTTGGAAGAGCCATTTCTCAGTCTGTGCATCCCACAGGGAATATGACACAGGCACAACACCCTAACACCACGCACGACAGGTCGTACACGATTTATTTAGAGGTCCATCATTGTTGCTAAGCATCATTGTTCTGCTGCACCTCTGTGAAAATTGAGCTCTGTGGGAAACTGGCAGCATGCGCGTCAGTGCGCCATGATTCCAGCACTGAGCGCAAAGAGTTCATAGCTCATCAATCACAAGTACATGTACTTAGTTCAGCTCTTGCCTCGACCTAGGGTTTTGGTGTTCCCCGCGGAGTCCAGGGCGGCAGATCATGGCACTAGCGACAGCGCTCTTTCGTCCGTACTCGAGTTAATCCAGGACATTTCAGTTCAACTGCCTCTGTTGCCGTCGCCCCCTAGTTTCTCCTCTTAGAATATTTCCCCCCAGCGGAGCTGTACTAAAATCAGAAGGACCCTACTAGGATTTCCGGATGTCAGAAAGTACTTACACCAGCAGAGATCTCCTTTGGCGGAGCGCCCAAATCAAGTTGAATTTTTCGTCGCTAAATTGTAATTGGGCGTCGACCAAAACTTCTTGTGAGGACTGTTATCGCTCTCTATCAGACGTGACTATTCCTACCTAGGAAGTCCAATGACTTCTGGCAGAGATGGACGGCAGTCGGCCATCGTGAGCCAACGCTCCTACAACACTTGTAGGACGATCAAAAGCTTTCAAAGTTTCATTGTCGCTATGACCTACTTTTTGTTTCAATGTGCACAGCAAAGTAAGATTTTTTTCCGTGGCAGAAAATGACTTTTTCTGCAAAAAAATGATTTTCACCCGAAGGTCGATTCCCGCTGATACTGGGCCATATGACATCAGACACTGGACTCCACGAGACGAGAACCAAATACAATATGCGTAAATCATACTCGTAATAGAATTTCGCAACACACACGTGTTTGGCGAGCTCGGAGGGGTCTACTCGTCATGACCGCAACGAGTGGGTTTTAGTCAAGTACTTCAGTACGTGCGATTTAAACCATGATACGACGAATAATTATCATCATAAATCATGCCTCCTTTTGTCTTTGCGATTTTTCTCAAATATCGAAAATGTTTCATCCGTTCGTGTTGAAATAAATATGATGCCGAAATGTGCCAAACAAACAGTAGGACCGTTGATTTTGGCATAACCTTGGTCGTTACTGCCCCGCTTGTAGGAATACCTGGATTAGGCCGTGCTCAAGACGAGTGGATAGTAACAGCGCTATCGGCACAAACCCGCCATATTTGCATGTAAGTGTTTTTATTATTATTATTCCACAATCACGATGACATAGTGCCAATAAGCATGTGATGCGGGCGATTTTAACCAGCCATGGTGGGGATAACTGAGAAAAAGAAGGAGAAGAAAAAGAGAAAACAAAACAAAACAAAACAAGTACTATAGGAACCTGGAGAGAGCAGTATGAAGATTAGGCCAGCAATGGAAAACAACGAATTCAATTCAATTCAACTTAGGCGCGGGCAGAATGGAACAAAATGCAGCGAAGGTGTCGCAAGACTTTACCTCCTGCGGAAGCCGAGACCTATGAGAATAGGATTTGAACAGAGGGGATTTTAAAAGGATCGATGATCTGGCAAGTGGGAAATGGAGAGAACATCTAGTACGCGAGCTATTATTGAACCAGCTTAAATGCGCAAGTGCATGAGGAGGAGCAAGTTGAAGCTTAATACGGTGAATGAATTTGCATGCCGAGTGGGGAAAGCGTTCTGAGAGAGGGGAAGAGGAAGCCAAAATCTATAGCGTCTGAGAGGAGGTCAGAGGGCGCATGCGAAATATTAATCGAAGTAATTTACGGTGGGTGACTTCTAACCGATGCATAAGAGCGGAGGATAGACCGGAGGACCAAACGAGAAAGCAGTAATCAAACAAAGGAAGAACATAAGAGTGATAAATTCGTATTCGACAACCATGGTGTAGATGGGAGATGTGAGGAGAAATGCAGCCTATCGCGGAGCAAACTCGCTTTTCAATATAGGTTACGTGCGAATCCCAGGACAAGTGTTCATCAAGAAATATACCAAGGTGTTTGTGATTTTTAACGATGTTGATAGCAATGGGATCATCAGGGAAAGTAAAAAGCCGAGTCGTGAAGAGGGTGAGGTCACTGGAGGGTCGTGGGGGGATACAAAGGATTGCCGCTTTCGACACATTGGGGCGGAGTTTCCACTTCGACATCCAGCGCACAACTTGATTAATGTGATACTGTAGCGAGTCGCAGGCTTGTAATAAGCCTGGCTCGGCTATATGGAGCGCTGTATCGTCCGCGTAGAGTGAGGTATGATCCAAACCTGCCAAATCATTAACGTACACGATGAACAATAGAGGCCCCAAGATAGAGCCCTGGGGCACTCCAGAGTGGACTGTTAGAGGGGCGGACAGGGCATGTCCAGTTCGGACACTCTGTCGACGTTCAGTGAGATAGCTGGTGAACCACTGCAGACACGTCCCGGCTACGCCAAACGCTGCTAACTTATGGAGGAGACCCCTTGTCCAGACAGTGTCAAATGCTTTGCTCAGCTCGAAAAAACATAGGAGGCTAAATTGCTTCTGATCCTTGCATTCATATAGCTTCTGCACAAGCCTCAGCAACTGCCAGGCGGTCGAATCGCCTCGCCGAAATCCAGACTGTGACGGGTCAAGGACCGGGTTCATATGTTGGTATAAGTGGCCAAATGCCACACGTTCACAGAGCTTTGAAATGGTGGAAAGGAGTGAAATCGGCCGGTAATTGGATGCAGACAGTTTACTGCCTTTATTCTTGTAAATAGGCACAACCACAGCTGCCTTCCAGACATCAGGGAAGATTCCGGTGGCGAAGGACTGGTTGAAAACTAGGCTGAGAGGGATAGCTATACTAGGAGACAGGGCTTTTAGGAGTTCATGGGATATGCCATCTGCACCTGCCGCCTTCTTGGGCTTTAGGCGACGGATGTGTTGGGCAATGGCGATGGGAGTAGTGCTAAAAGAGGGCAGTGCTGGGAGCCCGTGGTATGGAATACCAGGAAGAGACCATGCAGGATCATCCGGTGTTCCAAAGCTGATGAATTGGCGATTCAGAGCATTGGCAATCTGGGTAGGGTCGTTGTGTACTGTGATATTTTCATGGAGTTCAGTGATGATAGGGTTTCCAACAGGGGTCGGCGAACGAAGCTGCTTAAGAAACTTGAACAAACTAGGGGTGGATGCAATTATGATGGAGGGGTTAGTGCTAATGGAGGACGCATACTGGCGGTGAGCCTCTTTGAGTCGTGCTCTGTTACGTTCGCACTTGTAATGCTCGTGATTTCTAGGGGTAGGATACTTGCGATACAAGCTGTACGAGTCTGGCTTCCTCTTCAGCTGAGCTTTAACAGCACGTGTCAGCCACGGGGGACTTGGTGTACGTCGTCTAGGGGCTGAAAAGCGCGACCGGGTGGGTAGGAAAGCGGAGCATAGACCATAAAGGATGTCATAAAATGCTGGAGCAGTACGGTTTGGATCTCCAAGCTTCAACTGGAGAGCAGCATGCCAGTTCACATTAGCAATGGATTCATTTAGAGCAACTACGTGAGTGGGAAGAATGGAGGAGATGTCAAACTGACTGAAGTCAGGTATCTGGAAGGAATGGGAGGGCAGTGTAGTGTTGGCTGCAGGTGGTGATGCGGTACATGTCGGGATGCACAAACGGCCGAGAACAATTGAGTGGTCCGACTGACCGAGAGGGGCTGAGGGGCGCGGATCGCAGATGCTGGCTGCAGTGTCAGTGATCATCAGGTCCAGAGCAGCCTCATTGCCTTTGTGGGAGCGGTGGGTCGAGAATGTGACGTGTTGCTGCAAGGAAAACATGTCAAGAAGACATGAAAGGTGGTGGCCTGCAGTGTCTGTTGTTGTTACATACCAGGTGGAACATTTAGCATTGAAATCTTCCATGATGAGGACTGGCGAGCCAGGGGTCCGTATTTTAGTCAAGCAGCTTTGAAATGAGGCGTAAAAATAATCTATCACCAACGGGTCGGTGGACGGTGGGCGGTAGACAGCCGCAATTTGGATGGGCTGCTGGCGAGTTGGGCAAGCAGAGGTTCCAGTGGATGGCGATATCTCTACCCAGGTAGCTTCGAATTGCGGAAGATGTAGGTCTGTACGGTGGGTAATAGGACCAAATGCACTTGATTTTAATAAGATAGCAACACCGCCATAGGCCAGGAAGTCGTTGGTGTTAATTTTATTTTCGGCGGTGGGTCGATCCCTTCGAAAACATTCATAGCCTGGGAAGGAGAGGGAAATTTGTGGACACAACCAGGTTTCAGTTATGCAAACAACAAGGGGACAGCTGGTCGTGAGAAAGTCGGATAGCTCAGCAGTTTTGTTTCTAAGGGAACGTGCATTGATGCAGGCTACGGGGAAGGAGGCTAGGGGCGTTGAAGGATAGAAGGGTGTTGCGTTAGTGTCAAGTTGAGGTGTTGGTTTACTCATTGTTCAGATTCAGCCTGGTCAGTGTGGAACCTCCATTTCCGGATACTAATTTTGTCAGGCCAGAAACCAGGCCCTTGGATCTTGTCTACACAGTTCTCTCCCACAACCAGGTGGGCATAAGCTGTACCAAAGTACCATGATTCTGAGATTGAGCAGTGAAAAACTTCGACATCTTTCTTTTTACACCACAGTTCAATTGAGGCAGCATCGCATCCAAGGTCTACATTGCCAAGGTAGAAAGCCGTGCGCTTCACCCGCTCCACGCCCTGAAGGTCAGTGAATTTGGTACGGGCTGGCTATTTTGTGAACTGGTTTGTGATAGTGCGTTTCAGTGGACTACTGGTAGTGTTGGTGTCGGCGTGTGCAGGGCGGCGGCGGTGTGGGTTTTGCCACCCATAGTCCTTATGCACATTGTACAGATGTACGAAGTTCTGTACTAGGGCCGTAGGTGTGTACATACCCGGTTGGGTGTTCATTGTGTGCTATACATGCGCGTTTGAACCATTTAGCCTCACAATTCATGGCAAACGATCACTTTTCAAGCCTTCTTCACTTTGGGATTGAACTAACGACTAGCTAGATCTCTGCCGGAAAAAGATTTCGTATGAAATGCCTTCATGGCCCATTTCATAGTGGAAATAGCAGTAAACACAATAGGGTCCTGCACATTCAACACCCAACCGGGTCTACGGGATTCTACAAGATTATACGGGATTTCGTGCATCTGTACAATGTGCATAAGGCCTATTGTCGCTTGTGCTTGTATCTTGCGTTTGAGGTTTGGCGGGCAGGTCAGGTCTGGCCGTTGGGGTACTACTTCTTGTAGTAGTACGTGTACTACCGTCCGTGCTGGTGTGTGTGCCTGTTGGTGAGGCAGCTTTCCTTGCAGTGATTTACAGCAGGTTGCAACTTGGGTTTAAGCGGATGTTGATTCAGCACATCGACCTGGAAATGGTTTGGTTGCGTTCCAAAAAACGAGAAGCAGGTGAATCATTCCTCATTGGCTGTCTCTACAGGCCACCGTCCGCACCGGCGGCTTTTTGGCAATCTTTACAGCAAGTCATGTATGACATTCAGGGCGAAGATCTCATTCTGATGGGCGACTTAAATGTTGATTTCTTGTCCCCTCAAACGCATCATTTTGACAATTTGAACACATACCTGCTACTTCCCCTTGATCTGAAGAATATGATCACGCACCCTACAAGGATCACACCTACATCTAAAACACTTCTCGACTGTGTACTAACGAACATGGATTGTGTTGAGCACGGAAGCGTTCACTCCTGTGAGTTCACCGATCATGAGTTTGTTCACACCAGTATTATTTTTCCGAAGTCAATTCCAACACAAGGACAAATATATCGATCCCGCCACCGTGATTACAGTAAGGCCTCTGCCTCTGATCTCTCTCATTTATTGTCAATTTCTGATCTCGGATCCTTCTCGTCCCCGTCGGTCGATGTAATGCTAGAAGAGTGGCAAGGAAAATTTGAAGACGCCTTGGATGTGATTGCACCCTACATAATATCACGGAGACAATCCCCTGGAAAAAGGAAGAAGTGCCCATTCATGACACCGGAATTACTAGCTCTCATTAGGCGACGTAAAACCGTCTACAGAAAGTACCGCTCGTCTGACTGCAGTAGTACGGTTCTACAGAAGGAGTTCAAAGTTTTGCGCAGCAAATGCAATAACCTTTATCGCCAACTCCGAAATGCCCACTTCCGCTCCATCTGTGACGATTACCGGCGAGATCCTAGGCGTCTTTGGAGCACCATCAACTCAGTCACCCGGCGCACAAACCCAAGAACTGAACCTCTCGTCCAGGCAGATACCTTGAACAGGTATTTCCATAGTATTGTGTCAGATCCGAACCCGGCTTATGTTGTTCCAAGTGGTACCTCAAGACCGTGTGACTTGCACGAGTTTCGCCCTATTTCCAAGGATGAGGTACTTCGGCACCTTCAGAAACTCGACGGTACGAAAGCGCCTGGGCCAGATGGTCTCCTCCCGAGCATCCTGAAGGCCGTTGCACCAGTTATCGCCTTCTCCCTCACCCTAATATTTAATACCTCTTTGTGCACTGCTGTGTTCCCGACACAATTCAAGTTGGCTAATGTCACGCCGATATTGAAATCCCGTAAGGGCGATCCTACTTCTCCTTCGAACTATCGTCCTGTGTCACTCACGTCGATTCTGGCTAAGACTCTGGAACGCCTGGTTCTAAATCAGGTATGTGACAGTTTGACCATCGAAAATCACCTCCACGATCACCAATTTGGGTTCCGACCAGCTCGTTCCACGACACAACTGCTCACACTTGCTGTAAATGATTGGAAACTGGCCCAGGACCGCGGAGAGACTACCAGTGTAGCCTTTGTCGACCTCAGCAAGGCGTTTGATCGCGTCCAGCATCAACAGTTACTCGTTGCGCTCCATGGCATGGGTGTTCATGCAAGCGCCCTGCGTTGGTTTGCGTCGTACCTCGCCGGGAGATCTCAGCGTGTCGTCACGCAAGCCAGCCAGTCTTCAAGTCTTGCAGTGTCTCGAGGAGTTCCTCAGGGAAGTATTTTAGGCCCTACCCTCTTTAATGTCTACCTGAGGGACCTTCCCCGGCTTGCGGAGACAGCGGGTTCAAAACTACTGATGTTCGCAGATGACAAGACAGTCTACTCTAGTGATCCGTCGAAGGCGCGTTCCGAAGCCAAGTTGTCATCGGCACTGGAGATACTAAACCACCACCTTGGCTCCATTGGTATGCAGATAAATACCGACAAAACCGTTGTCATGCAAATCCATCCCAAACGTGCCACAGGGAGTCAGCAACAACAACAAAGGCAACAACTGCAAATCACCTTGTCAAATGTTACGCTAGGGGAAGTGGAAAGCACCAGATGCTTAGGAGTCGTTGTTGACAATAAGCTAGCTGTCCTTTGACCAACACATTAACAATGTCGTCCGGAAAGCCTCACGGAAGATCGGTGTACTGCGTCGATCTTTCCGCCAGATGAACCTGTTTGCCCGCCGTACTTTCGTTGTCGGTGTTATTCAGCCTGATCTAGAATATGCTCTCCCTGTATACCTTTCGTTTATATCCGCTAAAAATAGAAACAAGCTAGCCTCACTCCACCGGCGCGCTGTACGAGTTGCTTGCGGCGCATCACCCCAAGCTAATATCACGCCACTTCTTCACCACCTCAATGTTTCCTCTTTCCAATATCGATCAGTATTTTTGTTCCTTGTATTCATTTTCCACTGTTACTGTATTAAGCCGGCTGTTTGCTTGCAGTCCCTCTTTCCCATCTGTACGTCTACCCGAACTACTCGCGGCTCTACAACTCATAACATGAGTATCAATCGCTATAGATCTATGTCTGGCTTTCTGTCCTTTTCAAGTAAATCGGCTCTTGTTTGGAATTATTTACCAGACGACCTGAAGTCCTGCACTACTATCGCAGATTTCCGCGTCAAATTGGCTATTTGGCTAAAAGACAGCTTAACTCTTAATCATTGTTGTGATTTGCTTTCACGCAATGTGCATAATCAGTAACTTGATGTTGCTGTTTTTGTTTTTTTTTTGTTTTTTTTTGGTTTCCCGTTCTCGGGGCCTTCTATTCGGTACTCTTTGTAGTTGTACTTCTGTACTGTTGAGCTATCCGAATTCAAATAAACATTTAAAAAAAAAAAAAAAAAAGTGCTACTGTACAATTTCTCTTGGTCAGTGCAAGCTGGGGACGCTACGGGTACGGGATTCTACTACTCCCGTCAGTTGAGCAACTTCTACTTGCAAGGATACAATGGGGTCTGTCTTGCTCGTTCGAAGACATTCTATTTCTGAAGCCATACCTTTTATGGTCTCGTTAAGCAGCTGGAAAGTGGAGAGCAGGTCGCTTACCATTTGGTCTGGTGACTTCCGTATTCCTACTCCTTCCTTGCGAAGGGCAACAACCAAGTCTTGTCGGCCCATTGTCTCTGGGTTGGTCAGTCCTGTAGCTCGGGCAGCTGTGAGCAGCTCCTCGTATGTCAGCAGAGCTAAGTCCATATCTTCGTTAGTCGCCATATTATTGAGTCATACATCAACACTAGAACAAATCAGTGTAGGTGCGGTCCTGCCGAAGGCAGCTACATCGGTGAAACAAACTCGACCGCGGAGCGCAGAAACTTGCATCCGCACTCTAGATGCAAGATCACGTTTGTTCTTAGCTGCTGAGCTTGTAAGAACAATTACTTGCAGAATGTGCTAAGCCGTAACAACACTCACGTTACGGCTTAGACTATGTATGTTGCAGTAAAATCCAAAAACTACACGCAAAAATTCAGTCACTTTTGCACCAACTGTTGTACCGAAAAAATTACTGTTGGTGGCGCAAGCAGATGCTTGTCGTTTGGAGTGACAAGTGATCACCGCTGCTTTTCCTTGCCAGAGTCAACAATACACTTTGTTCTGCAGCGTTGGGAGTGGTGTTGGAGTAGAAATTGCTGACTAGACGTCGCGGAAGGGCGAGCTTTCCTGCGCAGGTATGAGTTTGGACGTATTTCAGAATGGTCGAGTGGAAAAATTCAAAAATTGTATATTTCAAGAAAAACCAAAAAGGATGATGGGGGACATGTCCTCAGTGCTAGAAGAGCTGTTCTACTATCTGCCGGTGTATAGTGTTTGCTAATTGATGATGTAGCTCGCTGTTTTATGAGCGCTTGTAATTTGGCTATTTTCAAGACGATCATTTGTGGCCTCAAGGGATGATTGCCCTCGTCTTCTGGGATGCTGGCGTGGCTAAGTGGTGCTGCCCCAAGAACTCTTCTAAGGTGAGGTAATGTTGGCTTGATGGATTTTTGCTGGTAGCTTGTTCTTGTACGCTGTGCCGTGGCTCGTTTGTAGACCCATAAATCGTGCCAATATTGGGCCAATATTGAGGGTATACCAATTTCATGGTTCACTTCAAAAGATTTTGTGCGGGCTTTGGAATGTCGATCTACACCCCAAAGCAAACCTACCTGCAAAATTTGAGCGAAATCTGAGAGACAGACTTGCACATATATTCTGGTTTTCTCAGACATGCTCTCTTAAGCGCCTGCCAAAGTTTGTGGCGTCTTGCACATGCATGATTGTTATTGCAGGCAAGCCGCAATATCATTATCATCCTTTCACACAGCCTTGCTTGCTTTCCTGCCATATCATATTTCTTTTCTCACTCACGGACCATGTGAGTTTGGCACATTTTCCACCCAGGACCTTTCGCACCCACCAGACCTCAAACCTTCACAGATTCCTTCCTATGCCACTTTATAAATACATTACTAGCTGTGCATCACTGTTATCAGTTGTCTGAAGATTGCCATCTGGCATGAAACTTTTAGTTTCGACAATCCAGACGCGTGGTACTCTGTGACTCATGTCCAACAAAGACGTATATACCCGCTGCAATGCCGAGCCAATATCCGTACTAAGCAGAAGAGCACGGTGGAAACTGTATGGCCATATTCTACGCCTCCCTGAAGCATCTCCAGCGCATGTGAGCATGACCGCGTATTTCCAGCGACAGAACCGGGGCTGGCTGGGACGCCCGCGCATCACACTACCAGTGGTGATAGACAATGAATTAGCCAAGGCAACGTCCATGCCTCTCCGGAGTCTGAAGGACCTGGAGACGCTCCGATTGATGGCTCGGAACAAGCAATCATTTAACGATATATTCGCACAGGTCACATTGTAGAGTCCAGATAACCTAGTGCTTTCAACAATAATTGTACATGTACTTTCAATTATGAGAATTTGGTATACCCCCAAACCCGTCATTGTTGAATATTCGATAATAGCGTGGATTTCCCAAACTATATATTTTATAAGAAAGAAAAAGGACCAAAGAGCTAAAAAATGAAATGAACTAAGAGCTAAAAATAATCTACGTGGAGATAATAATTTTAATATAGCTATGAATAGGATGAAGGCCGCAGACATCACGCAACTACTTTACTTGTTCGACATGTATTTACTGTGTATTTTATAACAAAAATATTATTGAAAACCCATAATCGATTTTCTTGTTCCTATCATCAGTGGGAAAAATATGGAACTAAGGATACAACCAAAGAAACTGAAGTTAAGTACTGTAAATAGAAATGTGTTAGAAATAACAACAAAATACAAGTGCAATAAAACCACTAGAGGAAACGCAAAAAGGTAACAAGATTTCGTAACCAAAGGCGAGAATGCGCTAAACGAAGTGTCAACCTACGAATACAACTTCCGTGTACCGGTTTTGTGGCACAATGATTATAGCAATTTGTCGTCTCCATTCTTGTGCAATCATGTATATGCAGGTTGGTTCTCTTCATGTTATTGTCACCCATTTCATAGATGTTGGTTGCCTTGTTGCTTTCTCTCCCCTCTCCTCTCACCCAAGCCATTCTGCATAAGCGAAGGTGTGGACGCAGCATACTGCTGCTACACGTCAACGCGGGAATGCGTATAATAATAAATAATAATAACCTCTCCAATGCCGTTGTACATAAGCGGATTGCCACGGATATGTCAATACTACTACTAAGTTGCAGAAATGAAATTGAAAAGACGAAAGTCCACAGCGAAAGATATCGCTTAAAAGTGCAAAGTAGGCAACACTGGTAGAAGATGACATCCTTTCTGTGAGTAAATAGATTTTATTTCGCCGGTTCTAACTTACAGAAACTGAAGGACAGGCAATAGTTATTAATTTCAGTTAAAGTCAGCTAGGGGTAGCCGATGTGCCAGACCACTGTAGGGTGATTGTAAACGGCTAAGTCGTCGGGCAGAGACCATTCCGAATAGCCGTCGTAACAGCATTTAGATCGCCAGCCACAGCAGGTGGTAATGTGGGTAGACTAATCGGTGAATCTGTAGGCTCAGCTCCACCACAAACGAGGGGCTCATCCAGTGTGCAAATCTGTATAAACAAAAACAGTACAAAAGACATACTGTATGGTCACCTAGTACCCCGACCTCTTTCTCTTTCTTATGTGAACACGCTCTGCACTCTGCGAATTCATAATTTCCTGCCCGTTTTACAAACCTGCCTTTGTAAAGAGGACAAGATAACATCAACCCGAGTCACAGGAAATGACAACTAAGTGTATTATTATATTTTATTGCCAGAATTGTACAGAATTGTTGCGTATGCGCTGCTCTTTATCATTGCCAATTTATGATGTATCGGAAGTAGCAGTTCTGAAAATTGCAATTCTGTTAGGATAGAGGTTCCTAGTTTGATACCTGTTTTTTACGGGCAGTTTCTTCTGGGCAGATCTCCCCCTTTCCATTGCCTTTACTACTGATCATTACAAAATTTGTTTGTGAATATTATTCACAATACGTTGCATATCATTTTGTGTAGCACTTTGGACGTCCAGAAAGACGTTTTCAGCCGCCCTCTAGGCTTTCGTGCTCTGGAAAGCACCTGCAAAATCATTCGCTCGAAAGACAGCGAAATATATAATTTCTTGACGGAAGGATCGCTTGAAAAAAATTATAGAGCACGAGCGATTAGAAAATTGGGCAGCTAGATCTTGAGCGATACTAAACCGGCTGAAATAGTCCACAGCAAGAACAATTCAGTAAAAGGGATGAAGTTTCGCTCAGATGACAAGTCATCAGCGGAGCCAGCTGAGGAGATGAGTTTGAGAGCTCTATTACGCGAAGAGGCGAGGGGGAAAGCAGCACTGAGATCGCAGAAAGAGATTCAGTACTCCGTCGCAACTACTTGCAGCTGGATGAATTGGTGAGACACGGGTACAGTCAAGTATGAATTAAACCTTGCTTTATTACAATATTTAACTTGAATACTGAGCCAACGAGAGAGCTTGGAAGCTCAGGGCCCTACGCTATGCTTTTTTGTCTTGATGAAATAGACAAAAAAGAATAGGGATGTTATAAATTCTTATAAGTTTCTACTTTTTGTTTTTAGACATATTAAACCTGGGATTCGATCCCGCACTATCGCCCTGCATGCATCCCCCGATACATTTCGCATACATACTAATTCTTCAGTTGCTTCACTTTATGATCTTGTATTTGAAAGCCCTATTTGAATATGCATTGTGGCCAGCCGTCTTTGATTGTACGGTACGGTACGGGATAGGTATGGGACAGGTACGGGACAGGTACGGGACAGGTACGGTGGAGGGTAATACGACACCGTCTACCACCTTGATGATTTAAAAAAAAAATATTTTATTTTGTAAAATAGAAAAGGACATATGGATACGAGTTTAGAGTAACTCTCCATCACTGTAACATGATACTATATACAGTCAGAAAGTGCAATAACTCGGCACAAAGTTAAAGGACGTCGAATGTCTCAGTACTCTGTCAGTTTTGTGCCGAGTTATTGCACTTTCTGACTGTATATAGTATCATGTTACAGTGATGGAGAGTTACTCTAAACTCGTATCCATATGTCCTTTTCTATTTTACATTTATTTATGGCTCAACATCCGAGTTTCAAATATTTTATTTT
This sequence comes from Sycon ciliatum, assembly GCF_964019385.1. Lineage (NCBI taxonomy): Eukaryota > Metazoa > Porifera > Calcarea > Leucosolenida > Sycettidae > Sycon > Sycon ciliatum. Next base: position 23,713,694 of record NC_088648.1, read on the forward strand.
ATTATTTATTTATGGATTCCCCAAAGGCCGAGGCCTAAGTATCCGTTCATGGCTTGCTGGGAATATAATTATCTGCAAAATTATAACATATAGATTGAGAAGAGGAAGCGTTATAACAAATGCATACTGTAGAAATCAGCCATACCATTCTTTACTATGATATAGAAACTCTGGAAGGAATGAAACCAGCGGGTTCGAAGCGAGTGTTGGCAAAGATGGTACACGAGACACAAAGCAATGACTATTTTGGGTGGTTCTAATGTCAGTGGGGAGAGAATTCCAGGTGGCAGCGGTAACAAAGAGGAAGGTGGCACGCGAGTAGCTGCTCGCCCTGGCAGGCGGTACAAGTTGGAGAGGGCGCCGCGCGCTGGTGGAGAGACTATAGCCCAGCTCCATAAGGGCAGTGGTCTGGTGGTGGGCCAGGTGATGGAGCTCCCGGATGCACTGGACGTGTCGCCGCCATGCCAGACTGGACCATTGCAGGTGCGCGAACAGAGATGCCTTCGGTTCAGTAGCGGAGGGAAACACACCATACTGTCTCAAGACGATGCGTGCCAATCTGGCCTGCAGACGCTCAAGCACCGCCGCTTGGGATGCGGACAGTTGGAACTGCCACAGTGGCGAGGCGTATTCGATGGTGGGTCGGACATAACCAGTATAAAGCCGGTTTGCAACTTCCGGCGTTAAAAAAAAAGAGAAAAAGGGATGTTTCCTATTTTTTTCAGGCGTTACCTGGGATTCGAACCCGCGCTATCGCGCTACATGCATTCCCCCATGCACTTCGCATTCATACTCATTCTTCCAAGTTGCTTCACGTTATGATCTTGCGTTTGAAAGCCCTCTTTGAATAGTGCGACCAGATGTATGTGGCCAGCTGTGTTTGATGGTACGGTACGGTACGGGACAGATACGGGATAGCGCCAGGCGTGACACAAACACACAAACACACAAACACCAAATTAAAGCTGTGTGGACCCTGGCTAGCGCCAGACGTTACTGAAGTAACATCTTCTGCATAGCTACGGGAATAAATATAATTAATATAGAGAAAAAAATCACATAGAAACGAATTATGACGCAACTATCCACGATTGTTACCAGATAATAAGCAGTCAGAAAGTGCGATACCAGGGCACAAGTAGTTTCAAACGACGTATGTTTCGCCGTACTAAAGACCGTTAGCAAGCGGTGGAACGGCAACACGAAGCGGGATCTCGATTAGAGTCTCGTCCCGACCACGTAAAACATACACGTATTTGACGAGTTCGGAGGCTTCTATTCATCGTGACGGCAACAGGTTCGTTTCAGTCAAGTACGTGCGATTTAAACCATGATACGAAGAATATCAGCGTAAATCATGCCTCTTTTTGTGTGCAATTTTTCTTAAATATCGAAAATGTTTCATCCATTCTTGTTGGAGTAAATAATATAATAATTATGATGACGAAACGTACCAAACAACCAGTAGGACCGTTGATTTTGGCATAATCATTAGGAGAGCATGTCTAAGAAAACCAGAAAAGCTGGGCTGGCTGGGCCATCTCTCAGATTTCGCTCAAATTTTGCAAGTAAGTTTTCTTTTGGGTCTACAACAACCATGCAAAAGGACTCGTTCCATAACTGACGGACACCTTGGAATTGGAGACCACCTCCAAATGGGCACAAAACACGACTGAATATTGGGTCCAAAAACGAGCGCTGGTGCAGCGTACACGATTGAGCTGAGAACAAACCACCACCATGCCAACATTACCTCACCTGAGTAGTCTTCACATCGCCACCACATACAGCCATGGCTACATCCAGGAAAGCAATGGCCATCATCTGCAAATATCACGCGCAAATTCATTCACCGTATTAAGCTTCAACTTGCTCCTCCTCATGCACTTGCGCATTTAAGCTGGTTCAATAATAGCTCGCGTACTAAGTGTTCTCTCCATTTCCCACTTGCCAGATCATCGATCCTTTTAAAATCCCCTCTGTTCAAGTCCTATTCTCATTGGTCTCGGCTTCCGCAGGAGGTAAAGTCTCGTGACACCTTCGCTGCATTTTGTTCCATTCTGCCCGCGCCTAAGTTGAATTGAATTGAATTCGTTGTTTTCCATTGCTAGCCTAACCTTCATACTGCTCTCTTCAGGTTCCTATAGTACTCCTTTTGTTTTGTTTTGTTTTCCCTTTTTCTTCTCCTTCTTTTTCTCAGTTGTCCCCACCATGGCTGGTTAAAATCGCCCGCATCACATGCTTATTGGCACTATGTCATCGTGATTGTGGAATAATAAAAATAAAAACAATAATGGATCAGTTGGGGAAGTGAACTGTCTGAAAAGAGAAAAAATCGCCAGACCCACCAGGACTCGAACCCGGGACCTTGCTTGTCATGAGCAATGCTCTAACCACTGAGCTATGGGACCGGGCTGAGCCTAGAAGGCGCTGACAAGATTTTCACTCCAAAGGCAGCTCACAACACGTGCCACACATACTGATGGCACTTGGGTCTTTCTCCCTCCCCCAGGGGACCAACCACGGTCAGTTTCTGGACCCTACCAGAAGTGAAAGAGAGTGATAAATTTTGAACGGATTGGGAGAACTTCAAATTCAATGGATCAGTTGGGGAAGTGAACTGCCTGAAAAGAGAAAAAATCGCCAGACCCACCAGGACTCGAACCCGGGACCTTGCTTGTCATGAGCAATGCTCTAACCACTAAGCTATGGGACCGGGCTGAACCTAGAAGGCGCTGACAAGATTTTCACTCCAAAGGCAGCTCACAACACGTGCCACACATACTGATGGCACTTGGGTCTTTCTCCCTCCTCCAGGGGACCAACCACGGTCAGTTTCTGGACCCTACCAGAAGTGAAAGAGAGTGATAAATTTTGAACGGATTGGGAGAACTTCAAATTCAATGGATCAGTTGGGGAAGTGAACTGCCTGAAAAGAGAAAAAATCGCCAGACCCACCAGTACTCGAACCCGGGACCTTGCTTGTCATGAGCAATGCTCTAACCACTGAGCTATGGGACCGGGCTGAGCCTAGAAGGCGCTGACAAGATGTTCACTCCAAAGGCAGCTCACAACACGTGCCACACATACTAATGGCACTTGGGTCTTTCTCCCTCCCCCAGGGGACCAACCACGGTCAGTTTCTGGACCCTACAAGAAGTGAAAGAGAGTGATAAATTTTGAACGGATTGGGAGAACTTCAAATTCAATGGATCAGTTGGCTGTGGGTCTGGCGATTTTTTCTCTTTTCAGGCAGTTCACTTCCCCAACTGATCCATTGAATTTGAAGTTCTCCCAATCCGTTCAAAATTTATCACTCTCTTTCACTTCTGGTAGGGTCCAGAAACTGACCGTGGTTGGTCCCCTGGGGGAGGGAGAAAGACCCAAGTGCCATCAGTATGTGTGGCACGTGTTGTGAGCTGCCTTTGGAGTGAAAATCTTGTCAGCGCCTTCTAGGTTCAGCCTGGTCACATAGCTCAGTGGTTAGAGCATTGCTCATGACAAGCAAGGTCCCGGGTTCGAGTCCTGGTGGGACTGGCGATTTTTTCTCTTTTCAGGCAGTTCACTTCCCCAACTGATCCATTGAATTTGAAGTTCTCCCAATCCGTTCAAAATTTATCACTCTCTTTCACTTCTGGTAGGGTCCAGAAACTGACCGTGGTTGGTCCCCCGGGGGAGGGAGAAAGACCCAAGTGCCATCAGTATGTGTGGCACGTGTTGTGAGCTGCCTTTGGAGTGAACATCTTGTCAGCGCCTTCTAGGTTCAGCCCGGTCCCATAGCTCAGTGGTTAGAGCATTGCTCATGACAAGCAAGGTCCCGGGTTCGACTCCTGGTGGGTCTGGCGATTTTTTCTCTTTTCAGGCAGTTCACTTCCCCAACTGATCCATTGAATTTGAAGTTCTCCCAATCCGTTCAAAATTTATCACTCTCTTTCACTTCTGGTAGGGTCCAGAAACTGACCGTGGTTGGTCCCCTGGGGGAGGGAGAAAGACCCAAGTGCCATCAGTATGTGTGGCACGTGTTGTGAGCTGCCTTTGGACTGAAAATCTTGTCAGCGCCTTCTAGGTTCAGCCCGGTCCCATAGCTCAGTGGTTAGAGCATTGCTCATGACAAGCAAGGTCCCGGGTTCGAGTCCTGGTGGGTCTGGCGATTTTTTTTCTTTTCACGCAGTTCACTTCCCCAACTGATCCATTGAATTTGAAGTTCTCCCAATCCGTTCAAAATAATAATAATAATAATGTGTGGATTCACAGGAAGTGTGAGTTACGAAGTCTGAAGAAAATGTTGAACGGCCTCTGCTGGGATGACGACTACACCATAGCTCAGTGGTTAGAGCATCGCTGGCTACAAGCGAGGGTCCCTGGTTCGAGTCCTGGTGGTGACAGTCAATTTTTTCTTCAGACTTTTCCCGTTTGTCTCTTTCCCTCAAACCAGTTCATATTTTATGACTTGGGGCTCCCCGCGTGCTAGTTTGTACGTGAAGTGTGTGGGTTACAGTGAGGGCTGCGTCCCACCCGCCTGCATACTGACCAACCCCCCAAATGACAATCCCTTGACAAGACATGCTAATTCCCTTGATTTCAGCTAAAATCCCTGGATACACCAAAAAAGCAGGGGAAAAGGCGTTTGCCCTGATCGGATGTCTATGCCGATACAGGACGCATGGTTTTTCACATAAACCAGACCACGAATGAAAAAAAACACACACACACACACACAACCAATAGGCTGAGGCAATAAAGAGAAAAAAACACAGATCAGGACTTACAGGAGTACATGCAAAAGCACATGTGGGGCCTGAACTCCCAACGGAAAGAGAAAACAATGGCAGATATAGGCCACTGAAAGAGAATAGAAAAAAAGAGAAAAACCCAAGCAGAACTAAACCACAAGAAAAAGCAATTAGGCCAAACGGAACGTGGGACCTGAACTCCCACTAGAAAACAACAGCAATACAAAAAGATCAGGACTTGAAAAGAAAAGAGTGCAGCAAAATCAACCTGGATGCGAACCAGTGATCACACAAGGAAACAGAAAAGCATATGGGGCCTGAACTCCCACCACAAGAAAAATCAATATCAGGACTTAGAAGCAAAAGAGACACAAGTAATCACAGCAGATCGGCAGAGGCTGCATCCTCATCAACAGCATTCGCTGGCAACCTGGCATCTGCGGGCTGAAGACTGGCCGTTGTGGCTTTCTTGGCACGACTTAGAAATTGGGGGCTCAACAGTGAGGCACTCTGATGGCAAGGGACCGGGTGGTTGTACTTACAACTGATGAGGTTGCTTGTGGTCTCTGGCTTCAGGTGGCTTCGTTGACTTGTCTCGATTTTTTTCACCATACTGAATAAACGCTCCGGATCAGCATTTGAATGTGGCAGAACCAAAGCCACCTTCGCTAGCTTGCTCAGGTTTGCGAATCGACGGTGGGTGCTGTCTTCGGGACGAGTCAACTTACTCAAAGCAGACCAGAACTGATCGAGATTTTCTCCGCGAGGTGGCAGCACATCATCTGGCAAGCTCTTGAAGTCGAGCAGCTCAGTGAGGATGGCATCAATGTCCTCGGGTGACTGCTCTTTCAGGAGCCTGCGGCACAGGTTGGTTACAGCAGCGGATGAAATTGACGAACGGCTAGTCGGGTTGAGGAATGAAAGAGCACGGATGGTAGCATCATTCAAAGGGAACTTGTCAAGCATCTTCTTAATGCAGGCTTCATAGAAGCCCCTCACACCATCTCACAGTTTACGTTCGACGTTAGGATCCTGCTCATCTTCCACCTCGATCAGTGCCAGCCTTGCCTGGGTGCCAATACCGAGCTCGGAATCGGAGAGCTGGTTGCTGCGATTCGCATATTCAATCTTCGGCAGATCTTCACTGCGGCAATCTTGGATGATGCAGGCATCCACAAAGTTGGCGAGGTAAGACCGAAGCAGAGAGAGGAAGTCTGCCTGCATGGTACCGACCCGGCTAGCATTTGTCTGGCACAAAGTAGTGAATTTGTTCAGCGGCTCCAGAGCAAAGAGGACGAACTGGCACACAAGCTTACTTAGCGGTGAGTCCATCAGCTTGAGCACACGCTTGAGCCTGTCGTTTCGCGGCTCAATGTCCCGCTGCTGGTCGAAGAAGGCATAGAGAGCATCCCATTGGTCGAGGAGGCGCTTGAGGCAACGCTTCATGCTCAGCCAACGGGTTGTCGAGTGTTTCAGGACACGAACCGGCTGCAGCTCGCCGAAATCCCGCTGAATATCAGCAAACATCTCCCACCGCTTCGCTGAATGTTTGAAATAGTAAAATACGTCGATCAGCAGGTCGTCCACTGACACTGGGAGACGCTTGAGGGCAGCAGCAGCACAGAGGTTGGCCAGGTGGCAAATACAACCCAGGCTGAACACGTTTGGAGCAACCTCCTTCACACGACTCAACACCGAATTGCGTCGTCCCACCATCACGCTGGCGCTGTCACTGCAGAAGCCAACCACATTCGCCGAAGGTATGTCATGGCATTGCAGTTCCTTGTGGATCGCCTGGAACAGGGACTCTCCTGTGGCGATGTTGCAAACAGGCATGGACAAAAATCGGGTGACGGCTTGCTCATACGCATCATCCCAGTAACGGACCATAATTCCGAAGTACTTCCTGTCCATGTCATCATTGCCACCATCACACAGGATTGTGAACGGAGAGGTTCGACAGGCAGAAAAGACTACTTCGTTCAGCTCCGGAGCTGAGCGTTGTTGATAATTGCAGCCGTTTTTGTACGACTACACGCAAATGATGCGGCGATCTTGCTATCAGGAAACATCACTTTGACGAGCTTGCTGAAGTGCTCGGCAGATCTAAACGATAGATTGTGCTCCGCCACGAACTTGACGAAATACGCCCCCGCCGTTACCGTTTTTTCCGCCAGTGTCGTCTTCTCATGGCCCGCCGACATTGCCTGGGAAATTCCAGGCTGGGTGGCCACATCTCGCAGTGCCTTGGAGTGCTTGTTGGTATCCATGTGGCGCTTGATCTCATAAACACCACCACCAGAAATGTTTACGTCAACTTGGCACACAGTGCAATAGACGAAGTTCGGACCCTTTCTACTTTCCTTCATACGGAACTTCGTCCACGATGGTTGCCACTTACTGGCAACCTTTTTCTTTTCCGAAATCTTCCCCATAGTTGCTGACAGATGAAACAAAAACTACGACTACTTGTCAGGAAACGACAACACAACACATGGACAGGCCTGGACTAGAGAAGAGAGTAGCCAGTAATCTCTGCGAAAAATCAGTTAGAGGAGAGGTCGAAAGGCCGCCCGATCCTCGATCAAATGCTGCGCGCTTCGTTCAAAACCGATCAACAGTACATGGACTTTTGCTCTCCGCGACCCGGGTCTACAACAGTGCAGGTCAGTCAGTCAGTCAGGCCTTGATTTACCGTACATCGTATACGGGCACGACCGCCCGTACCGCTTTTTTTTCGAAAAAACGGGACCTTCATGATAAATCCCTGGACTTCGACAAAATGTCCATTTACCGGGAGTTTGCGTGAAATCCCCTGGACCCCGGGAGATTGGTTGATTTCCCGGGATTTTCCCGGGAAAACCGGGAGGGTTGGTCAGTATGCGCGGCCTGTGTGGATTCACAGGAAGTGTGAGTTACGAAGTCTGAAGAAAATGTTGAACGGCCTCTGCTGGGATGACGACTACACCATACCTCAGTGGTTATAGCATCGCTGCCTACAAGCGAGGGTCCCTGGTTCGAGTCCTGGTGGTGACAGTCAATTTTTTCTTCAGACTTTTCCCGTTTGTCTCTTTCCCTCAAACCAGTTAATAATAATAATAATAATAATAATTTGAAACTCGGGTATTGAGCCAATTATAAAAGTATAAAGGAAAAGGACATAATTATGGAAACGAGTTAAGAGTAACTCTCCACCACTGTAACTGGATACTATATACAGTCAGAAAGTGCAACAACTAGGCACAAAACTGACAGAGTACTGAGACATTCGACGTCCTGACACCTAGCTTCAACACATCTCCGTAGCGCTAACCGACAGCCTTCCAACTTGGAAGGTTCAAGGTTATGGAAAGACCAAAGAGCCTCTTTGGTCTTTCCATAACCTTCAACCTTCCAAGTTGGAAGGCTGTCGGTTAGCGCTACGGAGATGTGTTGAAGCTAGGTGTCAGGACGTCGAATGTCTCAGTACTCTGTCAGTTTTGTGCCTAGTTGTTGCACTTTCTGACTGTATATAGTATCTAGTTACAGTGGTGGAGAGTTACTCTTAACTCGTTTCCATAATTATGTCCTTTTCCTTTCTAATAATAATAATGTTTGGAAATTTGAGGCCACATGCCACGTACTGCTCTTTTCTCTCCGAAACTCAACACTTGCAAGCCAGATATGAAAGAAAGAAAAAATCATCAGTCACGCCACCGGGACTCGAACCAGGGACCTTGCTATTCGCGAGCAATGCTCTAACCAACTGAGCTACAGTATGACTCTTATCCACAGTGATGGTAAATCTATCCTTCTTTGATCAATCAGTATCTGGCTTGCATCGTACTGGCAACTCACACCAATCAAGAGGGCCCTCGGCCATTCGCTTGATATCATGGGGAGCGCATCAACCTATGTCCACTGCGAGCAAACAACAAATTGCAATTTCAAATTTGGACTTCACGGAGAATTTTCAAAGTGTTTGAAAATTTGAGGCCACATGCCACGTACTGCTCTTTTTTCTCCGAAACTCAACACTTGCAAGCCAGATATGAAAGAAAGAAAAATCATCAGTCACGCCACGGTACCGGCACCAGTACGATGCAAGCCAGATATTGATTGATCGAAGAAGGATAGATTTACCATCACTGTGGATAAGAGTCATACTGTAGCTCAGTTGGCCTCAAATTTCCAAACACTTTGAAAATTCTCCGCGACGTCCAAATTTGAAATTAATAATAATAATAATAATAATAATCACTAAATTCCATCTCTAAAATAGCCAAATTTCAAGAGCCATAGCCGGAACCATTTACGACGTCTATTTTTCTGAACCATGCACTGCAGGACAGTGGACTACCTCCACTACCACCCACGCCATGACCCGTAAAAAGTGTTTCAGTCTTTATGGGAATAAACAACTTTGACAATTTTCACTTCACCACATTGCAACACTGCCAATTTCCTACCCCACGACGGAAAGCGTCTCTTCAAGCTCCAACACCAGGCACCGCTCCAGACGCCAGCACACCAAACACTGCAGCGTGGTCACCTCTACCGAGTCTGACAAGAAATTTGAACTGACAACCCTTGTCACCCCAAACAACAAACATTTCCTTCCCTGAACGACTCGAATTTCACTAGCAGCAAAGCTCTGCAGAAGTGCAGAAATGTTTTGAACAAATCTCGATTTGTGCGATCGAAGCACGATATTTTTGCATCCTGAAACTGGCCGTGCGCCGACCACCGCGTGACATAGCAGATCGACGGATTTGATCGAGTTGATCGACAATCAAGATCAGAATCAAAGTCTGGATGACGAAGGCTGATCAGCAACACGATATTTGCGTACATTTACCTGAGTTGCCGGAGTTCGCAACACGCAGGGAGGTGGGGTTTTTCCTCAGGTTCGGTGAGGAGCGAGCGTAAGTCTGCGTGTTGTAATTTTCTTGTCGAGCAACTATTTGTCTCCAAAAGGTCGACACTCTAATTCAGTGACAATGCAGAAGGGCTGGTTGACCACGCAGAGTTTGGTCTCAGCGCGACTTCATCGACCTGACAAGGAGGATATTTTGAAATTCAGCTCGTAATGAAAATTCGATTTCTAGGACTCGGATGACTATGCTCAAAACACAATAATGTGTTGAGCCCATCACGTTATCTGGTTGCAGGAATATTGATCAGGTGGGAATGGAGACATTATGTCGATAGAATTCACCAGTGTTCTCTTTGTCGAGCTATGTCGCTCCGGCAACAGATGTCATCCATGCGCGCTACACAAAATTTCTGTTGGCATCCTAAAACAAACGCACGAAACACACGACCAACTAATGTTGTTACTTACCAGACACACGAAATAGCCGTGGAGACATTTCTGTACCCAAAAGGTCGATCTCTCCGGAGTGCACCTGAAAAGCACGTGCTCAAACCCTACGTGGCCGAAATGTCGCGTGAGTGCCTGGAAAACAGGTTGCAGCTAGATCCCATATCGTGAAGTCGTGCCTCTTCATGGTTCACTCAAGCAGCATGCCATCATACATAATTGGATCGTAAAAATCATGTTGCTGATCAACCTGATCGTCTAGATTTGATTCTGATCTTGATTGTCGATCAACTCTATCAAATCCGTCGATCTGTTATGTCACGCGGTGGTCGGCACACGGCCAGTTTCAGGACGCAAAAATATCGTGCTTCGATCGCACAAATCGAGATTTGCTCAATATTTTTGGAACTTCTGCAGAGCTTTACCTGCTAGTGAAATTCTAGTCGTTCAGGGAAGGAAATGGTTGTTGTTTGGAGTGACAAGGGCTGTCAGTTCAAATTTCTTGTCAGACTCGGTAGAGGTGACCACGCTGCAGTGTTTGGCGTGCTGGCGTCTGGAGCGGTGCCTGGTGTTGAAGCTTGAGGAGGCGCTTTCCGTCGTGGGGTAGGAAATTGGCAGTGTTGCAATGTCGTGAAGTGTAAATATTCAAATTTGTATATTTCCAGAAAACGTGGAACACTTTTTACGAGACATATCCTGGGTTGAATTGGAGATAGTCCACTGTCCTGCAGTGGATGGTTCAGAAAAATAGACGTCGTAAATGGTTCCCCTATGGCCCTTGAAATTCGGCTATTTTAGCGATGGAATTTAGTGATATTTGGAGATGATGGTTATTGCTTTCCTGGATGTAGCCATGGCTGTATGTGGTGGTGATGTGAGGACTACTCAGGTGAGGTAATGTTGGCATGGAGGTGGTTTATTCTCAGCTCAATCGTGTAAGTTATACCAGCGCTCGTTTTTGGCCCCAATATTCAGTCGTATTTTGGGCCCATTTGGAGGTGGTCCCCAGTTCCAAGGTGTCCGTCTGTTATGGAACGAGTCATTTTGCATGGTCGTTCTAGACCCCAAAAGAAACCTACTTGCAAAATTTGAACGAAATCACAGAGATAACCCAGCCCAGCTTTTCTGGTTTTCTTAGACATGCTCTCTTAACAACATGACGCAGAACAGGATAGAAGGAAACGACAGTGCCAAAAAATTGTCCAACACAACATTCAGCTTGCTCGCTCGTTTTCTTTGTCTTAAGCTCCAAAACGTACAAGTTTTTCTTCTTCTTCTCACCGCCTCCGCCTTCACTTGGTTTCTGACCGCCACCTTCCTTCACACCATCTGCACCATCATCGTCATCATCGTCATCGTCCTCTTCATCATCGCTGCCACCTTCACCTGTCGTCGGCTCTCCCAGCAACTGACCACCGGGTTCATCATCGTCACTGCACACGTCGCTTCCACACGCCTCCTCCAGCTGCCGTCGCGTTCTCTTCCTGACCGGTCTTCCCGTGCCATTGCCAAACACCTGACAGTCGTCAACTCTTCCGCTGGCATCATCCATATCCGGAGAGTTTCGATGCATCTTTCCATTCACCTCTGCAAACCGAGCTCCCGCCAGCCGTTTGCTCCTTCTCAGCTTTGGTGAGTTGCGGTTGTCTGCGTCCGGCGTACCGGTACTCGCTGATAATGAAAATAAGACACAGTGTTCGTCTTTGTTTACATTAATGTTTGTTCCCGATTTCTGCGTGCTGTGTTGGTTTTTCCGAGATACCGTTTGTGGAGCAGAAGCCTCTGCCGGAACGGACAGTGGAGTCGGGTGCTTACGTGGTCGGCGACGCTTTGGTCGGGAGGACCTAGCCGCCTGTGATAATATTGGGAGCGGCACGTGTTGTTTGATACGTTCGGACAGATGTTGAAGGGTCCTACCAACATACCGACTACCACATTGTCGGCATTCAAAGTGGTAAATGAGGTGACTCAATTGTAGGGTTGGTAGGACATCCTTCAACATTGTGAACGAACGGATCGTAGTGAACAAGGTAACCACATTGGTGGCAAAGTAGGTTTTCTCCACTAGGGATTTCACCACACGGGCCGTGTCCTTCGATTATTTCCCTTTCCAGGGCAAGCAAAGAAATACGCGGCACGGCAACGGTCCGATAGGTCGTTCCTTAACAACAGGTGTAGTTGTTAGAAGTTTGTCGAGGAGCTGCTGCGGGTAGCCATTCTTCACAAATACGGAGAGTAGAAAATCAAGTTCCTGTTGTAGCTTTGTTGGTGAACAAATGCGTTTTGCCCTATTTACAAGGTTACGAACTAAGTTTGACTAGTACTGGGAAGAGCAAAACGAGTCAAACATCATGTACTGCCCGGTGAAAGTGGGTTTACGGTATACTGTAGTCAATACACCAGTCTGGGTCTTTTCGACTAACACATCCAGAAACGATAGCTTATTGGACTCTTCATGTTCACACGTAAATCTCAGTGCAGGATGGATTGTATTCAGTTTCAGCAGAAAGTCGTCAGCATCTGCTCTCGAATCAAAGTACGTGAAGGAGTCATCCACAAACCTGACGTACAATTCCGGCCACTTATCTATCTTCGATTCACAGTACCCAACAAACACATTGGCTAGGACCGGACCCAAGAACGCGACAAGAACGCGACGGTAGCTGGAGGAGGAGTGTGGAAGCGACGTGTGCAGTGACGATGATGGACCCGGTGGTCAGTTGCTGGGAGAGCCGACGACAGGTGAAGGTGGCAGCGATGATGAAGAGGACGATGACGATGATGACGATGATGGTGCAGATGGTGTGAAGGACGGTGGCGGTCAGAAACCAAGTGAAGGCGGAAGCGGTGAGAAGAAGAAGAATACATCGGCAATTAAATTGCATTTGTTGTCTAACCCCGTGTGTCGTGAAAGTTTTGATGATTCTTGGTTCAGTGTTGTTCGTTCTGCAAGTAGTTTCAAGCAGTTGAAAGTTCTAGAAGCAGTCTACATTCGCATTCGTGATCCAAATCTTTGTAAACAAAAAGAAAATGTCACCGCACTTACGCTATTCCAGTAAATTTGCACTCACACACACTTGCACATGCATGTCCATTGTCACACTGCACTTGCTGAATTTCCTATCATTTCTCACTTCACCTATAGTTTATTACCTGTGCAAATTGTTCCTAGGTTTGTGCTATTTTTCTTACTATGCTTGTATCCTCGCTGTTCCACTCAAAGTGTATAAATTCTATTGAAGTTTCATCATTCTCTTTAGTCACGAATTCCATTGATAATTGTGACAAGAAAACGTTCTGGAATACATGATTCGTCCCCATGGTTGGGATATGAGTGCGCATTTAGTTATATTCATTGCATTATTAAGATTATTGTCTCCACGTCGCCTTTTTACATATTCAGCATATTCTGTATTTTTCTAGCTAGGCTGTTAATTAGCCATCCACCCTACAGCCTCCCATTATAATGGAACTCCCTTCAATTTAGACTGTCTTTGGGGAATCCTCAAATATGAAAAACGATAACGTATTATCGTTATATAACGCGTTATATAACGCGTATTTCCTTACCTCTCCAATCTCCAATTCACGGAATTCACGGAAATCACCCTCCACCGACAGGTACTGGGGTCTAGGTTGAGTGACTCCAGTAAAAGATGAAAATATGAATCCCACTCTGAGTGTCCCGAACGAAGACGGTAGGTTTGTGTAGGTGTAGCTGAACGAAGTCACAGGGCCCGTGGTTCGTCGAACGACAGAGAATCCGAGACTTTCCTTGGCTAGTGCGGCAAACGGTGACTGCGTATCCTGCGACATGAAGCAATCAACGTCGCTGGCCAAAACACCCATATTCAGCACAGCATCTTGCTGGTCCACGATTGTATTCGCACTGTTAAAGAGCAAATTCCTTTCAGGTAGTGCATTGAAAGCCATTTGAATAAGATCAAATTCCGTTGGTTGCTCTACTCGAATGGCATTGACACTTGTCTCGCACGTTTGGGTGAGAAAGCAACCCTCCATCGGCATTGGGAGCTGAACTTCATTATCGACATGGTCTTCACTGTCTGCACTGTCTTCACTGTCTTCACTCTGGTCAGCAGAGAAGCTTGCGCTGTCGCTATCCGATCGGATGGTCACAAGTCCTTTCAGGTTGCTCGCTCCGAACTCAGCGACAGCTAGTGAGGTGCAGCAGTCGAGCAGAAGGACTACAAGTAAACGCCGCATGGCGCTCGTTCTTTCTCAACGTTCTGCAAGCACTCCTCCAACAAGGTATTCTGAAAACGGTTTAAAAACGGTCAAGTAGCAATAGACCTTTTGAGGTTGTGGGGATTGATATGAAATACTGGCATGGTTAGACGTGTACCATGCTGTATAGTCGAGACAGCTGAGCACGTTCGAACTAACCATAGGGTGATTCTCCTAAGTACTAACCTCGCATTGTGCACAGAGCTACACGCACATATACATATATATGTTCGGACGCTTCAGATAATGTCACTCAACTATTCTTCCTCGTTCTCCTGCTGCTTCGCGAGACGTTGCAACGTGGTATTTGCTCCGAAGACTGAATGTATCAGCATTTCGCAAGTAGAATGTAACTCTCCCCGCTAGACCCTGTGTAGCTGACTACAGCCGTGTCCCCTAAGGCCCCGGTCACACCAAAACAAGCCACTTTGGGCTTGTTATCGCTGGCGCTCAGCTGGCTTGCGTGATCCCTGTGACGCGGTCACACCAGACCTTGAGTGCAAAGCTTGAATGGCTTGTTTTTCTTACCCGCCAAATTTTGAATATCTCGAAACACACCAATGTTTGCAAGAAACTGGAGAGTAGAACGTTCGCGATCGAAAACTGTACTTGTTCTAGTGTTCAGTTTTGATGAACAAGAAGCAAAGGAAGCCCGGATTCTGAATTGCGAAGTCGTGCTCTTTTTATTTGTTCGGTGTGCATGGACGCGATGGTTCAGGTGGTGTTTCCTGATGTCGAGCTTTCTGCCCCGCCGGTTGCCGTTATTGAACTCGGTTGCAATCCACTCTCTTCTTCGTACCCGGCTTTCTTCATGAATTCGGTCGTGAGTGTGGTGCCTTGTCTTGGCCTCAAACCACAGCTCCAACAATCTACGCAGCAGTCTAGAGGCACAGCGGCAGAAATCCATGGTCGTCGGACAAAATCCAAATCAAACTGAATACAGTGTAGTTGGGGTAGACAGACTCACGGTCAAAACCAAAGGCACAGGGATAGCACGGTTCCACGGACACAAGAAAGAACATCAATATCAGTTCATCATGTCAACTAGCTACATGTAACATGGTGTGCTCCGGAGCTCCAAGCGCACTCAAATTATTTTTTGAATTTCGGCTTTCAGCCGCTTGTACAAGCTGTGGCTGAAACAAGCCGGAAAAAAACGGCTGAGAGTCAGCCACGGCTGAAAGTCGCTTGTAGGACATTTTTCAGCCATTTCCATGGTAATAGTGACGTAAACAAGCGCTTGTTTCGGCTGAACGGCTGAATCGAGCTCGGTGTGACCGCGGCCTAACTGAAGAACTATCCACGATCTCCTTATCTGATGCTGCGCGTGTCAGGGCATGCTAATCGTAGCCATGTTATCATGTGACTCTCATACTAAGAAGGCATACACTGCCGGCGTTTCAAGTGGCTGTTAGAGCACGTTGTTACAGTTTAGAACATTCTGAGCATTCCTACAAGTACGTGTTAAGTATGGCGGGTATGTACCGATAGCTTTGTCACTCTCGACTTGCGATGAGAGTGCTAAGGTGTTTGTGACAGCCACGTTAATAATCAAGACCATACTCTCCGCGCTTGTTCCTTAGCCTTAGGAGCTGGAAACGAGACTACATTTAAGGAACTATACTAAAGTGAATAATTATTACATGATGCACTCACTTCGTTTCTACCGGTCAACAAGCAACATCGCTAGTAACTGATCACTACTGAATTCCACCAATCGGCAGGCGTATGACATGCTTGTGCCTGTATTGCTTTATTATAGAGAAGTTAAAATGTTTGTTTCAAATCACTTCCGGTAGGGAAGGGTGGTCAGTGCGGCTACGCGCAAACTTTTCAATCGCGGGTGCAATTGCATTCGTTCTCGCTCCCCATACATGTTCCTATTTTCAAACTTTGGAGCAGGGTGCAGGTTTTCGCGCTCTGAGGCTCCCACAGTTTCTCGCCAGGAACACCGGCATCAGGCCGGCCTGGTTTCAAACATTAGGATTTACGTATTAGTTTGTAGTAGTAGTAGAAAACTAGGTAGGCATCCGATAGTGTTGGGTCACCTCCGCCATGCCTCCAACTAAATCTGCCGTTCGTGGGCTGGCGGATTTCGAGGTAAAGCTGTTGTGCCCCCTCCCCGGGATCGAGTCGTCGGTAGTAGATGTGATGAAGACGTTAGTAGCATTGGTAACGGAGTCCGCAGACCGCGAGGAACGCCTAAATAACAGAATTGACGACTTATCGAGGCAAATTGCAGGGCTGAACGAGGAGGCTGTCGCCCTCAGGAAGTCCGCCATTGCTTCTCCTCGGCCTGCCACAGCTCACGAACCCCAGAGAACTCGTACTCCGCAGTGTCGACGGCGTACCCGTACCCATAATGCGCAGGGGCCAGGCCCAGGATGCCACGCGGGACCAGTCCCAGGATGCCACGCGGGCCACGACTGATGAGGGCGACGTGCAGCATGCTGGCCAGCGCAACTTGGAGCTGGAGGACGACGACAACGAGCCCCTGACTCTGGACATCTTTTGCTGACGACAGCGGGCAATTAGTTGCACAGGAACCCCCCAGGGCCAAGAAAACAGTAATCTTTTTGGGCAACCTGGGTACAAACTGCTCGGAAGAGAGTATCAAAACTTTCGTGAAGCGGCGCGCTGAGGCAGTGGGATCAACGGCCAGTGTTCACAACAGCAGCATCCACACAACGCAGACAGGAAAGGTGTCAGCTAGGATCGGTATAGATCCCACAGACCTGAGCCTCGTGACAACTCCGGACTTCTGGCCAAGGCCTCTATACGCCCGGCCGTGGGAGTACCGAGACCGTCCGAAGCCCAAACGACAACTCCTTGCCGGCGCTGCGAGAGGTGACCCTATACTTGATGGTGCTGACAGCGCTGATAGCGACAGCACGGCATCTGCTGGCACCCCGCAATGATTTTTTTTTTTTCAATAGTGAGGAAAATGTTATCAACTCCACAGCACGAAAAAGGCCAAAAACTAAACCAAGAACATATGCAATAACATGTTTTTATAGAGACAGGGCAAGTGAATAATTAGTCAGTCCATTGTTCATGATGATCTCCGACGGTTACGTCGGCAAGCGAGCCTCCGCCACTGCCAAAGCAGCGTGGGCTCCGCAGGAGGGTGCAAATTTCAAACCAAAATTTAAACGCCTACAACCGCGAATGCACATGATACAGGATTTCAGAAGGCTGAAGGAAATCCTGCATCTAACAAATGCCATAACAGGAGAGTAATGCTCACCCCTCTTCTCCGCCAACAGATGAGCAATTCGTTTGTACAGTGCTGTTGATGCCGGACCCATTCCGCCATCGGCTGACATGACCGCCGGAACAAATGAGGCTTGCTCAACCTGCCTCACTCGCTCCTCATAGTGCCTTCTCTTTTCTTTTTCATGTCGCTGATACACAATAGTATGATCAGTGCAGCTCCGCCGCTCCGCTGGCTGGTGACCAATGCATTTGGCCTCACCAACAAGCTGGGAGAGCTGCAGGATGCACTGCTAAACGATAACGTCGACATAGCGGTTATGACAGAAACGAAGTTCTCGGCCCAGACGGTAGCCTCTGATACAATGTTTCCAGGATACTCGCCTCCCATTCGACGTGACCGTGATGCATTTGGTGGCGGCATTGCTGTATGGGTGAAGTCCGGCCTCCCAGTGGTGCACCTGGGCCAGATTCCCACTGATGACCACAAAGTCCTCTGGTTCGCAGTGAGTCTTTCCACGCAATAATCTGATGTTATCGGTGCCTTGTAACTACCCTCGTCCATTATCTCTTTCTTGTTTTATTTTTTCTCTTCTCATCTCTTTCTTATTTTATTGTATTTATTCTCTTGGCTCTCTCTCTCTCTCTCTCTCTCTCTCTCTCTATCTATCTATCTATCTATCTATCTCCCTCTCTCCCTCTCTCTCTCTCTATCTATCTATCTCTCCCTCTCTCCCTCTCTCTCTCTCTCCCCTTCTCTCTCTCTCTCCCTCTCTCTCTCTCTTTCTCTCTCTCTCTCTCTCTCTCTCTCTCTCTCTCTCTTTCTCACTTGATCTCCCTCCCTCCCTAGCTGCATTCATATCGATGCCTGGTCGTAGGCTATGATTCCAAGACCTCCGGTCGGATGAGACTCGCCAACCACATCGGCACATCGCCCCTTCTCCCCTTTATCTTGTTGTCCAGTGTCATTTCAGTTGTCCTCTCTCCCTGATTATTAGTAGGGCTGTATTGTTTTGTAAAAAAAATGCACACTGGAGCACACCGAGACATAGACAGGAATAGCTCCACCCCAATACTTGAAGGGAAGATGACCGCAGCCAACACGTACGGCAAGATAAAAAGTACGAAGCTGTCAAGTACAAATCATTTTTATCAGCTTGGATGGGTGGGCACAGGGGTGTTGGAATGTCATTAATACCTTTTGCTCCGTGAACCTTCTCTTTGAACATGCTTATTTATCCGAACTGCATGGATGCAAATTCCGTTGTTCCTCATTAATCGGACTTTCAGAGTATGACTAAGCTGTTAATTTCCACTAGTTTCCACGTATGGTTAATCTGTAGTAGTGGACATAGTATGTCTGAGGATCTATCTGATGCCCACCTTGCCATCCTCGGCTTTGACGAACTTCGTGACCTGGCCAAGAAAAATGAAATCTCGGTCAACAGCATTATGAACCGTGCTGCCATGGTCCGCCTGCTTCGCCAACAAGCGATCGGTATTATGCAGGTCCGTCACATGTACATACTACTAGTAATAGGCAAGCAAGTCCTGGCATTGATGAGTTGGCCAAGACAGTGCAGGAACTAGTTCGCCAGATGTCCGCCATTGTAGACTTGAAAGCGGAAGTTGAGTCTCTCCGTTGCCAGCTAGCAGACGTTAGTTTAAAATCACAAACCCACGCACCTATCCCGCCCACCTAACCTACCGGTATGCCTTTTGATCACCATGAACCTACATGTACGAGTAGTTCTCCATCCGATCCACAGCATTTTAATTCCACCGTAGCACCAGCCCCACGTTCACAGCAGCAGCATTTGAATCCCAACGTACCCGTACAGTTTGAACAAAGGCTAACAAACACTCGTCCGCTCTACAGCACCCAACTGATGAGCCTGCCACACCGTAGTACTCCACCGCCATTATTCCAACGCCCAGCTGACCAAACACCACACCGTACACGCACAGTTCAGTCACATCATACTTCCACAAGACAAAGAAGTCAACACAGGGTCTCCTACGCGGTGGTTCCCGTGTAAGGTGCAAAGCGCTCCACGTCAGCAACATAGACAGCGGCTGCCATGCTGAGGCAATAGCTAAGTGGTGCGCAAACAAAGATGTTCACATTATCAAATGCTCTGTGGCTGAAACACGCTATTTTGGACTGGCTTATGCACATGTTGTGATTCCTGAAGAGCACTTCACCACAGTCCAACGTGATGACTTCTGGCCTGCCTCCGTACGTGTTCGCGAGTGGCGCTTCTTCTCTGACAGTGTAGGCAAATGAGCAGTACATGCATCCTAAATCCCAAAGCTCTCCCCTTCAACCCACACCCTCCAACTACTTCAACCGTTTCCTCGAGCCCGGACTCTACACTAAAATTTAATGTTTTTGCACAGCCCTTCTATCCTATCTCCAGCTCCTCTAACCATTCTACTCAACCTTCTTCCAACGTGTCTGTTGCGGTGGTAAATACACGCTCAATAAACAACAAAATCGGTGAACTCTCCATCCTTTGTAATGCCAAGAAGCCTGACAGTATCTGCATCACCGAGACTTGGCTCACCACCAACCATACCTTACACTTGCCGAACTATGCAGTGTTCCGCAATGACCGACCGCAAACTCCCTCTAACCTCAGAGGCTATGGGGGTGTTGCCATCCTGGTGCTCACTACCGCCTTCAGCAAAGTGAGAGAGATTCACTCATTTCGCCAACAGAACTTTGAAGCAATTGCTGTTGAAGCTACTCCCATAGGTTCATCCCAACCACTGTCGTTTGCCTGCTTGTAAAGACCCCCTAACCAGCACGCTGCTGACCTACAATATTTTGTAGACACTCTGCGGACTGCTCTCATTAAGCTACGTGCTCCATCATCTACCATTGTAACTGGTGATTTTACCGCCCATTGCCAGAGCTGGTGTGCCTCCGACTCAACATCTGCTGCAGGCTCTGACTTGTGTAACCGTTTTCGCTCCATAGCACTGTCTCAACTTGTTACGTTCCCCACCCATCTTACATCCAATCGGCCCCGTGGCTGCCTGGACCTGGTCGCGACAAACATTCCCGGGAAGTTCACATCCATTGAATCCCTGAGCCCCCTGGGTGCCTCCGATCACTTAATCGTCCTCGGCAGGCTCTCCATAGCTACAGACATAGCACAGTCTCGAGAGTCCACATCTGACACTGCACCGCCTCGCTTCAGCCATCACTTGCTCACTCAATCGCAATGGGAAGGCGTCAATGCTGAAATTGCCGCAACTCACTGGAGTGACCTTTTATGCGGCCTTGATATTGATACAGCCGTTTCTAACTTCTCGTCTGTCATCGAATCGTCTCTCTCAGTCTGCTGAGATCACCAGTCAACCACCAGAAACCGAAGCCGCCCTTCACGCCAGGATCCACCATGGATGACACCAGTGCTCAGGGCAGGCATTAAGAGAAAGCATGACCTCTACGGCATCTATAAAAAATACCCTACCCCGTCCAATGCAATGCAGTACAAACGTCAGCGGAATATAGCAAAAACGTTACCACGTGTGGCCCATAAAGAATACATCCAGTCCATTACTACTTCTCTCACCGACAACCAGCGTCCATCACTTCACTCGTTTATAAGAACTCTTCATAAATCAGCATCGCCATTGGGCTCTAGTCCAACAGCAATCACACGGTCTGACCAAAGTTCCGCCACTGCGTCTCTTGATATTGCGGATGCTCTGAATGAGCAGTTTACCAGGTCCTGCGATAGACCTGAATGGTTAGTTCCTCCTTTCCACCAAATACCTGTAGAGTGAACGTTTACATCGCTGACGATTTCATCCTGTTCTGTAACCAGATACATACGCAGTCTCCCCAATAAGAAGCATCCTGGTTACGATGGCATACCAAACGAAATCCTGAAACACCTCCAAGACGGCCTAGCATATCCGTTATCGCTGCTCTTTAACATCTCTCTGTCGTCTGGAATCTTTCCCTCCGCATGGAAATACGCCTTAGTGGTCCCAATTTATAAGCGTAAAGGCTGCCGGTCGGATGCAACGAACTACAGACCCATCTCCCTACTTTGCTGTATTTCAAAGCTGTTTGAGCGCATTGTGTACGATCAGCTATATCGACACTTGTCCCCGTACTTGCATACCGTGCAGTCTGGTTTCCGGCGAGAAGACTCCACAGCTCTGCACCTAGTCCACCTAATCCAAAACATCATGCATTCCCGACATTTGAAAGAACATACTGGCAGGTGCTTCTTTGAACTGGCAAAAGCCTTTGACACTGTTTGGCATAGCCAAGTTGGGTGCCTATGGCATTGGTGGCAACCTGCTTTGTTTCTTTGAAAGCTACCTAACTGACAGGTTACAGGCTGTACGCGTCGGCAACACCCTCTCGTCTCCCCAGGCAATTAATTCTGGTGTGCCACAGGGGTCGATCCTGGGGCCACTATTCTTTTTAGTCTACGTCAATGATCTACCGATGTCTGTCCCTAATATTTCACTGTTCGCCGATGACACCACAGTTTCCGCTTCAAGTAGTTGCAGGCAATTGCTAGGTAATGACCTCCAGAAAAAGATAAACTCCACCATTTCTTGGATGTCGACTTGGAAGCCGAGACCGAACACTAGTAAGACCAAAGTGATGTTCTTCTGTAGCGGTGCTAGTGATCAGTTCTGTAATGTGTCTTTATCATGTCCTGGCAGCTCATCGACCATAGAAATTGTCCATGAAAATAAGCACCTTGGTATAATTATTGACGATTGTCTAACATGGGCTGCTCATGTAGACTATATTTGCAAGAAAACTAGTAGTGTTCTCGGCATACTATATCCTCATAGTTCTCATTTGCCAAATACATGCCGTTCTATGTTTTATCGCTCGTATCTATTACCTATTTTCCAGTATGCATGTCTGTCTTGGTGTAGTCTAAGTCAACATCTTGTGAATAAACTTGAAATCCAACATAAATCTCTTCTTAAAATATTGTTTAACAAGCAGCGTGTATTTCCTAGTCTTGAGCTCTATTGTATCAGCAATACTCAGCCACTGCAAGATAATCGCAAACAGCAGCTTTGCATTTTGATCCACAGAATTCGCCTGGGTAAAATTCCCATTCATCTCTCCGTATTCAATTGGTTTTCTCTGTCCCGGTCCACTCGTGATAGTCTCTCACTTCCTCGTGCTAATTCAGCCGCATTTACCAAATCTCCTCTGTTTTTGTCCTACAGCCTTTGGCTGCAACTTCCCCAGCATGTTAAGACATCAAGTTTTAAAAATGCACTCCGATCGCATAATGTAGTACGATAGGATCTCATTGCTGGATTCTTGTCTATCCTTCTTTCTTCTCTTTTTCTATATTCCTTTCTTTTCTTTTCTTGCCGTGGTTTGCTATCACCCCTCTCTCGCACTTTGCGTGCCAATTGGTCATGAACCACGAGTTGAGTGAAATAAATAATAAATAAATAAAATAAATAAATATCAGGTAAAATCTTTATGGATACAGTGGGGAAATTCCCTGTTATGATCTTACCAGGATTTACATGGTACATGCGCTAAGGTCGTCAGTTCTGAAGTACATGTCTTGGCCGGAAATTCACAGGACATGGCTTTTGCTAGTGTTCAGGATTAGATTCCGTTCCTGGAGGTGGTTAGCAATCTCGGTTGTAGACGTTGTGAGAACTCGCCTTAGTTCATGGCAACCAGGGTGGCTGAAAGTGAGAGCAATATCGTCAGCAAACTGTACTGAGAGGGACGGACTGGCAATGGTGGGCACATGCCTGGTGTAGATGTTGAAAAGCACGGGTCCGAGAACGGAACCCTGCGGGACGCCACATGAGCATGTGCCACTGACACCAATGGATCCAGTGATTTGCACTTGTTGGTTGCGTCCTTCGAGGTAGTCTGCAGTGCCGTGAAGGCCAACTTCGAAAAGATCGCCTACAAGAATGTCATGCTTGACTTTGTCGAAATCCTTCGACATGTACAGCAAACACGCACCACTGGCTAGTCGCGCGTCCTTTGCATGGAGAATGTTCTTCGTCAGGAGTGCCAACGCGTCTTCAGTGCAGCGGTTTGTGCGGTATGCAAATTGCGTGGTCGGCAGCACGTCGTTTGCTGCGAGGAACCTTGTAAGCTGGCGATGTACTACCTTTTCAAGCAGCTTCGCAACAATTGGTAAAAATGACACGGGTCTGTAGTTAGTGGCGACTGTTGGGTTCCCTGCTTTGTGAAGCGGCTTTACCAGGGCGTGTTTGAACGGCTTCGGTAGGCGACCGGAATGCAAGGAGGCATTGAAGAGGTCGAATAAGTGCGGGGCAACAATATCACTGCAGGCTCGCAGCAGACGGCCAGGGATCTCGTCACTGCCTGTAGCCTTGTCAGGATCGATTGTGGCGAGTAATCGCTGTACTGCAGGACGGGTCGTTGGCGTGACATCTGATAGTGAGGTGCGGGTGCAGGGACCATCGGGTATCTGTAGGATGTCCGGACGACTTGGATCAGTGACAATACTATTAAAGGAGCTGCTCACCGCAGAAATGTCGCACACTGGGTCCTGCCTTGCCTTGGAGCGGCCGGTTACCGCGATCAAGGTTGACCACCTTCTCCTTGGATCATGAGAGTGCTGCTCACATTGTTTGGTGAAAAAGCGTTTCTTTTCCTACGGATTGCGTTTAATGCCTGAGATCGGGCTGTTTTATACTGGGAGAGTAGGATGTCATTTCCTCTATCTCCTAGCCAGCGCTTGTGTAATCTGTTTTTCTTTTTCGTGAGTTGGTACGTACAAATGTCGAGCCAAGGTAAGCTCGCAGCAGCTTTCTGGCATCTTGACGAGAGCATGATGGGTGCATGTATGTCTAGAACTGTTTTGAACCCTTCATAGAAAGCGGTCCACATGTCGTCCACATCCATGTGGGCGGATGTAGGATTAGCGCTGAGTGCTTCGGCGAGGTCACACCGGAACTGGTCGATATTAATGTTGCGTAAGTGGCGACGCTATTGGCGTTGCCTACCTGGACTAGTTGTGGGTATGGCGATATGGAGGTTCGCCATCACCGCGCGATGATCGCTAATCGAACATTCCACGACAACGCAACTCGAGACAAAATTATGGTCTGCTAGTACGAGGTCGATCACTGAATCATGTTTCCCACTTGGAGTAGGCCATGTGGGGGACTTCACCAAATTCGAGATGCAGAACATATTACTGAGATATTGTAGGTGCGTAGGATGGTGACTGTGTCGTTGACGTGGAGATCGCCAATAATGGCAATGTGTGGCGCTTGCGCTTGGACCGGCTGCAGTGACTCTTCAAGGTCGTTCCAGTAGTCAATCCCCACGTCTGGAGCTCAGTAGACCCAGGCCACTGCATGTTGACCCTGGCCTCCTTTGATCGATATCCAGACAGCTTCTAGGCCGTTCAAAGACAGTTCAGGACAAAGTCGGATTGGCAAAGAAGATTTGTAATATTATATACACGTACCTCCTCCTCATCTACCCACGCGGTCTGTCCTTGTGAGGTTGTATCCAGGAATGGCTACTTCACGTGCTGGGTCTTTGCGATGTGAGCGCACCGCTCAGGGGTCGGATTTCGGTTGCAAGCACTGTATTAACAGAATAATGTGTGTAAGTTGCGGATTTTAGGGATATCTTACCTGGAAATTATCTCAAACACAGACGTATATACCCGCTGCAATGCCGTGCCAATATCCGTACTAAGCAGACGAGCACGGTGGAAACTGTTTGGCCATAATCTACGCCTCCCTGAAGCATCTCCAACGCAGGTGAGCATGACCGCGTATTTCCAGCGACAGAATTGTGGCGGGCTCGGACGCACGCGTATCAGCCTAGCAGTGGCGATATACAACGAATTAGCCAAGGCAACGTCCATGCGTCTCCGGGGTCTGAAGGACACTGCGATTGATGGTTTGGAACAGGCAATCATGTAACGATATAATCGCACGGGTTTGTTGTTGTTGTGCAATTATATTATGTCACATTGTAGAGTGCCGATCACCTAGTGCTTTCAACAATAATTGTACTTTCAATTATGAGCATTTTGTATAACCACACACCCGTCATTGTTGAATATTCGATAAAAGCGAGGATTTCCTAAACTATATATTTTTAGAAGAAAGAAAAAGGACCAAAGAGCTGAAAAAAGAGCTAAGAGCTAAAATATATGTTTAGTTTTTGGTCTCCTCTCCAGTTTTCCCAAAATAGCTTCGGAAAAGTCTGTTCATGGTTTTTCATTTGTATTGGACTCGTTCTCTACACCTGCGATATTTTTGGGGCAATTCTAATATTGTAGCGTTGTTCTCTTGTAATTTAGTGGAACCTGTATTGAGTAACGGAGTTTATGTTTCGTTACATTGTCGACAGATCTCCTGTGTACCGGTTTTGTGGCATAATGATTACAGCCATTTGTCGCCTCCATTCTTGTGCAATCATATTATGTGGGTTGGTTCTCTTCATGTTATTGTGACCTATTTCAAAGATGTTGGTTGCCTTCTTGCTTTCTCTCCCCTCTCCTCTCACCCAAGCCATTCTGCATAAGCAAAGCTGTGGACGCAGCATACTGCTTCTACACTTCAACGCGGGAATGCGTATAATAACGAGAGAGCTTGGAGGCTCAGGGCCCTACACTATGCTTTTTTGCCTTGATGACCTAGACAAAAAAAAAGCATAGGGAACAAATACCAAATTAAAGCTGTGTGGACCTTGGCTAGCGCCAGACGTTACTGAAGTAACGTCTTCTGCATAGCTACGGGAATTAAAGCTGTGTGGACCCTGGCTAGCGCCAGACGTTATTGAAGTAACGTATAGCTACGGGAATGAATAATAATAGAGAGGTTTCTCTCTACGTAATTACGTATGAAAATCCGTATGTCGTACGTGCCGGGGAGCGAGGGCAGCTTTCATATGTAAATCTCTCTACGGATTTCCGTAGGAAAGCTCTTCCCTACGTTGGGTCCTCCGTAGGACTTTTCGAAATATTTTTCGCATTTTCCGCATTTGTCCATGCCAACGTTCAAGCCGCGCGAAACACAAGGTACACACACCGTACACCTGGTGCAAAATAAGATGGAAAACGCGGTTTCGGTTCACGGTGCATGCGGTGGGCGCATGCAGCCAACGTGTCTCCAAAGCAACAATGCGTGTTTAGCAGTCGTGGATAAATCACGTAGAGCGAAACCGAGCAGCTCTGATTTTTACGTATGAAAATTCCGTGCAGTTCCTACGTTATTTTCATACGTAATTTATGGCACTGTACGCACTAAGTGTGGTGACGCTGATCGCTAAGTGCAACGAAGCAATGGGAACGGCCCAAGATGTATCAGAGCTAATCAGATCAATCCAAGTTTGGTTTGCTGAGGATGCAGCAGCAGGCGGGAAATTGAAGGCGCTACGACAGTTCTGGGATCTACCTGAATGAGAAGGCTACAGCATGGGCCGGAGAGGTGAACCGTCTCTCCGATCTTGCTGCCACTCACCCGCATGCGGCGTACGCTGGATATGTCTTCGGGCTACGCCATCGCTGGACGTTCATCCAGCGCACGATGCCGACAGCCGGGGACCACTTGCACCCCCTGAAGGAGGCCATCGACAGCAAACTTATCCCTACTTTGATGAAGCATCAACTGAATGATGTGAAGATGGATTTGGTCAAGCTCCCGACTCGGTTAGGAGGTATGTCCTTTGATGATCCAATGGCTGAAGCAGAACGCGAGCATGCGGACTCACTGCAATGCACAGCGCACCTCACAGAGCAGATTGTGAAGAACGAACCGGACGCTGATGTCATGGATAGTGTTGCGCACGACCGAGAGCAAAAGGCAGTTGTTCACCAGCGTAACCGAGCATCCGCAACAACCAGAGCGAATGAGGTGCAGAGCAGGCTGCCGCCACTCCAACAGCGAGCCAAGTCATTAGCCAGAGAGAAGGGAGGCTCTAGTACGCTCACGTCCATCCCAGTATCGGAACATGGGCTGTGTTTCGACGCGAAAGCCGATTTCCATGATCATGTCCACCTGCGCTATGGCTGGCCCTTGGATAGGCTGCCGGATACCTGTCCATGTGGAGAGCGGTTCACTGTGGACCATGCCCAGATATGTAAGCTGTCGGGCTTCATTCACATGCGCCATGATGAGGTCACCAATTTCCTAGCCTCATGCATGAAAGAGATCCACAACGATGTGGAAGTTGAGCCGACACTCCAACCCATCACAGGTGAAGCCTTTCGCTATCGTACTGCCAATGTTGAGCCCGATGCGCGAGCGGACATCCGGGTGCGGGGCTTTTGGAACCATAGCCGCATTGCATTTTTCGATACGAGGGTGTTCTATCCCCACGCAGCTATCGGTCCCAGCCCATTGCATCTATTTGTCGCAAGTTGGAAGGTGCCAAGAAGCGGGAGTATGGCGAAAGAGTTAACCAAGTTGAACATGGCTCGTTCACACCACTGGTCTTCTCCTCTTGCGGCGGAATGGGTCCAGAGGCAGACATCGTCGTAAAGCGTATTGCTGATGCTCTGGCTTCTAAGCGCAAGGAGAGCTACAGCAAAGTCATTTGCTGGATGCGCTGCTGCTTGGCTTTCTCTCTTGCTAGGTGTGCGATCCGGTGCGTTCGAGGATCACGCTCCGTTCGCCGCCGTCACATCAACCTTGTGCCTGTCGACCTCGTCCAGGCTGAGGCTCGCCTTGCTACGCATTAGACTGTCTTCACAGCCATTTTAGCTCCCTCCTTATTGGACTGTTTTCACAGCCATTGTAGCTTCCTCCGTATAAGACTGTTTTCACAGCCATTTCAGCTCATTTTCTCTCGGTACTAAGCTGTTGACCTTGCACTTGAGTTTATTTTGCCCGTACAAGAGGCGTGGAACCTTTAAAAAAAAAAACATTTCATACGTAATTTCGCAGAGCGAAACCTCCCTAATAACCTCTCCAATGCCGTTGTACATAAGCGGCTTGCCGCGGATATGTCAATACCACTATTAAGTTGCGGAAATGAAATTGAAAAGACGAAAGCCAACAGCGAAAGATATAGCTTAGAAGTGCAAAGTAGGCAACACTGGTAGAAGATGACATCCTTTCTGTGAGTAAATAGATTGTTTTTTCGTCGGTTCTCACTTACAGAAACTGAAGGACAGGAATCAATTATTATTTAAGCTTTAATTTGGTATTTGTTTGTTTGTTTGTGTGTTTGTGTCACGCCTGGAGCTATCCCGTATCTGTCCCGTATCTGTCCCGTATCTGTGACTACAGTTATTATGTAAGTTAAAGTCAGCTAGTGTAGCCGATGTGCCAGACCAATGTAGGATGATTGTAAACGGCTAAGTCGTCGGGCAGAGACCATTCTGAATAGCCGTCGTAACAGCATTTAGATCACGAGCCTGAGCAGGTGGTAATCTGGGTGGCCCAAAGGGTAAATCCGTCGGCTCAGCTCCACCACAAACCAGGGGCTCATCCAGTGTGCAAACCTGTATAAACAAAAAAAAACAGTACAAAAGGGAACTCACAACAGCCGCTAACACCCGATAAACCCTAGTGGCAGATGCAGCGCCTAACGGTGAGATGAGTGGATAAGTCTCACAACCACTGGCAAAAGTGCCGAAAACGACCCCATTAGCTGCATCCATGTACCCCTTGTGCCTGGCCACAAGTTTCCAGTTGACTGTGGGTAGCAGCACGGCTGGAAAAACCGCTCCCAGGTCTTGAACCAGGTATCTCTCGTATCTCAATCATGGTCTTTGATCAACCCACTGTGCCTGCCTGGTCACCTAGTATGGTCACCTAGTACCCGGACCTCTTTCTCTTTCTTATAAGAACACTGCACACTGCACACTGCGAATTCATAACTTCCTGCCCGTTCTACAAACCTGTCTTTGTAAAGAGGACAAGATAACATCAACCTGAGTCACAGGAAACGACCACTAAGTGTATATTCAGTTTTTTCTTGCCAGAATTACACAGTTTTTTGCGTATGTGCCGCTATTTATCATTGCCAATTATTAAATTATGATGTACCGGACGTAGCACTTCTGAAAACGCAATTGCATTCTGTGAAGTTAGAGGTCCATAGTTTGATACCTGGTTTTTACGGGCAAAATCATGTGCTCGAAAGACAGCGAAACAAATAATTTCTTGGCGGAAGGATGTCTTCAAAAACAAATGATGCAACACAAGCGATTAGAATAATTGGCAGGTAGATCTAGAGCAATACTAAAACGCCTGAAATAGTCCACAGCAAGAAGAAGTCGAAATGTTTAGTGTAAGCGTGGGGAGTGGAAGCAAACTTCTGAGCTCCGATAGTGATATCTTTGTCTGCAGAAAATGGCTAAAGTGCGTGTAAAGATGTCTAGAATCTGTTCCATTCAGCTGAATGAAGGGTGGTCCTCGAAGGATCATGCCTTTTTTATCAGACTTCTTATGTCAGGTGGTGTAAGACCTGATGATAATCAAGCAGGTGGATCTGAGTGGAAGC
Source organism: Sycon ciliatum (assembly GCF_964019385.1). Lineage (NCBI taxonomy): Eukaryota > Metazoa > Porifera > Calcarea > Leucosolenida > Sycettidae > Sycon > Sycon ciliatum. The sequence continues at coordinate 23,743,662 of NC_088648.1, forward strand.
GGTGAATTCTGTAGAGTTTCGTTTTCCTGCACTGCCGTTAGGGACGAGGTGTTGTCCAGAGGGATCGAATTAGAAGGAAAACAATAAGTATTAGTAGTTGGTGATGGAGCAGTTGTGTTCGTGCATATATTTGGTGCGGCGGATGACACCCCACTGTCGGCCATTACGTCAGCGATGGAAAAATTTGGATCCGTCATTTGTGTTCCGAAGCGGGCAACAAAGGCTATAGAAGGCTGCACCTTCACAACTGGTACTATATTCGTGAACGTAGTCCCCTCAGCTATCGTATCCTCCACCATCATTTTGTCTGAGTCCCGTCAGAAACTGCGCGTTTGGCACAGGGGTCAAGTTCCCACGTGCTAACAAGTGTGGCTCCAGTAGGACTGAAGATAACAATACAGACAAACCTGAAGAGAGTCGACTTTCTGGATGTGACATTGGACCTGACCACCGGAAAGTACTGCCCTTACCGGAAACCGAACGACAAGCCGATGTACATCAACTGCCAGTCAAATCATCCACCTACAATCATCCAGAACCTACCTGCATCGATCAGCAGAAGACTCACAGATATTTCCAATGATGAAGAGGTCTTCAGAGATGCGACTCCGATCTACAGTGACGCGCTGAGGAAGAGCGGATACCGGGAGAACATACAGTATTTTTGACGAGCGTAAAACGGACGAGACAAAAAAGAAGAAGAAAAGGAATCGCCGCCGGAACATCTTATGGTTCAACCCACCATTTAGCAAGAACGTCGCCACCGACGTCGGGCATCGCTTCCTCCAGCTAGTGGCCAAACACTTCCCCAAAGGCTCAAGCCTCAACAAAATCTTCAACCGAAACTCTGTAAAGGTTAGCTACAGTTGCATGCAGAATATGACCACTATCATCAAACAACACAATAACACGATTCTACGACCCAAGAAACAAGCTAACGGAGGTGACAGCGACACCAGGACTTGTAACTGTCGGGCGATAGACTCATGTCCACTGGACGGAGCGTGTCTAACGGAGAGCATCGTGTTAAAGGCAAGAGTCACAGCAGGTATGGAGAAGAAGGAGTATACTGGATTAACAGCAACAATATTCAAACAACGCTACTATAACCACCAATCCTCATTCCGCCACAGACAACACGACAAGGGCACCCGCTTATCGCAGTACGTCTGGACAAAAAAGGATGAAGGGACGGCATGCAGTATTCAATGGGCGGTACACCGCAGAGTAGCGGCCTACAGCAACAAATGCAAAAGATGTAACTTGTGCCTGGCAGAAAAATTGGCAATCGCGCAAGCACCCAAGCACCTCTCTCTCAACAAAAGGAGTGAGCTTGTGTCAAAGTGTCGCCATGAGAATAGGTACTACCTGCGGAACTTTAAACCATCCACAGCCATCACCTAATTAAGTAAGAGACAACCGTCTCCAGTGGTTGTCACCTTTCACCACTGCTGTCATGCACACTTTTCCTTTGGGATTTGTCTCATGATGCAATCATTTACGCTTTGCACTGACGCCATTCACAACTTTTAGATTTGCGCCATGCTGCAGTTAATTGCACTTTTCTTTGTGAGTATATGAACCAATACTGATCCAGTTTTCTCATTACTGTTTTCTGATGATCGCTTAGGGCGTGAAATTCGGAGTAAAAACACTTTCTCTGTCCTCTTCTTGTTTGAACCAGCTCTACCACTCGGTATTGAGCACTCTCTTGGACTGCGTGGAACCTCTCTGTTTAACTGTCCTTAACATGTAGATGCACCTCTGCTGCGTTTGCATGTTCAATAGCCAAGAGACTTGAATAACGACTGATAAAGATATTTCCTTTGTTACCCCCTTCATTGGTTGATGTACTTTGTCTGTCGCTGCAAATTCTTTATTATTGTTTTGAAGTTGGAGTTCGGATTGAGTTTCTTTCCTTTCTTCCTCTTCCTTCCCTTATTTCTTGTCCCTTTGGTTTACCTTTTAATTTTTTCACTTCCTTTTTGCTGTCCCACCCATGAAAATATTTCCCGGTGGGGCTGGCTTATCGCCTTCGAAAGAAGTGAATAAAGGAGACATAATAACTTTATTAGGATGACACAAAGGCTGACGGCCTATCGTGGGGTCCGTCGCATTGAAGGATGATGGCACAAGAGTATCATCCTTTCACACAGCCTTGCTTGCCTTCCTGCCATATCATATTTCCTTTCCCACTCACGGACCATGTGAGTTTGGCACAGTTTCCATCCAGGACTTTTTGCACCCACCAGACCTCAAACCTTCACACATTCCTTCCTATGATACTGTGTAAATACCATACTGCAATGTAGCTGTGCATCACTGTTATCAGTTATCTGACGATTGCTATCTGGCATGTAACCTTTAGTTACAACAATCAAGACGCGTGGAACTCTGTGACTCGTGCATAATAGACCGATCCCCTTATTATACTGGGTTCGAGCACGGGGGCAACCTCACTCGCGATCGAGCTAGTTTTTGAACGTGACAGCATCTTTGACAGTGTTTCAGGTTTGTTTTGGAATGTCTTCTGCTTAGTTCAAGTAGTTTGCGATGGCTTCGAGCGGTGCTGAACCTCCTGCTGGTAGGAGCAGAGTCTCCGAGAGAGACATGGACTGTGATGCAGCTGTAGGATTTTTTCAAGGCGCGGGAGGGAACGATCTCGGGCGACAAACAGGAGTTACTCCAGAGGTGAGTTTTGTTGTTGAAATATGAATCGTGAATCGTGTTTTGAGATTTATTTTGTGCCTAGGCTTTAGCAGACCGTATTTCTTTCTCCTTGAGATCGGTGCTGAAGACAATAGTAACCTTTTTCTGGTCTGCCTTTTCCTCTCCAGAGCCATCTTCTATGAAGGTAACCGTGGTGCTGCCAAGTCACCAAGTCGCGATCGCGATCAGCAGCCCTGAAGTGGAAAAATCGATTTTCCAACGATCTGGTTGGACATCAGCCACTAATGTACTTCTGATTTGCCTGTAGTGACAACAGCATCCATCCTTGGACACCTTGCAAAGACAGGAAAAGCCACTGGTGGAAGCGACTGCTATGAGATAGCAGTGCAGTGGTGATCGCTGTTTTGTCAAGTCGAAGGGCTAGCCAACCCAGAGGAAGGAAAAAAAACCGATGAGCAGTGCGTGGTATTTGTTGAGCGTGAAGAGCTAGAGGAGGACAGTGCAAACACATGGACGGAGTGGATGGTGTTTGAAGAACAGTGTGCTGTGTGCCGGCTGGTGGTGATGGTGGTCTTTGTCAGCATGTATTCGTGCTGCTTCTTGTGGTGGAACACTTCTCGCCCAGGAAGGCAGATTGCGTGCTCCCTGGCCCTCAGTCGGCAATGGGGCATTTGTTCCAGGAACATTACCCCAGAGCCAGTGATGAGTCGTACCTTTGAAAAGTTTGAAGCTTGCTGTTAATCGCAAGCGTAGCGCAGTGGATTGCTCCCTCTTCGAAGCACGAGGGCCAAAGCTTGCCGCTGTCTGCAGCAAAGTGTGTGTGCGGTTCTTTCGAACCTATGAATATACCCCCCCCCCCCTCTATCTCTTAGGAAGACTGCATGTTCAGAGTGAACTATTTTCTAGTATATTTAATGTGAGACGGGCTGTTTACGCCCAAGATAAAGATACAGTTTTTTTTCCGTTTCTATACCTTCCTAATAAAATACATCGTGACAGAGCTTTCGGTCATACTCCGCTGTACTACATCCTCAACCCGCCACCACCATGCGCTCTTGGCCGAACTAATGCACGAAGCATAAACACACCAGCACAGCAAGGACACTTCCGTTGACAGAATTATTTACGCCTCTAGACAGCTGTTTCGTTTCTTCTAGCTCATTGTTAGAGGAGGATAGTAGCAGGATACTAATGATGAAATAATATAAGATGATACTAGTAGACGGTTAATGGTCCGATATTGATGATTGGAGATCTAAGAAAGCAATGACAGTGATTGCGAAATGGATAATATTATCATGATTATATGCCAGTCTGGTAATGCGTTGTACTAGTGAACAGTATTGAAATCATCACTGCATTCGATGCAAATATTGGTATACCTTTGGTTTCAGTATTGGAAAAAAAAACCTGGTTGATTTGGTTGCATCTGCGACTGGCTACCGGGTGTTGTGACCGGCAATGTTACCATGGGAGAAAATAAGAGCGCAAGGATCTGTTTGGTCTTGTTGTGCTGTGCCGGTGCGAGAACCCTAAGTGCATGGCAAAATAGAGCTGCTTCATCCCCATTGCAGAATGTCTTGCGGTACATGGCATTGATGACTGAACATCTCGCCAGCTCACCCAGATGGGAATCATGCCCAAACGGAGGAACAAGACATCTTTCCAGCTCAGCTAGCTATATACCGTGAAACGGATGGTTAACTTGTGCCACGCATGCCAGCTTCTGTTCCATTCGGCCCAGGCTTAGACACATCAATGCCAATAGCAGCTGATCCTCCATTACATGCTCATTGGCGATTTACGGCCACCTCCAACTGTATCCGCCATCCCTCAGCTTCCGTCTTCGCAGATCTGGCGCGGCGCATTACATTTTCTCAGCTAGGCTCAAAGAAGTCGCACAGAGCGGTCCAAACACCTGAAGGCAAACCAGTCAGAAACTGGAGCGGCTCAGAGTCTTTCTTTATGTTATTGTACGTAAGCTGTTTTTCGGCTTTCTTCACCCCAGTCCTCACATCGTCCAACTGCTCCACGAGACTCTGTACACGAGCTCTACTTGCTGCCAACTCCTGATGCAGATGCTGCACTTCCATTACAGGACCAAACTGCACTAAGCCAGGTTCCTTTCCAACTCAAAGTGCCGTTGCCTCTCAGCAAAATACTGGTTTGCGAGCATGGGGAGCTCGTGATGCAGACGCTGCACTTCCATGACCGAACTGCACTAGGCTCAGCAAATACTGTTTTGCGATCATGGGGAGCAGGGCGTCCAGACTCCACGCTCTTGCGAAAAGCAAACCTGGTACCGTAGGACAGCTGGTTGGTTTCCTGGACTCATCCTGTCCTTGTAGAGCTGGGCAAAACGATTTCGATTTCGGGATCGAAATGATCGCTGCAACTCAAATATTCAGAGTGACCCTAAAACTGCGTCCTTCCTCACGGGGAATAGCCTGGATCCGCTTGCTCCAGGCCGCAGTGGCTCCACACGAGGAAAGGAGTGAAATGACTTGTTTGCTTCGTCCTCCTGTTCTGACAGTGAGGAACGCAGCAATGTTCTGAGAAGGCATCCTGAAGTCGTAAAAAGGAAGACGTCTAAACAAAAACAAAACAGCTCAAATCAAAAGTCCTTGTGGCATTTTTTTGTAGACAGGCTTGCACTGCATGTAGATCTCGTGTGCTCTGCGCTTCGCATGCGAGACGTCACGCACAGTCGCGGTGAGGTTGGTCGCGTGTGTGCAGCAGGATCCCACGCGACTGCGGAGTTGCCCCCTTGCTCGAACCCAGACAATAATAAGGGGATCGGTCTATTATATAATGTATTTTTCTAGCTAGGCTGTTAATTAGCCATTCACTGTCTGCTATTTCAACCCTACAGCCTCCCATTAGAATTGAACTCCCTTCAATTTAGACTACGTCTCTTGGGAAATCCTCAAATATGTATTATGATAGTAAAAGGTTCGTTGTATTGTTATATAACGCGTTTTATAACGCGTATTTCCTGACCTGCCCAATATGATGGAGAGAGAATCGACGGAATTCACCCTGTACCGACAGGAACTCGATGAGGATAGGTTGATCGCCTCCAATACGAGGTGGAAATCCGATTATCACTCTGAGTGTTCCGAACGAAGACGGTAGATTTGTGTAGGTGTAGGTGAACAGAGACCCACTTCTCCGAACGACAGAGAATCCGAGACTTTTCTTGGCTAGTGCGGCAAACGGTGACTGCATATCCTGCGACATGAAGCAATCAACGTCGCTGGCCAAAACACCCGTATTCAGCACAGCATCTTGCTGATCCAGGATTGTATTCGCACTGTTTAAGAGCAAATTAGTTTCAGGTAGTGCATTGAAAGCCATTTGAATCAGCTCGAATTCGATTGGTTGGCCATCTCGAAAGGCATTGCCACTCAACTGGCACGTTTGGGTGAGAAAGCAAGGCTCCATCGGCATTTGAACTTCATTATCCACACTGTCGTCACTGTCTTCACTCTGGTCAGCAGAGAAGCTTGCGCTGTCGCTATCCGATCGGATGGTCACAAGGCCTTTCAAGTTGCTCGCTCCGAACTCAGCGACAGCTAGCGAGGTGCAGCAGTCGAGCAGAAGGACTACAAGTAAACGCCGCATGGCGCTCGTTCTTTCTCAACGTTCTGCAAGCACTCCTCTAACAAGGGTTTCTGAAAACGGTGTAAAAACGGTGGAGTAACAATAGACGTTTTGAGGTTGTGGGGATTGATATGAAATACTGGCATGGTTATACGTGTACCATGCTGGATAGTCGAGACAGCTAAGCACGTTCGAACTAACCATAGGGGGATTCTCCTAAGTACTAACCTCGCATTGTGCACAGAGGTACACGCCCATATACATAAAAATGTTCGGATGCGGCAGATAATGTCACTTAACTGTTCTTCCTCGTTTTCCTGCTGCTTTGCGAGACGTTCCAACGTGGTATTTGCTCCGATGACTGAATGTATCAGCATTCGGCAAATAGAATGTAACTCTCCCCGCTAGACCCTGTGTAGCTGACTACAGCCGTGTCCCCTAACTGAAGAACGATTCACGATCTTCTTATCTGATGCTGCGCGTGTCAGTGCATGCTAATCTTAGCTATGTTATCATGTGACTCTCATACTAAGGGGGCATACATTGCCGGGCTTTCAAGTGGCTGTTGGAGCACGTTGTTACCGTTTAGAATACTCTGGGCATTCCTACAAGTACGTGTTAAGTATGGCGTGTATGTACCGATAGCTTTGTCACTCTCGACTTGCGATGAGAGTACTAAGGTGTTTGTGACAGTCACGTTAATAATCAAGACCATACTCTCCTCACTTGTTCCTTAGGCTTAGGAGCTGGAAACGAGACTACATTGAAGGAACTATATTTAAGTGAATAATTATTACATGATGCACTCACTTCGTTTCTACCGGTCAACAAGCAACATCGCTAGTAACTGATCACTACTGAATTCCACCAATCGGCAGGCGTATGACATGCTTGTGCCTGTGTTGCTTTATTAAAGAGAAGTTAAAATGTTTGTTGGAAATCGCTTCCGGTAGGGAGGGGTGGTCAGTGCAGCTAGGCGCAGAATTTTCAATCGCGGGTGTAATTGCATTCGTTCTCGCTCCCCATACATGTTCCTATTTTCAAACTTTGGAGCAGGGTGCAGGTGTTCGCGGGTGTAATTGCATTCGTTCTCGCTCCCCATACATGTTCCTATTTTCAAAACTTTGGAGCAGGGTGCAGGTTTTCGCGCTCTGAGGCTCCTATAGTTTCTCGCCAGGAACACCGCCATCAGGCCGGCCTGGTTTCAACATTAGGATTTAGGTATTAGTTTGTAGTAGTAGTAGAAACCTAGGTAGGTATCCGATAGCGTTGGGTCACCTCCGCCATGCCTCCAACTAAATCTGCCGTTCATGGACTGGCGGATTTCGAGGTAAAGCTGTTGTGCCCCCTCCCCGGGATCGAGTCGTCGGTAGTAGATGTGATGAAGACGTTCGTAGCATTGGTAACGGAGTCCGCAGACCGCGAGGAACGCCTAAATAACAGAATTAAAGACTTATCGAGGCGAATTGCAGGGCTGAACGATGAGGCTGTCGCCCTCAGGAAGTCCGCCATTGCTTCCCCTCTGCCTGCCACAGCTCACGAACCCCAGAGAACTCGTACTCCGCAGTGTCGACGGCGTACCCGTACCCATATGCGCAGGGGCCAGGCCCAGGATGCCACGCGGGAGCAGTCCCAGGATGCCACGCGGGCCACGACTGATGAGGGCGACGTGCGGCATGCTGGCCAGCGCAACTTGGAGCTGAAGGACGACGACAACGAGCCCCAGACTCTGGACATCTTTTGCTGACGACAGCTGGCAATTTGTTGCACAGGAACCCCCCAGGGCCAAGAACACAGTAATCTTTTTGGGCAACCTAGGTACAAACTGCTCTGAAGAGAGCATCAAAACTTTAGTGAAGCGGCGCGCTGAGAGAGTGGGATCAACAGCCAGAGTTCACAACAGCAGCATCCACACAACGCAGACAGGAAAGGTGTCAGCTGGGATTTGTATAGATCCCACAGACCTGAGCCTCGTGACAACTCCGGACTTCTGGCCAAGGCCTCTATACGCCCGGCCGTGGGAGTACCGAGACCGTCCAAAGCTCAAACGACAACACCTTGCCTGCGCTGCGAGAGGTGACCCTACACTTGATGGTGCTGACAGCGCTGATAGCGACAGCACGGCATCTGCTGGCACCCCGCAATAATCAGTGCAGCTCCGCACCTCCACTGGCTGGTGACCAATGCATTTGGCCTCACCAACAAGCTGGGAGACCTGCAGCATGCACTGCTAAACGATAACGTCGACATAGCGGTTATGACAGAAACGAAGTTCTCGGCCCAGACCGTAGCCTGTGAGACAATGTTTCCAGGATACTCGCCTTCCATCCGACGTGACCTTGATGCATTTGGTGGCGGCATTGCTGTATGGGTGAAGTCCGGCCTCCCAGTGGTGCATCTGGGCCAGATTCCCACTGATGACCACAAAGTCCTCTGGTTTGCAGTAAGTCTTTCCACGCAACAATCTGATGTTATCGATGCCTTGTATCGGCCTGGATCCTGTGCGAACAACGGGACCTGTTTGATTGAGTATCTTGGACCTGCACTAGACGTGGCCTGCACTCACAGCACTCACAAAGTGCTAGCTGGGGATTTTAATGTCCTTCACGAGACTTGGCTCTGCAGCAGCAAAACAACTGTAGCTGGAGAGGCCTTGGAAGAATTGTGTGCTGAGCATCAAATCCACGAGCATGTCTTGCAGCAGACTAGGGGTCTGAACACCTTGGACCTCATCCTCTCCAACATGCCCGTTCCTATCGACACCACTGTCAAAGCGCCACTTGGTCGCTCTGACCATGGGGTTATTCTTTCCGACTTTTACATTACCCCTGATGCTGAGCAAGCTACCTCACGGACTGTCTGGCGCTACAATCAGGCAGACTGGGGGCACCTGCGGGCCTTCTATCGCACTACTGACTGGTCGACCAATGCGACTGACGACCCTGAAGAGTCCTGCAGGAAGCTAAGTGACGTCATCTCCAGCGGCATGCAGAAATTTATCCCCGCCAAGCAGCTTGTTACCCGCCAACAGACCCCAAATGGTGGACTCCTGAGTGCACCACAGCATTGAACACTAAAGACAAGGCATGGAAGGCCTGGAGACACAATATTTTCAGCGAAGCCCACAAGGCTTGCTTCATGCGCTCAGTAGAAGATGCTTTTTTTTTTTTTTTTTTACTAAAAAACACAGCTCCACTAATAATCAGGGGAAGAGGACAACTGAAATGACGCTGGACAGCAAGACAAAGGGGAGTAGGGGCGATGTGCCGATGTGGTTCGCGAGGCTCATCCGACCGGAAGTCTCGGAATCATAGCCTACGACCAGGCATCGTTAGGAATGCAGCTAGGGAGGGAGGGAGATCAAGTGAGAAAGAGAGAGAGAGAGAGAGAGAGAGAGAGAGAGAGAGAGAGAGAGAGATGGGGGAGAGGGAGGGAGAGAGAGAGGGAGAGAGAGAGAGAGAGAGAGAGAGAGAGATAGAGAGAGAGAGAGAGAGAGAGAGAGAGAGAGAGAGAGAGAGAGAGAGAGAGAGAGAGAGAGAGAGAGAGAGAGAGAGAGGGGGAGAGAGGGAGGGAGAGAGGGGGGGAGAGGGAGGGAGAGAGAGAGAGAGAGAGAGAGAGAGAGAGAGAGAGAGAGAGAGAGAGAGAGAGAGGGAGAGTAGTAGTATTCTTTTATATAAAGTGCAGAAACCGAAACAGGCAAATGCCTAATAACAATGTATCCCACTGTGTAGGGTGGAGGAGGGGGGAGACATGGCTAATGGTAAATTGGCGGCGAAATAGAGCAGTTCCAGCACAGCTACAGAAACATGGGCGTAAAGCTTAAAGCAGACAAGGATGTGTTGCAAAGCGCTTGTTTTGAAGACGGCCAGTTTGGTGACGCCTCGGATATCCGCATGGAGGGAATTCCAGAGAACTGCGCCAGCATGTTTCACCAATTTGGTAGAATGTGCAGAACAATGTGCAGCTGCAGCCACGATAAGCAGGTTACTGTTGCCTTCTCGAGTTCTTCGTGACGGAAGACGTGGAAAAAAGGTTTCAAACAATCTACTTCCTGAAGAGCTTAAAATACGCCATATAAAGCAGAGCAAGTCCTGCTGTTTTGTTATTGTATACTCTGTTGTCTTCTCCCCTTCTGACGAGTAGTTTGTGAACTTAGTTAAAAACAAAACAAAAAGTTAAGTTGACTGGTAGTGCGCAAGGGAGAGACATGTACACGCTCAAGCAGCGTGACAGTGGGGGTCCATGGGGGAACTTTACATACAGCACGCAGTGAGCGCTTGAAGAGCCTTTCCAGACGGAGCTCCTGGTGAACAGATAGATATGGGGCATAAGCATTGGATGCATACAGAAACTCAGGCAGCACAAAGCATTTGAAGTAGCAGATACGACATGAGAGGGGTAAAGATGCAGCATGGCGGACTAAGACAGCTATTTTAGCAGAAACCCTGATAGCAACACGTTGAAACATTGTCTGCCAGCACATTGACGTGTCAAAATGCATAGATACTTGGCCGATGGTACCACTGGCAGATCTTGACTATTGCATGTCACGCGTAGGGCAAAGGGTGGTGCTTGGTGGTGCTTGGTGAGGAGCATACAATCAGACAATATAAAAGACACAATTTCATGCTGGATCAATCGGTTTGTTTCCATGGAAGAGATTGGAAATTTGAACGCGGAATGGCTACATAGTGAGGTACATAGTGAGGTACATATTCAAAGAAGCGAATTGCTGTGTAGCTGCCACTTCAAGTTTTGCGCATTTCACCGATCATCAGACAGCGGCATTTGGCATTCACTACTGAGTTCTCTACGAGCGGGTATAGAGTGAGGTACGCGGACCATCAACAAGACTAGTAGCGGGATGGAAAGTGAGATAGTAATACTGCGCTATGATAACGTCAAAGCAAGTTTGACACAGCACTCGATCGTGATTTTGCAGTCATTTACTTGAGGCTATCGAGGCCCGTTGAATGAATAGAACATCATAATTATTATGGTACAGGAGCTAAGTGGCGATTCCCGTTTGACTCTAAAACATGTACCGCCTTTTCAAGACTGCGGAATGAGAACTGTTTTTTCCTGCATTTAGCTACCCTGTCTCTAATTTGTACAATTTAGAACGCCACAGTGGTGCCTACTGACGTAGGTGGCACCGGCCGTTACATTACACAACAACATTGCATCTTTTCGTTCACTTCGTGTAGGTCAATAGGAGATTCCTCGTTTCTCATACTCTATACTTATGTACAGATATGCACAAGAAAGATCTTTTTTTTACATAATACTGAAATACATAGTGCAGCAGAGAACGGAATAGGAAGACAGAAACAAAGAGGCGACATGACAGTACAGCGGGAGGCTGGAGCATCGTGTGGTGAATTGTGTCTACCTTACCCGACCTTGGGTCTCGGGATCAGCGGCAGGATCAAGCAACAAAATTAATACAAAAATAAGTAAATCAGAAAATCGAAATGAGTAAGTATCACGTTGTGATGTAAGGAAACAGTAATTGATGAGATTTCGAGTTGCCTGGTGTTACAGGTGTGGTACAGAGATTCGGAGAGAGAGAGAGAGAGAGAGAGAGAGAGAGAGATAGAGAGAGGCTAGGAGGGAGAGAGATTGGGAGAAAGAGAGACGAAGACAGAGAGAGAGAGAGAGAGAGAGAGAGACGTACAGAGAGAGAGACAGAGACAGACAGATACAGAGAACCATAGAGAGACAGAGAGAGACAGCTACAGAGACAGACATTCATAGAGAGACAGAGAAACAGTCATGTAAACAGAAGTGAACAAAACCCGAAAATCGTGACGATCAATGAAACGCCGTAGCATGAATGTCTTGCTTCTAAATTCCTACGGCTACAGACTGGCTAGTTAAGTGCGCCGGTGCCATCTAGTCACTGTAACATCATGTCTTACTAACATTCTTAACGTACATGACTGTATAGTTTTCAGTGAGCGTGCAAGATTCTCCAACGGGCACATGATGCTTTTAGAGATAGGGTCTAGGCTCTAGGCTTGCTCAGTTTGTGGCTGTCACGGAAACTCGTGCTTCAGCCCTGCGACATTGCGCGATATAGACTGTACATTTACTAATCAAGGTATCGAATCATAGATGTATAACAGGTTTGTACATCACTATGTCCTTATTGGAACATCTAGCTCTTTCAGATACGGTGTTGAGTGATAGGTGACTGTGAACTCGGGTAGATAGCCACAGGTAAATTTACAGGAAGGAAAAGGACCGAGGAACTGCAAGTTACGTCAGTGTCGTACATGTTATCGCATGAGCTGATTGTTTAGTTGAGTAACTGGTGGTGTTAGTGGACATGATAGCGTAACTTGTAGTTCATTGGTACGTACATGCAAACAGTCCTTTTTATTCACTAAGTCTATCAACACGCTGGCGTATCACCCCCGAAGTCACTTATATATCGGGATTGGAGCGCTGCCTCACAAGGTTGAACGGATGGTTAAACGCCTTACCATGCAAACAACCGGCATTCGCGTAACTCTGTATGCATCCAGCAACTTTGGTTACTTCTGGATTTGAACGCCTTTCATCGGCAAGGCATGGGCGAGTATCAATACTGATGCACGAATCTGTTTGCTGGCGCCCGGAGTAGGGAGCTCGCTGCATTCTAATCTACGAGGGAAGGAATACCTACACCTTAACACTGGAACTACCGCAGGCATCATATGATGCATTTGCGAATTTCTCCTTGGGATTGCTGTGATATTATATTAAGGGCTAGGATCTCCCCAAATTTTTCTGACTTTTTTATATGGAAATTTTGGACACAAGTTATGCGATCGAGTTGTAATTATCTATATGTTCATGGCACTGGGCTGTATCTCGAAAACTTTAGTATTGTTCAGAAATGCCAGGGATGCTACCTAGAATTACCGCGCGGCATCATATGACTCCACGTACTACAGGCATCAATAAGAGGGAGAATTGCTCATAGAACCACACGTCGATAACGTAACCGTGTTTATGTTTCGGAGCAAGGAAATGGGGGACCATGAAGATGGTAATTTGTACATAATGATATTAATATTTCCTGTGTAGTTATGGACAATGGACAATATCGTAATCCTGAATCCCGTCTAAACCCACGTGATTTGCTCGCCCGAAGTTTGGACAGTGATCCACTACATTACATGCAGCATTGAATTATATGAGGTGCCAGAGCAGTTATACATTCTTGGAACATTATTATTTTGAGTTTAGATTGGTGTGGCGGAATACAGACATACCTGATTTGCTACACATCTGTTTTTCTTTTTAGTGGCCGGGTGGTCATTCTTAAACTGACGTATATATACGCCATTAGCGGTAAAATGCAACACAATATTGTGGAAAGTACACAACAATAAGCGACAAGAGATAGAGGGAACGTTTACAATAATAATGAGGTATTCCACACTTGCTGTACTTGCGGACACAATCATGTGTGACGTGACAGGCCACTCCGCCAAACGGTTTTGTCACAGGTGGTGTGCAGAATTCCATCACGTTAGGACGACTGTGGTGGCGAAACAGCAGCAAATAGCCAATGTCACTCGCCTCGCTATTGCGCAACGCTGCATACTTAGCAAATTTTAGAATATCCGCTGACTCACCCCATTAAATTACCCGCCATACCATTCCTTTTTTCAAAGTATTTTCAATTCAGCACTCCTGATCTTGTTACTTACTTCTTCCCATAATTTAAACCTTGATATTCTCTCAGGTATAGTGCATAGTGGAAGTGGATGGCACAACTCCTATCCCTTGAGGATCAGCCATATTACTTATAAAATTTTGTTTTTATATTGGCAATCAGTTCTCATTAATTATGTAGTCAACTTCTGGCACCTGAGTTGCTGATAGCAAAGCCGTTGGTACTGTTTCGCGTGCTATTGGAACTGTTAAAATAAGTGTGTTAAGTGCCGAGGTGTTATATCATTGTTGTGTCTTGCTGCCATCGTAGCGCGGATTTGACTTCCGTTGTTTCCGTCGCGCTTATTCTCTTTCCCTGTGACTTCCTGTACGCCAATTGTTCTCGCACATCATGTCAATTTTATGTCCCGAGATGTGACTGTTGTTGCTGCTTGCTATTTCAGGAGCTGTGAACATCCATGGGCACCGCATCCCCTGTATAGTCTCTCCATTCCCATGCCCACTTTATGGCTTATGATGGTCACGACAATCAACTCGTTGACCGCTCACAAGTCTTTGGTTTTGTGTGAAATACACCCTGTTGAGTGTTGGCCAGTGCGAACGGCAACTGCAACACTGTCCGATTTTCAGCTACAATTTGGCCCATGGTACTTGGAAGACGTGGTATGAGTGTTCGCCGTCGGTGACACTGTATGCAAAGTTGCACACTCGTAGGAGTTGATTAACTTTTGGTATCAAACAATGATATTGATGAAATAATCTTGAAGCTCTGACTGCGGCTCTGGGGCTTTGAAAATAATCAAATCCTTAGAGAAAATTAAATATGTCGGCTGGCAAACTATGCATGCTGGAACTAGTCATCCGATCTCGTCAAAGGTAAGATCAATGTTTATGTAACAACTTCAACCCGGCGATGTTTGTGCCTGGAGAGCAATAATATTATATAAGTGGTGCTCTTCAGATGCAATTTTCCTCATCCCACTAAAGCTCAACTGATGAGGGGTGAATTCACCGAAACACATTGAACAGGGAGTGGTACCTTCTTGCAGGTTTGCCGAGTGGAAGGCTCGATGGAGTTCTCGTGTGCTCTGGATGGCAGTCGTCAGTTAGTCAAGTGAGAATTGAAGTTGGCAGGAATAGCGCGAGCTCCCATGTAAGGAGGAACACACAGTTCACCAGATTTTTATGGTTATGATTTTGAGGGTTGTATATTTTTCTTTCTCAGTTTCTGTACGAAAGGCATTTAACATGCCAGTTCGTACACGTTCCTGAAAGACCTGCCACTGACAAACTACTTCTCCTAACTCACCAGATGGCATGCGTCGCAGATAAAACATAAGGTTTGATTGTGTATTCTTGGACTTCACCAAGGCGTTTAATAAAGTACACCACGCCAGCCTGATCAGCCATATGAGCGATTTCGTGGAACAGGAAGTAATTCCCTGGTTTGAGAGCTATCTATGCAACAGAAGTCTATCAGCACGCCTAGAGGACGCAGTATCTGAACGCTATGAGTGGTCCTGTGGAGTCCCTCAAAAGTCCCACCTAGCACCCCTTCTATCACCTCTCTCCCTAAAAATTTAAAGCATACTTCCCCCTATCTGTTTGCAGATGATGTCATCCTCCTCAACGTTCACACACGTACTGATTCCCTGGCTGGTAACCTAGCCCACGTCCAAGCCGATTTATCGAGCTGCCAACAGTGGGCAAGAAACATACACGGCAAGTTCTTTGTTGACAAAGCAAGTATAATGTATAGTTAAGATTTTCCTCCTGGACACTCTGTACAGATGGACAATGTAGACTTAAACTTCAAGAGGCATTGTAAACATTTGTGCTAATTCAGCCGCATTTACCAACTCTCCTCTGTTTTTGTCCTACAGCCTTTGGCTGCAACTTCGCCAGCATGTTAAGACATCAAAATGTCTTTCCAGCTTTAAAAATGTACTCCGATCGCATAATGTAGTACGATAGGATCTCATTGCTGGATTCTTGTCTATCCTTCTTTCTTCTCTTTTTCTATATTCCTTTCTTTTCTTTTCTTGCCGTGGTCGGCTATCGCCCCTCTCTCGCACTTTGCGTGCCAATTGGTCATGAACCACGAGTTTAGTGAAATAAATAAAATAAAATAAATTTATGAGTGTAATCTTCAGTTCGATGATCATTTCAATACCATATCCAAGAACTTTCAGCATAGAGTAAATATATTGTGCTATATTGGTCGCTTTCTACCTTACTCCAACATTGCCTAGCTCTACGAATCATATGTACGCCTCACAATAGAATATGCCACCCCAGTCTGGAGCCTCACCCTAACTACTGCACAGGTAGCTATATTTGATGTCCTGCAGGCTAAGGTGTGTAGACGGTTACTAAGATCAGCCAAGATAGAATTTGACAGATCATGAATCAAAAGATAGTTTAAATAGTACATTGTATCAGTCTGTATGTGCAACTTAGAATCCCTCCATTTCAAACGTACCCTCATGGCTATTACAATTCTTTTCAACAACATGCATTTTCAACTTCATATCTTATCCCTTTTTGATATCAATATTTCTCGTAGTGAACGCAGACCAAACAAGCTTGTTTTCAAGTCTCATGGGAAATTGTCATCTTCCCTTTTCTTATAATCGGCAAATTATGGAATTGCCTTCCACCCAAGATTACCGCTATGGACTCTGTTTTAGAATTTCGGACACAATTTCGCTCTCACTATAAACAGCATATATTTGCCTGCACAAGTCGCTTCAATAGTGTATAAATCAAGGATCATTTTCACTGTTAGGAGATCCCCCCGATAGGCTATGCCTTTAGGAAATCTTTTAGATAATAGATACAAATAAATACAAAACCCTCATTCCAGGTTTTGGGGTACAAATGGACCCCAGGGGTATGATTTTTGAAATATTCTTATACTTTGCTGCATCACATCTCCCTGAAACTTTATGTATTCCTCAACAACACAATAACCGAGATACTTAAATAATCTGGGTTAGAGGTTCATGATGGATTTCACTTTTATAACGGAAAATACGGGCGGGGTCCAAATTGACCCCAGTAATATAAAAGACAGGGAAGTGCAACAATTGCGATAGTATATTATTACAGGGTGCGACAGAGCTCTCGGCCCTTGAAGAAAATGTTGAGTCACCTCCACCATTATACTGCGCTCGTATTGGTATTTATCGACACGGTCACCGAATACATGGATAATACCCACTGAAGTATGAGGCCCTACAAGAAACTGTTCGTCTATAGCCATAATCCCTCATTACATGTTGACTTTTCCCTACGTTCCCAGTATATTGCGGTCCTTTTGGACCCCAGGAACGTTTTGGGTTGAATTCTTGCAAACTTGCAAAATAATCCCGACAAACTTTAGAGCTGTCAACAAATGCAGTTTGTTCAAAGTCTTGTTCTATGGGAAGGTAACACAGTAAATAATTACATAAAATGGATGGACAGTTAGCAAGAATACCACCCAAAACGTTCCTGGGGTCCAAAAGGACCCCAATATACTGGGAACGTAGGAAAAAATCAACATAGAATGAGGGCTAAATGATAGAATAAAGTAGAAGCCCTGACCAGCCCTGATAGAGCCACGCCGGCCATCACTGCATATCGTGCAGCACTTCTTGTACCCGAACTTACAACTCTTCGCAGCACTCCCTACAGACAACGACATCAGAGATCCGCCAGCTTAAACCTCCAATGGGACCTGCGATACAAGTCACCTCTGCCAATACTGGCTTTCGTGTGCACCGCGTAGGTGCTGGCAAGTAGCAGAGCCCCTGTGGATACCACATCCAATACTAGACAATGCTTCAAATTGACGGTAGTGGGTTTGGGAAGATCATAGCTCAACAATTCGATCCGTGAAAATTTCTAAAATGATGGATGGCCCCAGTATATGGACACGATAGGGGAATTCCCTGTGTAGCATAACGCAACCAGAGTAAACACAAAACCTTCCACATCAGGAGCCTCTTGTACGGGCAAAAACGTTAGAATTGCGCAATAGCGCCTCTTAACCATTTCAAAAGTTGTTCGTAACAGTACAGATTGTGTTGAGAACCTACAAGTATTTTCGTTTTCAAGTGCAATTTATGTACATAAAGATTGGATTGGGCAAGGGGTGTACAAGTAAAGACATGGTATTAGATAACCCAACACGTATAAGATAAACCAACAACAAGTAAAGACATATAAAAGAACAGAGAAGTCTAAGTAACTCCAAATCCTCAAAGTCCTCGAAAACAACCATTAATTTTAACAGACGAGGATGGTTTTGACACTTGGTTCTGTACAGGTCTGCATGCGTTTCAGGCTACTTCATGCAACCTCAGCGCAAGATTGTTTCTCAGGAATGGTAAATGTGCTAAGGTCGTCAATTCTTGTTGATGACTCTGCGTCATTGGAATTTCGGGGGTTCTGGAAGTCTCTTGGTCAAGGTTCGGTGTGCTGGGGTTCCCATGTCTTTCACAGCTGAAGAATGCACATCGTCCAGAGGCTTCAGGTCAGTTTCAATGCCCACATCCAGTTGAGAGCTACCCACTTCTGGTCCATTGATTAATGCTGATTAGACATATGTCTGGGAGTGCATTTTAGCGATATTGGCCCGCTTGTCAGTGTGAGAGTCTCCAGCTGTTCGTTTCACTGCAGGGGAGTACACGCCATCCTGGTTTTGTGTGTCCTCGGGAACACCCGCATCAGCCTCAAAGTCATTGGGGGCTGAGCCCGCCTGAGAGTATAAATCAGCTCAGGAAATCAGGCTATAATGTGTGCACAGCCCAGCATGAGTAGGTCACGAGATGACTGAGGGGAAAGCACCATATCAGATTGGGAATACATGCTGGGCCGAATCCTGAGGCTGCGTTGAGCATCCTTGTCACCATTCGTCATACCGGTGTACACATCCGTCAAAGAGTACATGCTGTTTTGAGCACACAGTTCCGACTATGACATCACTGTTCCCTTCTGTAATGCAGAGAACGACTCCGCCTGAGAGCACGTTTCACTGTTGGAATGCTGGGAGCCTTTTGCCTCCGCCGAGTTTATGTCCGAAAGAGCGTCCATTCCTTAATGAGAGTGAGTGATGCTTGAGGACTCATGTTTTTTCGTCAACGGTGCGTTAACTGCAGTTTTGTCCTCATCTATTTGTAAAGGAGCTTCAGTTGCACGGTAGGTCATTGTAACCGTATCCTGAGGGCTCGGCGTAGACGACCTACGTCGCCATGTGAACTGGAAGATGAAGAAGAATGCCATTGCAGCCAGTACTAGGACTGCTGTGATTATGACGAGGTTCTGTGTAGACTTCGACAATGCCCCAGGGCCGGGTGAAGGTGTTCGTGCTATATATAATTAGGCAATGAACATCAGATCGGGAAAGCACACAAAAACACGTCAGGCGCCGGTTGAAGCATCTGGCAAACATGATAAAACCTTTTAAAAACATTCTCCGAGCTTTTTCAATAATGACATGCATCCACAAGACTTAGTATCTCTGTCAAATAACATAATGATATGGTCTCCAGTAGTGATACCCGTTACGGCAGCATTTGTGTGGTTTCTTTGACGAAAGTCAATTGGTCTATGAGCACGAGAAGCCCACACACAGCCCCCGCCCCCAGCATAATCACAGCCTGAACATTGAAATGAAAGACGCAGACTTTCCAGGTTCTTTATACTATCAGAATTTGACTGTGCATCTGCTGCCTATGCTCCTTTCTTATGGTCTTATCAGGATAAGCGCCTAAATAGTTTGTGCAAACGTGCGGCTGGCTCGGTGTGCAGGGCAGCCCCTCGCACTCACACGGCTCCCTTACTTGAACGCATGAATGCCCATACCCTCAGCATATACACCCACATGCACATCCTTGTATTCATTTGGCCATTGGCCATTCTGCCTGAACAAATGTTTAAAGTACTCTGTTTGCAGGCTGTTTCACCTGTTGTCCCTCTCTCCGAACACGAGGAGGGAGCAGCGAGTTACTCATCATTCCTGTGTCCCTCACTGCATCCTCAGCTAAGCGCATTACCCATGCTGGAGCTATCCTGTGGAACCAGCTCCCAGACACAGCACGCCTCGAAATAAAGCGCTCCACTTTCAAATCGCTTAGCCTGGTCTTCCTGTTAGGCAGTACCGTCAATTAGGATGAACTCATCTGCTTCACTACCTCTCTCTCTGTCTCTCTTTCTCTCTCTCTCTCTCTCTCTCTCTTTCTCTCTCTCTCTCACTCACTCACTCACTCACTCCTTTTTCCCGGTTGCCGTGCTTGTGACTTTTTCCCCTGCTGCCGTGCTCATATTAGTTATCTAACTATCTTCTTCTCGATTCTGTTTGTCCGCTTTTTTTATATTTTTTCTTTTCTCTTATTATCAGTGGGACCATTGTCATTAGGTTTACGCCTGTTTTGGACAACCACTCTAAATAAAGCCAAACAACAACAGACTGTGTACGGTACACATAAACTTACCAATGCAGTATGGGCTGTCAGACCAGCTCCCATTGGACAGACAGACAATAATGCTACTGCCATTAACTTTGTATCCTCTATTGCATGTCACCTGAGCAATACTGTACACGGCAGTTGAAGACAGTGTGAGATTACCATCCCCGACCGGAATCCTGGCACATGCTGCTTTCTCTACTCACAGAAAGAAAAGAAAAAATGGACACAAGGAACATGTTGCATACCTAGAGTTAATATTAACCCATAACTATAGCGGAGCTATTCGAATAGTCCCTTCATCATCAGGCTACATCTGACGAGAGAGATATGTAACAGCCAGCAGAATAATTGCTTTAAGTAGTTCCCAGTCCATTGTTATGTAGATTCACTGATAAATGTCACAAGAAAACAGTTCTGAACAAATCCCCTCTTTCCTTTTCTTTGTGGCCCTGCAATCATTGTTTCACATTCTCCTCATGCATGTCGACTTATAGGAAATGCTTACACCAAAAATCCCCTCCTTATTATTATTATAACCTTTCATTAAAAATACAACCAAAGAGCCTTTATTGGCCGTTATTCGATTGGTAAATTACACCTGCGAGCAACAACTCACTTCGACATGAAGGTAACTTTGACCAGACTTGTCCCTTCAGACAAGTAATGAGCTGTGGACCAACACGTTGATAACCGGATATACAGTTAACATTCACTGCATCACCGATACGCCGAGACGTTGTGTTGAATGCAGCGTGCGATATGGCTAGGGCTGGACAAGCAACTGAACGGAAACACCAAATGAGTGGAAACAGAGGTTCATGAAAAATTCAATCGTCCAGACGTGCATGCACATACACAAAACACAGAAAAGTCCGCATACCCCCCCCCCCCCCTCACCCACCACCCTCCCACCCCCCCCCCCCCCACCCCCCACCCCCCCCCCCCCCCATTGTAACGGAATCACGGCCATTCCGTTCCTCAGGTCGCAGGACACAAATGCCAAGTTTAGTTTGTCGACATTTCATTCCGGACATTTTGAACTACTATACAGAGAGGCAATATTGGATTGGTCTTGTAATACTCTCATATAGAGGATTGGGCACGAATGATTGGTACTTACGATTACATGTGTAGTTTGAGAGAGCACCGGTACAAAATGTAAGCCCTTCACAGACTGGCTTTGGTGCCGTAGAACAGCTCATGGAACAAAAGGATGCGTTGAGTTCTGCATAATTCAAGACAAGCAACAGCGAACGAAGGCTAAAGCCACTGCCCTGAAACTGTCAAGCCAGTGTGATTATTGTAACCGTATGTGCGGGAGTATAGTGTACACGTTGTATGCACTATTTCAGGCCCTAGATCACAGGCGCACCCTAAGTCGCGATTTTGAAGATGTATGTGCTTCGACAAGTAGTGCAATGCCTCAAATCATCATCAGCGCTTCGAAATTTGCAACCCTGCTAATGAATGAAGGGTAGCAGACCCCATCAGTAGTACGTACATTATACAAAAGTAACAGTGTTACTATGAAAAGGGCGTGAATTGCCAAAGCATTGCTTAAAAAGGTGGTGCGCATTGTACTCAAGACTAAAATTTCTGTTAAATGGACTCGGATGGAGAGCCAAGGATTGATTTATACAAAAGAAAAAGAACCACTGAACTACAATGTTATCGCATGAGCTGATTGTTTAGTAACTGGTGGCGTCAGTGGACATTACAGCGTTACTTGCAGTTCGGTGTGTGAACAGTCGAAACGGTGTGCTGGGCCTCAAACCGTCACGTTTGTCTTGTTTTGTGTGTCCACACGGTTTGCGAATGACACGACAAAGTTTGTCATGTGAATAGTCTTGTTGGGTGGAGTTTTTCAACTTATACTTGAGTGTGATTGGTGCTTCCAAGACCATATTTTACACATAATAAACTTCGGGGGATCCTTCTCTCCCGTGTGGACCCGCTAAATCGATGCAAATGGAGACCAGCTCAAATCATGCCCTGATCATGTGGACGCACAAAAACAGAAAATGAAATGCAAGGTCAAAAAACGGAAAACTGGCCTTTGTTGGTGACTAAGCTCAATTGCGATCGGTTTGGCCAGTTGTCGATACCTCTGTTTGTGAGACCTAACAAATTGAAACAGGTACCGGTTCCTTTCTGAATATTGAGGGCGTACTGCACGGAAGTAGTGGTGCATTCCTCAACCATTCGACCTCACCTGTTCTTGTCATTTTTTCCCACTAAATCACCCCGGGCCTTCTTTTAGGCTGTGGTGTGCAAGCCCACGTTAACACCGAGACCATACTTCGGTGTTGTGGGCTTGTCTCACCAGCAAAGGCTTCCTTTGCAGCCCCTACTCTCCCTGCTGTTTTGTTATCATGTATTCTGTAGTCTTATGCCTTCTGACGAATGGGCTACGTACTTAGTTAAAAAAATCATACATGAAGTAAACCTTCTATGTTCATGAAGTAAGCCGTTGTCACAATGGTCAAAGTCGGTGATGTGAAACTTACGGTAGAGGGGACGTCGGTCGAAAATTATATCCCTTTTTGGGAAGAAGCCGCATAACCGATAATCCGATAGGTTATTATTACGGATATCACTGTGCAAACAATCAGAGGAGATGTGAAGGTGGCTTCAACTATTACTAAAGGGAAATCTAAGTAAACTTGCTTATAACAAAATGTCATTGAAAGGAGAACAACTGTACTGTCAATCTAACAAAATCATTGACGTAACTAAAACGCTTCTGAACAGCTGCCAAAAAGAGGATAAGGGAATTAAAAGCTGCGTACACTCACAATGCAATAACTCTATCTCTCTCTTTCTATCTCGTTCTCTGGTCTCACACATTTTTCACGTCGAAACGCAATCATTTGACAGCTTGCCACCATTGTTGTTAAACTTTTGCATTAAAACTATTCACGCACACATACACCAACCCACATACCCATGCGTGTACTCCGTACACTTCACCCTCTCTGAGTCTCACACTGTTATTATTGCTCACCTGCCCACCCCTGTTATTAGTTCAAACTCCTCTTGTCTTTCTCACTGCACCTTCTTTTCTCCTATTTTCTTTCACATACTGCATTTTGTACTCTTCCCCGTATATGTATTATATCGTTGTCTGTAGCTATATTTCAGTATAGAGACGTATTTTCCCTCATGAATGTCTCTAGAAATCGTGTTCGGAAACTTTTTATCCATCTTTTTTTTTTTGTTCATGACTACGTCCAATGTCCTCTTCGCTGATTCTGCTTATTGCCGTGTTAAAGGGGAAGTTAAGGCAAAAATTAAAATTTCACCAGTTGTAGTCTTCGGGGTGCTGAGTCGAATGGTCTTGGTCCGAGGAAGCTGAGACGCTCCCTTCCTACTTGAATCCCAATCGAACTCGCGCACTTCCACCGAAACTGGGTGACTGCGCCCTACGAGATGGGGATTTGTATGCAAAATGTCACTAAAAGCGCCATTTCGTTCTTATAAAAGCACGGATGACCGCGATTGGCCCATATGTTGTAGTCTTTGGGACGCTGAGTCGACTGGTTTTGGTCCGAAAAGGCTGTGATGCAGCGTTCCTCCTTTATTCCCAATCGAACATGGTTGAAGAAGCGGTCACGTGCTCCTGGGTGCCCAAATCACCTGGTCACCACGCCAGCAGGTGACAACTTTCACACCAAGGTTCAACTCGGGTTCAACTCGAGTGACAGGACTGCACCCAAAAAAGGTCAAACAGGCTAGTAAGTTGTACCCTGCAGGCACGGTGACCAGGTGACTGGTGTACGCAGGAGCACGTGACCGCTTCTTCAACCATGTTCGATTGGGAATAAAGGAGGAACGCCGCATCGCAGCCTTTTCGGACCAAAACCAGTCGACTCAGCGTCCCAAAGACTACAACATATGGGCCAATCGCGGTCATCCGTGCTTTTATAAGAACGAAATGGCGCTTTTAGTGACATTTTGCATACAAATCCCCATCTCGTAGGGCGCAGTCACCCAGTTTCGGTGGAAGTGCGCGAGTTCGATTGGGATTCAAGTAGGAAGGGAGCGTCTCAGCTTCCTCGGACCAAGACCATTCGACTCAACACCCCGAAGACTACAACTGGTGAAATTTTAATTTTTGCCTTAACTTCCCCTTTAAAGTTATTGTCTCCGCGCCGCTTATACTATAAACAGTAGTAGTGCCGCCAAGAGTGGCAGTCAGTCGGAAGGTAGGCCCTGGCGGATAATGCCGGCAGAATTTCGAGCAGAATTTTGTTAATT
Source organism: Sycon ciliatum (assembly GCF_964019385.1). NCBI lineage: Eukaryota > Metazoa > Porifera > Calcarea > Leucosolenida > Sycettidae > Sycon > Sycon ciliatum. Next base: position 23,768,315 of record NC_088648.1, read on the forward strand.
TTAGAAAAGGAGTAGCATGAGCAGAATTCGGTAGAAAAGTGCAGAAGAAGGAGCAGATACTATGCAGAACCAACCACGAAGTGCGGAGAGGACTGCTGGTGCCTATTTACGGCTCCTTTGTGTTCACTAGCACGTGAATGCACTGGTATATGGTCCTTTTGATACTTTATGGCCGCATTTGATAATGTCGCGTCGTCGGCAAATGGCTGAATGTCGAGCAGAATATGGGTTATTTTAGAAAAGGAGCAGGATGAGCAGAATTCGGCAGCAAAGTGCAGAAGAAGGAGCATGTTGCAAACCACCAGTTCTCAATTGGGAAAGGCCTTCGCGCTTATGGCATTGTATTCGTTGAAATGTTGTATTTCGACTCCGCCGTACCGCTGATGTTGCTGCATGGCATGCGCTGTGTGCGTTTTTGTTGTATACGCTGTTATGTCCAGTTTTATATGCGTATGTTTTGCATGTACGCTGTTTTTGCATGCTATAAATAGCTGGTGTTATTAGTGTTCATTGTTAATTATTCGATGAAGTGAAATATACTGTGTAAAGGAAAAGAGTTGTCCTCGTGCCGTGTGGTCGTACGATCCTGACAATTTAGAGAATCTTAGAGGGTTCATAACATTTGGCGACCACGCCAGGATAGGAGCGAGCATGGCAGAGGAACTACACAATTTGGAAGCCAGCTTTATCGACAATGGAGAGCGGTTAGGATTAGAAGGCGAGTTGTTGAAGGTACATATGGAGCAGAGGCTCCAACAGTACCAAGAGCGTGAGGAGCGCAGTGCCAGACGGCGAGAGGAGGCGCTCCGCACCGAGTTTGACAAAACACTAAAGGAGATTAACGAGCACATCGCCAATGCGTATGAGGGTGATGGTAAAGCCGCGATGGGAGGTACAGAGGAAGCTCCCAGTAACAGCGGGGGGCGTCAACCGTTGATGAAAATCCCCTCATATGATGGAACGCAGCCATTGGAGCGTTATCTTGACCTGTTCGAGGACATCTGTTCCAAGAACGAGTTCGAAGAAAGCGAATGGCTGCTGCGACTGCGCATCGCGCTAGCGGGTAGCAAAGCGGAGAGGATATGTATTGGATGCAATAATTACGAGGAAGCGAAGCGAGAGTTGCTCGCCTCGCTCGGAAAGACTCCGGATAAAGCGTGGAAGACATTGCTGACAGGCAAGCAGCGGTCAGATGAGTCGTTTCACCAATACGTTGTCCGTGTTTGCCGAGAAGTAGAGGTGTGGGCCATACTCGCTATGACAGAAGATGGCGAGGTGGACACCAAGTATAGCGCCGATATAGGTAAAATGTCCCCGGTGCTGCAAGCAATGGCAAAGCAGGTAATCTTGGAGCAATGCGGACCTGAGATGAAGACGTACCTGGTCGAACGGCAGTGCTACGGGATGTCACTGCGCCAGGTACAGGAGCACGGCGCGTCTTACCAGGTCGCGCACGGACGACAGGGTGATACTGCCAGGAAGCCAGTAGAACGATCCGTGCCAAGGCCCACGGCGTCGGCACAGTGCATGGCGATATCGGTCGCAGATGCAGAGAAGCAGCTAAAGTCGCTGCCACTGGAAGGGAGAAAGGGTTTTCTGCAGCGAGAGAGACTCTGCTGGAACTGCCTTAAGTATGGCCATATGGCCAGAGAATGTCGGTCAGGCTCGAGATGCACGAAATGCCAAAGGAAACACCACCTGCTAATACATGAGGTGTTGGATAGAGCAGGTTACAGCCGGGAGAAACCGACTGAGATAGTTACGGAGAAGAATGTTGGGTCGTGCTGTCTACACTCGCCAAGTGTGCGGCTGATGACCGGAGTGGCACGAGTTGAGGGAAGAACTCGAAACGCGAAGGTTCGCGTGTTCCTGGACTCGGGTGCTGAGGCGTCATTCGTGACTGCAGCGTTGGTGTCAGCAATCGATGCAGAACACGTTGGGGTTGAAAATGTAGAGGTGAAGCCGTTCGGCGCGGAACCAACCCAACAGCGCATGGATAAGTACGCCATCACGATCCAGGGTAGCTCCGCTAGCATTCGGGTACGCGCTTTCGTGAAGCCAACGCTTGAGATGGACCTGAAGTGCGCAAGTCCGCAGACCATTGCCCAGTGGCACAGTTGGGGAGTAGAGCTGAGTGACAAGCCTCAACAAGGGACATCAGACGAAATACATATGCTGATTGGTGCAGACTATATCAACGCGGTACTGCACAGCAAGAAGGAAGTTAATGGTGAGACGGTGTGGAACACAGAGATAGGTAATGTATTATCTGGTCCAGCGTCTGCACCAAGTCGAAACAGTCAGCCCCGGTGACCGTGTCATGTGTCACAGCCCACATTGAACAACTATGGCAGTTGGATGAACCTCCAGAACAACATCAGCACCTGCCATCTTTCCCGCTATGTCGCCAGGGCAGCGGGTACCAAGTGGGTCTCTTGTGGCGAAATGAGCGTCGCCCAACGGATAACTTTGCTCAAGCTAGAGTCATCGCAACGCGGCTTCTTGAAAAGCTGAAGAGGAATGGGAAGCGTGCGCTCTATGATGATGTGCTGATCAGGGAGTACCGCGAGCTTGGAGCAATTGAGCTGGAGCCATGTGAGAGAGATGGCGGGTACTATGTACCGCATCATGGTGTATTCCGCGAGCACGCTGCAACCACGAAGTTAAGAGTGGTGTTCAATGCCTCGGCGACGGCTCCAGATGGCAAGTCGTTGAACGACATGGTTGACCCTGGACCGTCGCTATTGCCGAGTCTCGCAGGTATGCTATTACGGTTCCGTGAATATAAGAGCGCGCTGCAAGCGGACATCCGCAAGGCTTTCTTCATGGTCGCGGTTAATCCCGAAGACCGTCCGTACCTGCGTTTCTTGTGGCCCGGTCGAAGCGACAGCGATGAACTGTTAACCTGGAGGCTAACGAAACTGCCATTTGGCGTAAACTGCTCGCCGTACATGCTTACTGCGGTGATTCAGCATCACTTGAAGGAGCTACGGGCGTTGTCTGCACCCAAAGAGCGAGATCGTATTGATCTCTTGCTCACGAGTTTCTACGTTGACGATTTGGTCTCTAGTGTGTCAAATGCCTCGGAAGCCAAGGAGATGCAAGAGTTCAGCGTGCGTGTGCCTACGGATGCTGGCATGGAGTTACGCAAGTGGCGAGGCAACGAAATCCCGTGCGATCCAGAGGCCGGAGATGAAGTCCTCGGTCTGACATGGAAAACCAGTGATGACTTGCTCAGCATAGCAGCGCTAGGCGAGTCCGATAGGCCGTCTGTTTGGACCCGGCGATCCCTCCTCAAGTGTGTTGCATCAGTGTTTGATCCGCTAGGTCTAGCAGCACCGGCAGTTGTGCCGGGAAAGATACTGCTACAGCAAGCCTGGAAAGTCGGAGGCGACTGGGATGATAAGTTGCCTGATGGCATCGCAGGCGCATGTGCGCAATGGTGGGGAGAGTTGGCCGAAGTGGTGAGCATTGACATACCACGTTGGATTTGCTGCAATCTTGACACGCCGATTGCGCTTCATGCCTTCGCCGATGCCAGTGAGAAAGCGTTTGGATGTTGTTTGTATGCAGTCGTCAATGGACAGTCGCACTTGGTATTTGCCAAGGCCAAAGTGGCACCCGTGTCTCCGCCCACGTTAGCCCGCCTTGAGTTACAAGCAGTATGTCTAGCGGCTCGCTACGCTGAGTTTGTGGTGAAGGAGCTGCGTGTGACCGTCACGCAAGTCTATGGCTGGACTGACAGTCTCACTACCGTTCCTTGGATCAGTAATCCATCGTATAAATGGAAAACATTTGTGGCTAACCGCGTCAGTCAAGTCCAAGAGATATCGAAGACGGTCGGCATTGTGTGGAACCATTGCCCGGGCCTTCACAACCCAGCAGATTTACCGTCGCGTGGCAGTAGTGCACAGCAGATCTGTAGTCCGTTCTGGAGGGGCGGACCAACCTGGATCACGGAGCCCAATGACTGGCCCACCGCATCCTCAACCGCAGCTACAGATGAGTCCAGTGTAGAAGTACGAGTGTCAGCCACCACCTGTAGTCGAGAATCTGATAAGGAATGGTGGCTCCGATTTAGTAAGTGGTCCAGGGCACAGGGCATGGTGACTCGGATGTTGCAGTGGAAGCACACTGAGGCTCGTGCTGAACTCTATTTTGCAGCAGACAACGTATTGTACCGCATCGTTCAAGCCGCATGTTTCACTGAGGATCTTGAGCTGATCAGGCAAGGTCAACCAGTGAAGCCTGGGTCGAAGGTGTATCAGCTTGCACCGTTTCTGGATGAGCATGCAGTGCTCAGAGCCGGGGGACGACTTCAGCACAGTGAGTTGGCGTATGGAGCCAAGCACCCAGTCCTGTTAGGCAAACATCATCTGACCGATTTGCTGTTGGAGAAAATGCATGTTGAAAGGATACACCAAGGTGTAGAAGGAGTCTTGTCGTTCGTCCGTCAGAAATTCTGGATTTTCGGTGGTCGACGAGCGCTACGCAACATTACTCAGCGATGTGTTACATGCCGCCGCTACAAGGCTAAGGCTGCCTCAGAAGTCTGCCCGCCGCTGCCAGAAGACCGAGTTGTTCACGAGAGGCCGTTCGCAACTACCGGCATCGACTATGCTGGTCCGTTGTACGTGCGCCGTGGTGAGTCATCTCCGAAGGTATGGATAGCATTGTTTGTGTGTGCCACCACCAGAGCAGTTCACTTGGAGGTGGTCGATAGTTTAAGTACCGAGTCATTCTTGATGGCATTTCGGAAGTTTGTCGCGAGACGTAGTTTGCCGTCTCGGATCAGGTCTGACAACGCTACAACGTTCAAGGCGGCATCTGACAAACTGAGTGTGCCATGGATGTTCAATCCTCCAGCTGCACCATGGCATGGAGGCTTCAATGAGCGAATGGTTGGTACAGTGAAGAGTGCCTTGAAAAAGGTAATGGGAACAGCGTTTCTGAAGGTTCAGGAGCTTGAGACCATCTTGTATGAGGTTGAAGCAGTGGTGAATAGTCGTCCGCTAACTTATGTGTCTGATAGCCTGGATGAGCCACCAGTAACCCCTGCAATGATGATGGGTAACATTTGGATGTCGTCAGCGAAGCCAGCAGGTACCCCGGACGCTACGCATATGTCAGCGAGATTGCGTTACCTCAGTCAGACACTGAAGCATGTCAAGAATCGTTGGGAGGTGGAGTACCTAAGTCAGCTGAACAAGCACCAACAGACCATGTCGCGCCCTTTAGCTGTGGGTGATGTTGTCTTTGTTCTCGATGATACCAAGCGCAAACAGTTCTGGGGTTTGGGACGGATCATCGAGTTATTCCCTGGTCGAGATGGCAAGCGTCGTGTTGCCAAGGTTAAGTTGAGTACCAGTACCCTGTTGCGGCCGATCCAAAGGTTAGTGCCATTAGAAGTATCGTCACAGGACGTGGCTCCTGGGCTTACCGATACCGCTCAACCTGCTATCGTCCCTCAGCAGCCAGCGTATGAACCGCCAGCACCGTTACCACCACCACGGCAGCAGGAGATGACGCGTTCTGGGCGCGTAGTCAGAGCCCCGGATCGTTTTTGACTTGTGTGCATTGTTGTACGGCGGTGAGAAGCCCTTTGGTGGGAGAATGTTGCAAACCACCAGTTCTCAATTGGGAAAGGCCTTCGCGCTTATGGCATTGTATTCGTTGAAATGTTGTATTTCGACTCCGCCGTACCGCTGATGTTGCTGCATGGCATACGCTATATGCGCTGTGTGCGTTTTTGTTGTATACGCTGTTATGTCCAGTTTTATATGCGTATGTTTTGCATGTACGCTGTTTTTGCATGCTATAAATAGCTGGTGTTATTAGTGTTCATTGTTAATTATTCGATGAAGTGAAATATACTGTGTAAAGGAAAAGAGTTGTCCTCGTACCGTGTGGTCGTGCGATCCTGACAATTTAGAGAATCTTAGAGGGTTCATAACAGACCAGATACTATGCAGAACCAGCTAGGAAGTGCGGACAGGACTGCTATCGCCTATTTACGGCTCCATTCTGTTCAAAAGCTCGTGAGCATCCGGCAGAATACGAGCAGAATGAGGCAGAATCCCGGCAGAATACGAGCAGAATGTCGAGCAGAAAACGCTACTTTTCCATAATTATCCGCCAGGGCCTATGGGAAGGAAACGTGGTGTGTGTACCGGCCGCCAAGTGAAACAGTTGCGTTCTGGCCCAGACTAGAGACTGTCTTACAGGCAGCCACCAACAACACCGGATCGGTCACTATGATGGGCGACTTCAATGTAAATGCTGACCCAGTTTCTCCTGGCCCACAATTGCGCCACATGCATGACACGTGTGGAAGCTATGGACTGCAGAACGTTGTGACAGCACCAACTCGTGTTCTGCCCCAATGTGTGCGTGGAACCATACTAGATCTAGTCTTGGTCAACCATGCCAGCTTAACATCCTGGAACATCGTACCATGTGACATCAGCGATCACTTTGCTGTGAGTGCTTCACTCAGCTGTGCTACTGAAGTAAGCCAGCCAGCGAGTTCGCTCCTCACTAGGCAGCTGCACAGAGTGGATATAGCAGCTCTCCGCGCTGACCTGCTTGCAGCAGACCTTCACATTTTTCCTCCACATGCGAGCGTCGACGATATGTGGTCCACTTGGCACGCTAGCATAATGCGTGTACTGGACCATCATGCCCCGATGACCCCAGTTAAGAAGCGTTCCAGAAAAAGGCCATGGCTTAACAGAGACACTTACCAGCTAACGATGGCAAAGAACAGGCTGCACCGAAGATGGCTGCGAGACCGGGCTAACATAGCATTATTCCACCAGTACAAACGTGCTCGAACGGCGGCAGCAAACCTTGTCAGACGGAGGAAAAACCAGTACTTCAGTGATGAATGTGTTGTCAACAATCGCAATCCAAGGAAGATGTGGTCCCTATTAAACTCCATCACTGGCAGAGGAGGAAGCAAGCAAGACCCTGCATGTGATGTGAACAAGGTCAGCGTGGCATTTAGCAACATTGTAACTGACCCTGATCGGCCAGCCCACTTGCCATTACCGAATGGACCCCCAGCTGAACACTCACTCAGCTGTCTGGGAACAGCATCTTATGCTGCTGTGAATAAGCTTCTGCAAGCGATAATTCCGGTGAAGGCAACTGGCAGTGATGGAATACCTGGGCTGCTTCTCAAATCCTGCAGTGATATCCTCACGCCATCCCTCACACGGATCTTCAATGAGTCTCTTGAAACGGGCATTGTACCTTCTGCCTTCAAGAAGGCCCTGGTCCGGCCTCTGTACAAGTCTGGAGACCCAACATCCCCCGGGAACTATCGTCCAGTATCCCTGCTGCCGATTGCCTCAAAGCTGCTAGAGAAGCTCGTGCAGCGGCAGCTTGTGGCATTCCTCGATGAACACAATGTTCTACCACCGACCCAATTTGCCTTCAGGAAGGATCACTCCACTGAAGATGCACTTGTGCTACTAACGGATGGTGTTCTCACTGCAAAGGACTCTGCATTGCCTTGCTGCATCTGCCTACTTGACATGTCAAAGGCGTTTGACAAAGTCAGTCACCCTACGCTGCTGCAGGACTTGTTCGACATTGGCGTTTCTGGAACGGCATTAAGTTGGTTTGCCAACTATCTCAGCCATCGAACCCAGCAAGTGCGCATTGGAACCCAGGACGGACCCTGTAATGCATGCACATGCGGTGTTCCACAGGGATCCGTTTTAGGACCAATCTTGTTCAGTGTATACACGCGCGGCATACCAGAGGTTGCTGGTGACGTGCCCACAGTACAGTTTGCGGATGATATTGGCTTGTACTTCAGCCACCGGCTGCCTACTGAATGCTCCGCGGCGCTTACCCGGGCAGTATCTGCAGTGGCTGACTGGCTAGAGGATCGCAACCTCATCCTGAACTCCACGAAGAGCCAAGTCCTGAGCATGCACAGTGAAGCCATTCCTGTAAATTGCAATGGGACTAGTTTGCCAGCAGCAAGCACTGCGAAGTACCTCGGAGTTCTGCTGGACAGCTCCCTCAACTGGCAGAAACACGTGGACAGCATCGCCAAGAAAGCATCTCAGAAGATCGGGGCGCTCTGGCGATCTAGGCGAGCATTAAGTCTGAAGGCCCGTACACAGTTCATGAAGTCCATCATCATGCCTGATCTGCTGTACGGGTCGACAGCATTTTTCGCCTGCCTGCGACAGGAGCAAGTCTCTCGCTTGCAAGTTCTCCAGAACCGAGCTGCCAGGGCAGTGTTTGGCCAGCCACCCCGCTCTCATGCTCAACCCCTCCTGACCAGCTTGCAGCTCTACAGCATTCAGGAGCTGCACAAGCAGAAGATGCTGAGGTTTGTGTGGCGTTGCCAGCACAACCGAGCCAGCCCAGCCCTCCAGGACAAGTTTCGAAGTGCTCATGGAAACACCACCCGCCTCCAGCAAGGACAGGGTTTGCGCCTGCCGCTAGCCCGGTCAGCAGCAGGGACATCCCGTCCATCGCACTGTGGTGCCATCCTCTGGAACACCCTCCCCAGCGAAGTTCGCCTACTCAATCGTCCCAGAGAATTCGCCGTAGCTGCACTGCCCTTCACGCTGGCGGGCTAGATCTGCAAACTCCGTGAATTCTCCCGCCTTCTGTGTTCACAGTCCCACACTCCCCTTGGAGTAGTCTGCACGGCGCTGCTGCTGCTGCTGTTGCTGTTGTTGTTGTTGTTGTTGTTGTTGTTGTTGTTGTTGTTGTTGTTGTTGTTGTTGTTGTTGTTGTTGTTGTTGTTGTTGTTGTTGCTGCTGTTGTTGTTGCTGTTGTTGCTGTTGTTGCTGTTGTTGCTGTTGTTGCTGTTTTTGTTGTTGTTGTTGTTGTTGTTGTTGTTGTTGTTGTTGTTGTTGTTGTTGTTGTTGTTGTTGTTGTTGTTGTTGTTGTTGTTGTTGTTGTTGTTGTTGTTGTTGTTGTTGTTGTTGTTGTTGTTGTTGTTGTTGTTGTTGTTGTTGTTGTTGTTGTTGTTGTTGTTGTTGATAGTGTTGTTGTTGTTGTTGTTGTTGTTGTTGTTGTTGTTGTTGTTGTTGTTGTTGTTGTTGTTGTTGTTGTTGTTGTTGTTGTTGTTGTTGTTGTTGTTGTTGTTGTTGTTGTTGTTGTTGTTGTTGTTGTTGTTGTTGTTGTTGTTGTTGTTGCTACTGCTGTGGCTGTAGTTACAGCCCCTCTCGTTGTCAGGAAATGTTTGCTTGTGCTACTTCTCATCCAGTTGACTTCTTATTATGACTTTGTACGTTATAATTTTGTTGAGCTCCGGTTTTCCCCTTCATTCTAACTCAAGTGCAGTTTAGCGTGTATTGGCTTGTGATTTCCTTTCTTCTGTTTGCTTGGCATTTTATCGCTCCACAGGTACCCCCGGTCTCAGGTGCTCTCACATTTGTGCAATTGTTGATTTTGGTCCTGAATTGTCCTCCCTGTTGCTTTGCTACCGTCCTCCTCCTTCCTCCACCTTTTTTTTCTTTTCTTAATGGGCCTCATTATGGCATTCGCTTCCATGTAATTGGGCTTGTAGCCCGTGTGTACTTGCGAATTCAAATAAAAATATACATACATACATATACATACAAACGCATACTCCAACGTTTGGTGCACCCACCGTCTTCAACCGCTCTCGTATTCGCAACATCCCAGTTCGTATCATGAGTGTGTTTTGCATAGAGTTTAACAGTTTCAGTTTTAACAATCTAAAATTCCGGTACCAATATTGTGTTGCACATTGAGTTTGTCAGAACATTCCTTATGGTGAAATGAACATGCAGGTATGCTTGGTGTTTACAGCAACCATACCAAAAATATCACCACTATTAAAATTTGTATTTCTGTTGTAACTCAACTTTCCTCACCCTCTCCCAGCCCCGTGCCATCTCCACACTCAGATGATGGACGACGATATGACTACATTTGAAAGATTGTTTATTGACCCCACAACGAAACACAACTAGACATGAAGAACTCAAGACAAATACTGTTTTCACACGGCAGCAGCATGCGCATGCACAACCACCACGTACACAACGTACACAAAATAACGTACCACAACACTTCCTCCGTGTCGTGGAAAATTTCAACAAAATGTGTCACAAGTTGTGCAAATAATTTGCTGGTTTGTTGTCGAGATAGTTCAATACCTTGTAATGCAGGAGGGCCACGAAAACAGTGCCCGTCAGGGGGCCATAGGTTTCAACTAGGTAACTGGTTTGTTTAGTGCGTAATGGTCAAAGGACTATGAGGAGTCTAAGACCTGGGACACATACTTTGTGAGTAAGATGTGTTAGCTTGGGTTTGAGTGAGAGGGAGAGAGGGAGAGAAAGAGAGAGAGAGAGATAGACAGAGAGAGAGAGAAAGATAAAGGGATATAAAGAGTGTAAGAGAGAGTGAGAGTACTAGTAGAACAGTAGAAAGACTGTCAGAGCACATCATTACAGTAACACGCCTGGCTTATGTGCTCAGTTGCCTTTGCAGCATATAACAGCTTATGAAACGAAACAGAAGAATGAAGCTCACAGTGTATGAAGATTAACAAGCTTTTTCAAAGTACTGGGAGGAAGGATTGTCAATTGATTGCCCTTTAACCGCCTGTGTAACACAAAGCAAAGGTGGTCTCAGTGGGCGGTAAGGCAGCAAACATAACATAATTACTTCGTATTCAAGTAAGTGTGAGAAATATTTTGATCAAGATCTCTGGCTTGAGCACTCTGAACATCTCCCATCAAATATTTGAGTATTCGACTAATTTCGAAATAGGTCTCAGCACCGACGCAATCTACACGGTCAAGTGAAGCCAATTTACATTGCGACCCCTAACCCATAACATGTAACCACCGCGCACCTCCAGCAAAAAATCTGTTCAAGGCCGAAGTCGGCAGCACTCCCTTCTTGAATGCATAAAGCTCGCATGAAAAACCAGATGAGGATCGAGCATCTGCTGACAATGTCGCAACATTGAATTATATAGTATTCTGCCTTTGACGAGTTACTCCATATCTGGAAGAGACATGTTGTGAAGTTAAAAGATCACTTCTAAGGGTGTCTAACAAACTGGTCACATGGAGACCTCTGGGCGTATTCTAAGGTCCGTTGAACTTTGCTATCTCTCTTGGCAGGCCACAGAGTCCATTTCTTCACGGCTAACATGCTGGACCTGTAGTATCCCTAATAAGCATCAAGAGTTTGTGCTTATTGTATTGCGTGGCACGGGACAAAATCCAGATTATAACGTAGTAAAGGAACTATTACTTACAATTGCGTTAGGTTGGTAAGGCTGTCAAAGATTTTGGCCGGTAATCTCGTAAAATTATTATAGTTTAATAACCTGAAAAAGCACACAAAGGAAGTCTGAATGTTATTCATAGAAGGTGGTCAACATGCATTGGAAAACAAACAAATCCCAACCAAACCTTCCCAATTTCACCGTTTCTAATTACGTTTCGTAGTGAGCGGTAGTTGATTTAAAATGCAACCAGAACCTAACGCAACTACTGCAGTTGAACTACAAGAACAAACCTGACATATACACTGAAGACATACACAGTCAAGTTCTTAACTTTCATACGAATCCTAACAGCATTTTTTTTGTTTTCCACGATTTGTGTACCTTGTTTTCCCGCAACTTGAACGTTGCCATGGATAAATCCAGAAAGTGTGAAAAATATCTCAAGAAGTCCTAAGGAGGGCCGAACTTAGGAAACAGCTTTCCCATGGATATTGGCGGAAAGTTGCCCTTATTTGTTGCAGCCATTGGAGCAATAGCAATAGGTCACACCCTCATCGTTTTCTAGCCCCAAAAGTCGAATCTGAATTTAACAAAATGGTTGTACTCACAAAGTGTCAAGGGATTTAACGTTGGCGAATACATCCGCAGAAAGATGGGTGAAGTGATTTTGCGACAACACCCTTGATTAACAGATCATAACCAATACGTGCTAAGTTCAGTTCACATCTTACCAGGCGAGACAGGACCGGAAGTTTAGGACCAAGGGGGGGGGGGAGGGTGCACAAGATATGGATTGAGAGCGTCCAAATGAAAACGGCAAAAACTGGCGAGAACGCGAGCGCATCACCATACAAATTGGGAAGCGACGAAAGATGTCATGCAGGTGCAAAGTCTAACACAGGATATTGGTATGCAAGCGTAATCATCGAAGTATTGTGTGAACAGTCTGCAGCGTAGGGCAACGGTACATGAAACTCTGACTTAGGTAACAGAACTGATTTGAACTTTAGCAAGCTAGGAGATCATTATCATGAGCCAGAGCACTGGAAAAGGAATGTTATCCGGCCGCTGGTGACACTGGAAAGTCAAATATTTAGCATTTCATGCATTACTCTATCCATTATAACTGACAAGATTGGCTCACTGGACTGAGTTGTACTTTAGCAAGCTACAAGATCATATCACTTGTTGTATTAAACTTTGACCTTTGTTCGCATGATCCCCGGCCGAATTATTATCTTAACACGTACGGTATGGTGATGCTGGAGTTGAGGTTCTCCAGCTGTTCACATAATCTTAGGCATATTAAGATATGTCGTTTCGATGGGGATCTGGGAAAGAACTTTTTGACGGTAACGTGTAGAGTACGTTGCAGTGTGACAAACGACCTTGTGCAGTTTTGTGAGATTGCCTTATTGATTGTGTTCGCATTGTAATATGCCGCTTCCGGATTACACTAAGGGCGCGTTCGAATTGTCACTCTTTGACTTTTCGAGGAGCTTCATTTTTCTGAAGAGGTGGCCTTATTGGCCTCTTCAGAAAAACGAAGCTCCTCGAAACTCCTCGAAACTCATCCGATGGGAAGGTGGATTAGTTTCGAAGAGTTTGGAATAGCTACGTCACGTAGTACGTGGAGATGGTCGATCTGATCGGACGTCATCATCGCAATGACAATTCCACTGAAAAACTCTAAAATGATAGAAACCGTTCTAATGGGACACTTCATCTAATCTCTTTATAAAATTTGTTAGAACAATTGATGAAGACAATTCGAACGCGCCCTAAATGTACTGCGAAACCTATCATTGTAATCACCTGATAAAACAAGTACTTGTAGTTCCGCATTGGCGGATAATGCTCGAAAAGGTGCAGCTGATTCTGCTCGAAAAGCAGCGACATTGGCAGAATCATACAAACCTTATGGCGGGCAATTCCTCGAATTCTGCTCCATGTTTTATCCACATACCAAACATGCATGAACCTTACCAGAAAAGGTACCGAGTTCTGCCAATTTTTCTGCCGCCATTATCCGCAAAGGCCTACTAGTAGTACACCTCGAAAGTATGGATACTCTCGCACACAGTAGACATTCGTCCCATGATTAGTGTTGCGTTAGAAAACCAACCATGCCATTGTAATACTAACTACATCCTAGAAAATTTGGGACACAAATATTCAATTTGGAATTACTGTAGAGCCAGAAATGCCAAAAAAGAAAGTCGCAGAAGACCAATCCACTTTCCCCTAGTTTGATTAGCACAATTTTTTGCAAACGAGCCTCACTAAACAATTCAACTTACAGACTTTTAAGATTAATCAGATGACCAAATATATTATGAGGAAGGTTTCTAAGTTGATTCGCGCTCAAGGACCTGCATAAACAAAAGATACATGTGCAGAGAGATTATTATGGGAATCACCAGTAAGATGAGGCTGTTTTAGCTCAAATTGATGCATTTGAGCTCCACCCCGACTAGTTTGTACGTTTCGAGTACATGTACCATGTAGGTTGCTTCATACTGGCCTATAGAGTTTCGCAGGAATCATGATTTTGAAGTCTGATAGTGGAGTGTCTATTTACCACCCTCAATTGTCAAAGGTGAGTGGCTGCGCACTCTAGACGAAAACAAGCTAATCATCAAAGCGGACTGAGAATGTAAGCTATGACAAGTCCATGACGATGGACAGAGCACCACGGCACAGGACGGCCGCAGCTCAATTCGAAAACGCTCTTGTGCTTATCTCTGATAACATGAGCCTCACAAGTTGGGTGGTCGTTGTTTCGCGTCTTCGAACTGGGCCGTGGCCGTACTGTGCCATGGTCCTTCGTCCTTCGTCATCGATGAAATGAGGACCGAAGAGCTTCAAATTACGTTATAATATCCACTAACACTACCAGTTGGTTTACAATCAGCTAATGCTCTGCCATTGCGCGACACTCGACAACAATACTGACATTCTACACTTAACTGGCAACCAGCATGTCTTGCATAGGTAATCCAACAGCGTTCAAGTTTGGGTTATAGAAATAACATCAGCAAGGTGAGTTTTCTTTCTTAGTGTTCTAACATTTTGTGGCGGCAGAATCTTCACAATGATAAGAATTGTTCTATTCGGAAAGCACTTGTGTGGAGCATTTTTTATTCTTTTGTGTAGCCAATAGCTTGATGCAGCTGTGCAGTGTGACAGTTTATATAATTTAAGGATATATGAGGATTTCATGATAAAAAGAGACGTGCAGTGCCGGAATGCGTTTCATGCTACTAAAAACACCAGGGTTAGAACTGTGCACAAGTTAGCACTGAGTTGAGAAGAATTACGGAGACATTCCCGGGCAATATTGGTGCCATTGCACTGCTTCTCCTTTGACATTCTCACTGATCACCAATAATGCAATAACCTTTTTTATAATCGATTGAAAACCTTCACTGAACACTATTAAGATAATTATGGCAATCACGAGTACTAACTGCGCGGTAACCATACTTTATTACCAGAGTAGATCTACTAGTACTCGTCACTATTGTGCTTCGCACATCCCTGCTCATTTTTAAGTGCTATTCTAGTTACTTTACTCTATTTTTGTCCCAATTTTTTCTGGTCCCTATAATAGTGTTTGATTTAGTACTCCATCCATAGTTACATACGTTCACTGAAGATCGTAACGAGAAATCGGTTCTGAAGTCGAACACGTTTTCTTATTATTATGTACACATCACATCGACATTGCTCTCGCAAGTTTGTGACTATTGTATTACAGCATGGTTGCCGCACAGGTAGTACTCTTGATTGCCATCTTAAAGTTGCTGTTTCCGAAACGCTTGTTTACTATAACAAATTGAAAGATATACATTGAAGAGAGTAAAACCCCACTCACAACACACTCACAACAATGCAAGATTAGTCAGCTTGTCAAAAACCTGGTTAGGAATCTGCGTAATTAGATTGTGGCTCAATAACCTGCATGAACAGATAGTGAAGAAAATTCAACGAGGGCAGAACATACATACTTACTACATAACTATACACACATATACCAATGGAGTCAAACCTGACAATTATGGACACCTAATGGAGTGAGTCCAAGAGTCCTCAGTTTACGGGTGTCCTCGATTCTTAGTTACACCTATTATCATACGTCAGAAGTACAATTTGTATGTCATCTTGTTTTTTGCAATGAATGCGACCATCTTGTACACTTCTGCAATGTGTTTTATGTGCAATGTACATTTTCCAGGAGCTGGTCGCCTGGCCCTCAAACGGGACAAGCCCATTTCAATCCTGATGGATTTGGTGTGGTTCATGCAGTCGACCTTCTGCTACATGGGTCCAGAAGGCACTTGACCGGCCTACCAACATAGGATGGTGCTTGAGTAGGCATCGGACATTGAGAACCGAACCCCGTCCGTTTTGTGTGGAATTGCTCGCAGTTTTCCACTGCATGTCTCTTTTCATGGTATCTCATTTTGCCGTCAGACAGAGACTTTATCTTGCCCTTAAAAGAGACTGCTACCCCGCAAAAAATCCAGGCACCACATGTCACTAGTACATTATGTCAACCAATCAATGTTTTTTTAAATACAAGTGATTTTAGACTTTCAGTGCTATTTGCAGCTTACTTCACGCCTGCACCTGACTCTTGCGCTATGATACGCGTCGCCCATGATACCCGTCAGAATTTCCCATCCCGCTCCCCCTTATGTTCTGGCTGCTCGTTTTTGGTCCATCAGTTACCTGATGATCGTAGAAATACGTGAAACTCAGAGTTATAACAAATCTTCCAATCTCTCTCTCTCTCTCTTGTGTACAAGGCTCTGCCCTGCATGGGTATTGAGCACTCTTCGGACAGTGCAGCACACCACTTGACTACGACTTTCAGTGTTATGTATCGGCACCTGTACTTTGTGATCATTATGACACATGTTCAGAGTGCATGTACACTGGCACCCCAGTCAGTGTGTCTGCATTTCGTAGGCCGAGATCAGTGCAAAACGGTGTGGCGGGCAGGCAAGAGTTTCACAACATTTCACAATTCACAGGTGACCGCAAATTCAAGTGCTAGTGCATCATTGAGACTGCAATGATGTGTCCTCCTTTTACAGGTGTGTGTGTGTATGTGTGTATGTGTGTGTGTATGTATGTGTGCATGTGTGTTTATGTGATATAACCTTTGCATAAGAGTAGATGGGGAAATAGCAGTATTTTGACTGTCCTTTGTGCCAAAGAAGTCGGATATTTCTCAAACTTTGGTGTGGAACATAGGGCACCCGACCGGTACACCAACTGGAAAAAATCTGGTAAGAAGTTCGTTGTTGTTGAGAAACAAGAAAGAAAGAAATTTGTTGTTTCCCATCTACTCTCGTACGAAGTCTAGCTCTCTGCCGTCACATATATGGCCTATTCTGGGCATTTAATAACGCCTCAGACATTAGGAGGATATAACCACATTTAGCGGAACGTCAAGCTTTTATGACTCAGAAACGGCTCCTCCAATCACCCTGGGATCTTCGCCATCGGAATCAGCGCATTTTGGTACCTCAGAACATCGGCATTACCTGTCATCCATCAGAGTCCACCAAATACACATCACACCGTTGCATGTGTTGCATAATTTTCGTACCGAGCACTGAGATGTTCCCTCCTCCCTTTAGAACATTGTAATAATGATAATAATAACCATGAAGTCTTGATTTTGAAAAGCTCTATATGAGTGATGAACATCGAAGAGGAAATTTCAACTCACAAGTGTAGAAGATTTCCAAGGTTGTCAAAGACATTACGTGGAATTGCTGAGATTCGATTATTCTCCAAACTCCTGCATAAACAGAACATGATCATAAGTTGGTTATCAAATTCAAAGGCTAGCCAAGCTTGCTTCGTAATGCCACCGCAAACAAAATAATTATAAGTCTAATCGAAGCATTATGAGGAATCAGGAACCAAATATGAGCTTAAGATGAGGGAAACGACGGTGACGAGAATGAGGAGGGGAACACCGCCTCCGACGACGACCCACCACAGCCAACTAGGACAATATATTTCACTCCATTTTCAGATTCTCTTATTGTCCACATGTCATTGTGGGAATGAGGATTTGAAACTACAACCTTGTGTACCCCATTGCATGAGTGCGTACACACTTTTATAATAATTATAAACAAAAGAGTCATGCCTACGACCACAAAAAAACACCATTACTACTAAAAGCACCACGAGGCCTTGGGTGGAGTAAGACAGGTAATTGATCATAAGGTGTCCGTTTGGCTTCCAGTCAAGTTCAATCTTTGACTAGCATAGCAGAATGCAATTCATGTAATCCTCCGTCAGGCTTTATCACGGTTCGGAATTCCAGACCAGGCAAACAATGTCAGAAGTCACTTACAGAGTTATGGTTCGGTTGGAACTCGGAAAGGCATTCGGATCTATCGCTGTCAATTTCAACCTCTCCAGAGCTCTAAGAACAGAAAAGTGATATGAGGGGAGTAGGGTTTGAAAGGTTCAGTGGCAAAGATTTTTAATTCTCTAATTGCCGCACATCCAACACACTGCCACCATGACTACAGGTCCATATGTCAACATAATGCAGACAGTGCTGATTATGTTCACACTACGAGGGTTGTACGTCTAGACGTAAATTTGTCATCCAAATTTGTCATAGTTGTGGTCTTTTTCTTGTGGTTGTTCGCATGTTGGAGAGAGCGCGTTGAGGTTCAGAAACGCCAAAGGCAACAACAATAGTAAATGAAGTCGCAGAAAAAAATAAATAAAGTATGATTATGCATAGGTTTGGACTCCTGGGGACGGACAAAGTCGGGCCATCCAAACGTTTTCACTCTCCTGTCAGCGTGGTCAGAGCAAGCGCCATTAAAAGTGCCAGTAGTGGCTTCTTTTGTTTGTGGCCAACATGAAGACCGCTTCACGTCTATGGTCATGTTGCTACAAATTCGATGCACCCCCTCCCCTACGCAGGTCACAACCACGATTTGAAACAGGCCTCCACGACGTTAAGATCAGGTGAATGCCGTTGTCATGGAACTCGACGGCGCGGCCGCATGGACGCTGGCTTTGGTCGCAGACTGAGCGCCCTCCCAAGCTTGATTTTGGGAGCATGATGATATCACAAATTCTCTCTTCAGCTCCGGATTCTTAATCTTCTGGAGCCTTCTACAAGTACATTCTACAACCATTCCCAGCTGACCTGCCATGCTTTTATGAACGCCATACGTACTCCTCTTTTGTTCCCTTGGCCTGGGTATTTAATTGCGCGCCCATACTTGCCATAGCTACCTAGGCTCCTTATGTTCCATTCTCTCTCACTCTCTCTCTCTCTCTCTCTCTCTCTCTCTCTCTCTCTCTCTCTCTCTCTCTCTCTCTCTTTTATCATGTACTCGTTTATTTCGTCTCTCTCTGTCTCTCCGTCTCGTTTAAATGTCTTCCCACTTATAGTACCTGGCCCAAAATTAATTGTTCCTTTATGTTTGGCGTTATGAATCCTTCTGGGAATTCAACATATCTCTGAATGAAGTTATGTTCATTTTAAATCCACGTCGTCTCACAGCAGGATACTTGGACCTGAAACAGGGACTTTCGCAGAGGCCAAGTCTACCCAATGTCTTTTATTGACATCCGAAATGCCTTATCTTACAACAATCAGTCCTCATCCTGCTGATTTTTCTGTCCTCTAGATGTAGGTCGGCCAGAGAGCGCAGCGGTGTGGTGTGGTGGTTGATAAGAATCTGGACAAGGCCAAATGCTGCTACTTACCCCTCTCGATCTCCAGGTGTATGTCAAACAATTAGACCTAACCGGCAGAACTTCGCACAGATTGTTGCAAGCAGAAATCTTTACAGGCAATTCAGGGTTTGAAATGCGTAAAGTTGATTTTGGATCCAGAAACTCTGTGTCGGGAAGAGGGGGGGGGGGGGGAGATACATGATAGAGCCCAAACTCCCTGCTAAATCAAACAGATAGCTCACGTACACTGTTGTCTGGTTTCCCGGGCATCTTGTTAGACTTATTGTCGTTGCATCACATATGCATCCTCTACAGTTATAGGATCCTTGGCAATATCCAATGCACGATGCACACATCACCATCATGGTCCAGGTTAACATCTGCGCACAGGAGGTCAATAGCAAATAATAGCACCATAATCACCTTCATCATTTTGCGAGAACTGTGGCACTGCGCCCAGTGAGAAGGCAGATTTTGCCTGTACTTCTGGTGAAGTAAAATAAAGCTAAACAAACAAACAAACAATCGGCATAGATCTAGACAGTCAACTCACTCACACTTAACCTTTCCTGCAGGTCTGGCCTATTGGAGGGGCGATCACGACATTGTGGCGATGTGCATTTACTAGGAGAGTGCTTTAGCTACAATGTCCATGTGCTGACTAGGTGCAACTGTATACTGATATGTGTATAGTGAGGTGTATGACTCGATAAGTGCAAACAAATTTAATGTTTCTGTCCGAATGCAATATCGTAGCCACACCACGACATGTACGTGTAAGAGAAGAAAGACCAGCAATTTCTACGCGAGAGGCAGAAGTCACCCAATCAGGATCAGGACAAACCAAGCATACGAAGATTGTACCAAACCCTTGTATTACTCATTTGGATGATTGTTACAAGTCAAACCCTGTTCAAAGTTCCTCACCTCATTTCTACTCGACTTCCAACCGTTCATCTTGATCGCATGTCACTCTGTCCCCAGACGCGAACTTGTATTCCATACACGGACAATACTTGATATGATACGGCTTGTTGCTTTGGAAACACGATCCTGTCAGTGTTCTCCTGGAGCTCCGAATTCCATTTCGTAATTTCGTTTTCCACAAGCCCCGCACTTTAGGTTGGGCATGATACGGTAGTGCGTAGCCCAGGTCTTGCACCCTAGCCAAAAGCGTGCGGTTCACAACCACAACGTGTTGTATGATCGATCCCTTTAGCCCCGTACACATTCCCGTATGCACACATTCCCGTACACATATACAGACCCGTCCCTGTACACACTCCCACCCACGGGCTACCCAGTACCCACGCGGCCACGGGCTACTGTGCACGACTTCTACGTAGTACACATTCCCGTATGCACACGCTCCCGTACACATCTACAGACACGACCCTTTACACACCCATTCATTCAGGCCTCGTTTACACGACAACGATTGAAAAACGTTTTTGTCAAAAACGTTTTCAAAAGAATACGCTTCCACAGATTTTGATAAGAGCGTTTACACGACAACGCTGAAAAACGTTTCAAAAACGTTTCAAACGAAAAACGGCCTTCAAAGTGTTTTTCAATCGTTTTCGTTCCGTTTCGTTCTCGTGTAAACGGCAAAAACGTTTTTCTAGTACGAGCCCTGTACTCAAAACATGCCACCGCCAGCCTCCGCCAGGCCAACTTCTTGCACGTGACCATTGCGAGCCGAAAAACGTGTTGCAGTGTACGCGATTATCGTTTTCGTGTAAACAGCAAAAACGTTTCGAAAACGATTGAAAAACGTTTTTCAATCGTTGTCGTGTAAATGAGGCCTCACTCACCATTGACCTTTGCCCTGCTGACCAACGTGGGGCTCGAACTCACGACCCTTTCTCTCCTTCTCCCTCTCTCTCTCTCTCTCTCTCTCTCTCTCTCTCTCTCTCTCTCTCTCTCTCTCTCTCTCTCTCTCTCTCTCTCTCTCTCTCTCTCTCTCTCTCTCTCTCTCTCTCTCTCTCTCTCTCTCCCTCTCTCTCTCTCTCTCTCTCTCTCTCTCTTTATCTCTCTCTCTCTCTCTCTCTCTCTCTCTCTCTCCCTCTCCTCCCCCCCTCTCTCTCTCTCTCTCTCACTCTCTCTCTCTCTCTCTCTCTCTCTCTCTTTCTCTCTCAGCGGTCCTCAGCGTTTGTTTATCACCTCCATGAGGCCATGGGAAAATTGTGCAGCCGTGCGATGCTAAGATGTTATGTTATCATTATTTCACTTCACCATTTGTGCAGGCATTGCTGCTTTATTGCTGGAGATCATGAATGACGCCACAGCTCCTTGGCTATAATGAAAAATAAGGATGCCATAACAAATTCAATATGACCAAGTATGAGCTCCAGTTTGTTATGTGCGTTGTGTATTGTGGTTGTAGGTAAGGTGGGAGAGAGGGAGCGAATGACGGGCATTCGGACAGAAGGTAATAGTGTTCTCATTGAGCGAAGTGAGATTAAGTTCTGAAAGAAAAGTTTTCGAATCAATAAGGTTTCTTTGAGAGCGGGTAGCATCGTTGGGAAGAGAGTTCCACGTTGTGCTACCACAAATTGGATAAAACATCTCCCAGCAGGATTGGGTAGGAATTGGATGCACAGTGGCC